>NW_025407843.1:132418-459956 GCF_003324165.1 Naegleria lovaniensis
AAAAAAAAAAAACAATTAACCAAACGGAATGATGCAGTCCATCATGTTGTGAATTTCCATCATTGTAAATAACAAGCATCGTGCACGCGTCATGGATGCGTCCGAGAAGAACAAGCGAAAAGAAAACCTACCTCCAGTTGATTTTCATTTTTTTTTGCGGAGAATCCTCAAGTTTGAACTCCGTGCGGTGAAACAAATTCGATGTTTCTGGAAAATCTCGAACTCTTGTCAATTTAATTAAAATCTCAAAAAGAAAATAAGAAAGGTCAGAAACAAAAACCACACAACAGTGATAGCCAATAATTTGTACCAATTAGATTTTTCTGTTAAATCTCGAACTCCTGTCAATTTCATGAAAAGTCTTAAGAGCACAATGTTCATCAATAATCGAATCGACCAATGTGCATGATCTGGATACACAGCATGTGACCAATCACCAACATGGACAAAGCCTAATTGTTTGTACAAGTTATAGGCAGCCTTTGTAGATTGCAATGTGCAATGTTTGAGACCTAGTTGTTTCTTTCCAATTTCGTGGACCACATATCGTGAGAGGACTCGTGCTGCTCCTTTTCTCCTTAATTGAGGATTAGGTAGGGTGGCAACATTATACAAGCCACACACTTGTTTCTCGGGTTCAATAAATAAAGATGCAACTGAAATAATGACAGGTTGAGCTTGAGGGGATTCTTGATGTGTCACATAGAACATTCTCAAATTTTCGCTGGGCCCATATTTACAATTCCTAAATAAATGATAAAAGTGTTCAATGGTGGACTCTTTCGACATGAATCCAAAAGAGTTCACTAAAACACTACACCACTCCCTCAGTAAAATATTATTTTCACTTGTTTCGTTTTCATCTCTTTTCAATTCACCGATTTGTAAATCATGGAATATCGCTTCGCCATGACTAGTCTCACATGCATTCAATTCACAAATCATTCCAGGACTCTTATTCATCATGAAAAATCCATTCGTGAACAACTCTTCTAATCTCTGTTCAACACTTGGAGCAGTATAATAAGGAATACTGGCCAACAATGGTACATGAGCTTCCCGTGCGTAATTTTTGATATGATCTAACTCGTCAGTCGTTGGAAATTGTGTTGGGTTGAAATGTACTTGATTGTAAAACGTCATGACTTTGCCATCATTGGAAAAGGGATCCATTCCGAGGCTTAGAAAGTAAGAAGGTTTGCTCTCGGAAATGATGCAAGGATTTTTCCCTTCCATTCCCTTTCGATCGTTGGAATGTGCAAGATGATCATAATATTGATTCTTATTTTGCCAAATGAGATCAAACAGTTCTTGCTTATTTTGTAACTCTTTGGTTGTGTCATGGGATGATAATGCTGAAGTACTTTCGTTTGGAGGTTTGGATGAAATCATTTTTTGTTGCGATACAATCCACTGTTGTTGGCTCGAGAGTTGCGTTTCTGAAAGACAACAAAAAGTGCGCACGCCAATCTAAGGTGATTCGAAATTAATTTCAACGAATGCGGACACAAAAATTGTCCAAATAGACATTACTACTCCTCCTCAGAATCTTGGGTCTCTAACTTGGTTTGTGGTTGACTGAAGAAAATGCTCAAGTTGGTTTGTTTCTTTGTGGTTTTTCGAACCTTTTCTTCTTCACCAGTCTCCTTATTCACAATAAGCACATCATCATCATTGTCACTTTCTTGATTATTACTGCTGCTACTGGATGCTGGTGACGCTCTTGTTTTACGAACTAACTGAATTTTCTTTTTATATTCCTTCTTCTCACTATTCGGTGTGGTGTTGTCACTGCTTTTTGTCTCCTTTCCAGGAATGAACGGTGTTTGGAAGAGATTAATAATACGCTTCACTTTCTTTTTTCCAAATCCAGGTAAATCAGTTAACTCATCTGCGCTTGTTTGAATAACTTCCTTAACAGAACCAAAATGGTTCAACAGAGTAACATGATCTCTCTTATTGAGAGTTCTTTTGAACGAGACGGCAAAAAGTTGATGAACCTCTTCGGTGTGAGAAATTTTTTCAACTTCTTTTCCTGAATTGGTACCAGAACTGCCACTACTGGAAGAGCCAGTGTATCTTTCCTTACTCCATCGTTTTTTACTTCCAGATTTCTTTTTCGTGGCAGTATTTGAGTTGGACATTGAGGCGGAAAGACTAGGTACTGCTTGAATAGGGCCTTGGATGGTGGACGCACTCTTATTTTCACAGTATCTTAGAGTTTCCAAATAAAGAGCACATTCTTCGTCTGAAAATGCACACAACATGGTCCAGTCGCCCCACATGCATATTCTGGTAATTTCGATTAGGGCTTCATCGAGAGCAGTCTCTGAAACAAAGGTGGGTGTACTTTTTGGTTTAGTTTCGTCATTATTTGATGCATTTCCGCTCGAGGCCTCTATGGATACGTCAACGTTCACAAGCACAACTTTGACTGTGAACGCCTTGTTCTTACACACTTCTGTTTTGTGAAAATTTCGAATTCTTTCCAAAATAAATCTTGGGTTGGTCATGTGATATTTCAAGCTTACATATAATGCTGTTGTACGTCTTCCAAGAATGAAATCTGTCAATTTCCACTCTGGAACATAATTTACCTTAAACACTCCTTCTCGAATATGTTTTGTAATTGGATTTTTCTTTTGCACAGCATTGGCTGTAATTGATGTTGCTGTCATTGGAAACGGAATTTGAAATTCGCCAGTATGTACGCTTGCTGATGGACTAGAGGAAGTAGCTGAAGAGGGTGACGATGAAGTAAATGGAGGAATGGTAATAGTGCTGTTTTTCACAGGGGTAGTTGAGGTTGTTGAGGTAGTGTCTAATGTGTCACTGATTGGTGGTTTTAAGGCAAAGTTCATGGTTTGACTGTTATTGCCACTGCTGGTTGCCGAGTCTGCTGAACTTTTTTGAGAATTTTGTGAGTCCTTTCGGGGAGGTGGGATGAATTTCTGTGGTACAAATCCAGGGGGTCTCTTAGTATTAGGAATTCCCAACAGCGATACGCTCGGACTTGTGGTGGCGTTGGGCGAGGATGATGCATTGCGTTGTATATTTGTATTATTCGTGAATTGATTATACTTGACAATTGTCGAAACATATTTTCCACTATTATTGGTGGTGTTGTTCCGATCAGTTGAAGAAATATTTAAATTCGAGCTATTCGTCATGATGGTCGTTGAGGATATCTTTTCCGAAGACGAATTCTTTTTTAATTCTGCAAGTCTTTGCACAGTGTTTTGTCGATACAATTCAAATTCTCTTGCTTCCTTTTCCTGCTCTTCGTCGATATCAATATCCATCACATTTACTACAAATTGTTGTTGGTCTGACGATGATGAGGAACCAGCACTGTTTTGGCGTTGACTCATTTTTTTCTGTTTGCACACTTCCATCATCCACGAGAACATTTTGCAACAAAATATTATTTCATGAAAACAAAGCTTTCTTCTTAGCAGTGTTCATGTTTTTGATGCAAGATTCGGAGCTTGAGTTCTAAAAAGCAAATTTTCATGGTTTCTATTTCTCCATTTGATTTCAACACAAAAAAATGGCCATAGCACCCAACAGGTCCAAATATGGTTCAAAACCAACCCGCAAGAATACAACACCATCATCGGTAGTACGTGTTAAAGACAAGAAAATTTAAAATAATATTTGTTTTTCTTCAAGCGATCGGGAATTGAAAAACTGAAGGAAGAGTCATGTTCCAAACATTTGAATGATCGTCATTCCGAGGGCTTTGCAGAAAAGCCTAGCCAACATTTCCCACTTCCAAAATTTCCCAAGTCATACAAACATGGTCCACAACATGTCCCAGATGACCTTTCTCAAGTGGATGAATTATATGTGTTTGACATGTACTTTTCAGATTTGATTACACATCTTGCTGATGAAACGAAGTCTCGGTTTGAAAAAGAAAATATTGAATCCAGTCATTTCAATAGCACTAACATACTGCAATATTTAACTGCTCACATTAGTTTAGGAATAGTTAATTATGAGTCTATTGCCGATGCATGGTCGGATCCTGATAGTTCTTATTATTTACTTGGGAATGAATTTTTACGAAAGGTTTGCTCCAAAGATTTATATAGCCATTGCAATAGATATTTATCCGCTGATATGGAATATGTTCGACAATTAGTTCCACAAGTATCTCAAAAATATTGGAATTTATACCCTATTGCTTGTATTGATGACAATTTTTATAGATGGACTGGTCAAGGATTTCACAAGCAAAAAATTGATAAAAAGACGAACCACACAGGCATATTATCTTGGGAAGTAGTTGACCAGATGCATTATGTATATGATGCAGCGTTCAGTTATACGATTGATCAATCAGCAAATCCAAACGAAAATTTTGGTGACTGTATGTTGAAAAGATTAGTGGACAAAATACCACGCTTCCCATTTGTATTCGTGATTAACGCTGGTTCCCTTGGTAGCCTGGCAACTGCCAAATACTTGCACTCTCACAAGCACAAGTTTGTCATTAATTGTAGAAATGATAGACCTACTTTTCTATGGGCAGCTCTTAATCGAAATATCAATTTACACACGTATCATTTTCTAGGTGCACCCAAATATACTGCAATTAGTCATTATTTCAAAAAAAGTGGATCTGGTAAGATAACAATGAGTTTTCTGACTAATTTGAACCATATACTTGATACTACTCAAATCACAACATTTGAAAAGGCACACGGTAAAAAGAATATAGATGCTCCAGCTATTGTACAATTTTACAGCAAAAATCGTGGATTTGTGAATGAGCGCAAGGCTATTGAAAATAGATGTCGAAATAAGGCAAAAGCAGTTCATGGATGGAGGGTTGAGCTGGATACTTGGATATATATGTTGCTCACAAATGCTTTTATATGGTATTCTGTTGCAACACAACAACAACATTCAAAGTATTCTTTTGGCAATTTTCTTAAGAATTTAATAAGGCAACTTGGATTAAGGCTCGAAGTTAACATTGTCCATAAACGGGAATATATTGCTCCATCTTTAACCAGTCCCAAAGACACCTTAGAAATACACTCTATGTTCAATACGGGTGACAGCAAGCCTTGTGTCTTGTGTGGCCACAAGACCACTTTTGCTTGCAAAACTTGTAAGGAAATGACAGGGAAAATTTTACACTTTTGTGTTGTACATGACAGACTTTGTTTTATTCAACACTCCAATACCAATTTATCAATACACAAACACTAACCATCAACGAGTTTGTTTCTGAAGGTTCTTGGAGAGAGAAATCCTCAAAAAAATGTCAAATCTCTGTATTCACCCATGTCCATCATTTACAATCAGTTAAATGAGATAATCTCCTTCTACGTGATTGACTTCCCATCTCTTCATAATTCTAGAATTTCTGAAAATTTACAATTGGTGATGATGATTTATCTCTATCGAGGCGCCAATTAATCCAGAGAGAGCATTATTATTTGACGATATCAATGATGATGAGAGATGTCTCGGAAATAATGACAGTGATTTCAATTTACGAAACATCTCTCCTCTTTGATTTGACACTACAAAGAAAATCATCAACACGATGTCTAAGGTTGTTCCAACCCCAACGCAACATGATGATGAACTATTGTCATCAAGTCAACACCATCATGACGATGAAGAATCTCTTCTTTTTAAAGAGAAAAAGAAACGTCCTGCAATTCTATCGTGCCTCTTGTCTGTTCGTTTGTTCTTGATTGTGGTCATTACTCTTGTCGTTCTTACCACAGCAGTGTCCATTTGGCTCACCAGCTATTTGGTCAACGAGCAAGCTTCTTTAGAATCTGTTGAGATCCTTATTCAAAATATCAATGAAAAAGTTCACAGTTTCCTGAATGGACAGCTTGTACCTGCTAAACAAGTGGCTGATCAAGTTGCCTATGACTATCATTATGGATATATTGATGTTGCCGATTCCATTCGCAATTACCTCTACTCCAAATTAAAAGTGTATGAAATTACCTTGGTGAACATTTGTTTTGGAAATTATGGATTGAATATGCTTCAAACTGTGACCATTGGTCCCGTAGGTAAGTGTTGAGATATTTGCACATTCATCATTCCATGATGCATTGGAACAGGACAATGGGTCTGGGCCAAGAAAATGCCTGGCGAGAATTTGCTATCTTGGGAGTTAGACCCCAACACTGGTATTATTACAAAACCTTATGTTTTGAATTTTACTGTTTATAATGTTGCCAAGGTGGATTATTACATTGAATCCATGAGCTTGCTCAAAGACAATCCAAATGGCGCTTTTGGAAACGTTTATCAAGTGATTAATTCATCCATGCAAACATATTGGTCTACACCAGTCTATAATCGTACGGATCTCTCAACCAAACAAGTGATTGGTATTGTAAAAGTGAACATTGCTTTGGACTTAATTGCCAAATTTTTAGCATCTTTGAAAGTGCTAGACCGTGGCTATATCGTTCTGTCCGAGTTCAGTAACGGCTATGTTCTGGGAAGTTCTTTAGAGATTCCTGGTTTGCAATTTAAGAGAATCAACGCCTCAAGCATCACAGCAAGAAACGCAGGAGAAGTGATGAAACAAGTCATGTCTCAACAAAACGACCAAGTTCAATTTACTACAACTGTGGCAGGTGTAAAATATCTTGTTTCTAGCAAGCCCTATACTTTTTATAACATTAGATGGAGAATGACACTAGTGTTCGAAGACAATGAAATTAAGGAAGCTATTATCACAAGTAGTTATATTATTTTGGGAGTGACCTGTGGAGTTGCATTAATTGGTGTCATTGTGAGTGCATTGATTGGTTATATTGTCACAAATCCATTTGTGAAATTGCAACAAGACTTTAAAAAGATAGAAGTACTTGATTTGATCAATATCAAACCTCGTTCCTCCATTTTCTCTGAAGCTAAAAGCATTTACTCAAGCTTGACAGACACAGTGAGTTGGTTGAGCGAGTTCAGAGCATTTTTGCCTGACTCTGTATTAAATCAACTTGAGAATAGTAAGGCACAGAATCACCTTGATACTCCACAAACATCCATGAAAGCGGTCGGTGACAAGAAAAATAAGCCATCCAATGACAAAAAAACGGATTCTGAGATGGGCTCTCATGCATCTTCACATTCTCGTAGCCTGATGGAAGAGACACAATCAAAGCTTGCAGAGAGTATGCTCAAAAGAAATCAACAAGCAAACATGTTCAAGCTTGGGTTGTCCTTTAAGGAATGTTGTGTTCTTAATATGACCATTCTAAACTTGAATGAACAAGAATTTGAAGATCCCGAAATATTGAATCAGACAGTGTCGAAAGTATTGACTGGAATTTCAACTATTTGCAAGACAGTAAGAGGAGATTTGCAAATCAAGTCGTACAATGAGTTTAGTGTCATATTTGCTGATCGACCAAAAGTGAGTCTAGTTGGTCTCGACTGCTCGATGAAGATTTTAACAGGAATCGGACATTTGAATCAACAATTACAGAAACAAGGTCTTTCAACATTGAAAATTGGCATTGGTGTCAGTAGTGGTGATAGTTTGCTCGGAAATGTTGGAAACAAACAATTGAGGTATTTTACCTTAATTGGATCTGTTGTGAATCGTGCAAGAGATTTATGTTTCCTCAGTCAAGAATTAGATGTACCAGTGGTTGTTGACAGAGCCACACAAAAGGCTGGAGACGATGAATATGTATTCAGACCAGTCGAAAGATATTTGGAAGGCTCCAAAGGAATATCCACTGTGTATGGTAAGTTAGTTCTAGTATACTTTTATTATTAACCATGAAACAGGTTGTTTGAATAGAAAACGTATTGAAAATGATGAATGGCTCTACGAATTAGATAAGCAAAATCAAAACGCCAAATTCAAAGAGTACTCGGAGCACTTTAGCAAATTGTTCGAGAAGGATGACATCAAAGAGGACGAGATTGCAACCACTAGAGATTTCTTGTCTATTTCTGCTGCTCAAATGCCCTCTGACAAGGTGATTGCAAGACTTAATCGAGTGATAGAAGCCATGAATCAGGAACGAAAACAATTGTCACAAGCAAAACTTTATCATTCGAAAGTGAGAACTGTTCTGAATGGATTTATGGAAAATTCTAATGAGCCGTTGTTATTGTAACAGTGTAAATATCAATCTATGATTGCATGTAAATATATTGGTCGACAGAGAACCTCGATCTAGTGTTTCGTAATGCTAATTATCACACCTCTTGTTTCCACGGGTGGCCAACTCCTTCAGTAAAAATGACCAAGATTCGAGACAAGATTCTTTACGAGCGCACTTTTATTTTTTACTCGATTTATAACACCGACCATTTTTCAAATTTTGTTTCAGAGTTGAACTGTTCTACAATTAAGCATGCTGAAACCAAGATTTTCATTTGGTAGATGCTTCTTTCGGTATAGTGTCAGATTCTTTTTTTTGGTATTGTGAGACCTAATGTTCAATTAATAACAGCCGTTAAAAAAAGGTGTCACTGACTTTAGCTGAATTAAACATAAAGCCCGTGTAAAGTGCAAACAAGCAACATGAAATTCTAGAACAGCAGACCATCTTACACCCAAGGATGTTCTATTTGTTGTGCACTTTTGACGGGCTTGGTGTTAATTTCAAACTCTTCTCAATCACATTGTACTCCACAAATTGAATTTTTTTTTAACACCCTTTTCTTCGAAGAGAAGTTTGAAAACATTTTAGCGACACATTTCTCAATGTAAGAGTTGTGGTTTGAGAGAGATGGTGTTGATAATGTGACGAAGAGGGGAAAGGGCCCCTTCAATACTATACCACCCTGGACGTGACAAAGTTTTACGACGTTACCACCACGGCTCTTGTAATGCCAATTCAACTTATTGACGCACCAATAATTAAGTAGTGTTTCCCTCACGTGTCAGCAACAAAATGTTGCATTGGCAAGTTTTGAGGGGTTGAAATCATCATAAAATCGTACTATGATCGTAGTTTTATTAAAAATCCCCAGCGAAATTCTCTCTTGCAGCTTGTTGTGTTCACGAAAAAATACGCTTGAGTTGGACACCCGTGCTTGTTTCCTGTCAACGATCAAAATCATCAACAAAAAATATGCGACGTCCAACAGCTGTCGAGTTGGCCTCTCTATTTCTCTTGTTGTTAGTATTGACACTAATAACAACACCATTCGTGCACACACAGTCGTGCCCACATACAGCCGCTGGTCTCATCAACTTTTCAACACTCTCTGGTTGGAATGTGGCTGGTTCTGATATTGTCATTTCATCGGGACAAAATGTGTTGGTTGATCAAACAAGCTCAGCAGTGTTACGTTCCATCGTTGTTCAAAATAATGCCAAGCTTATATTCTCCGATTTGAATTTAAATTTAAATATTGAATATATTCGAGTCGATAATGGTGGAAGGTGAGTGATTTATTATGAAACCGTGGTTTGTGTTAAAAAACACCCAATTGCATTTGTGTATGTGTGTGTGCGTGTGTGCGTGGCATGTTTATTCACAATCTTGATTATTATGATGACCACACATTCAGCTTTATTATGGGAGATGAAACATGTCCACTCCAAAATAAGATTGTCGTGACATTTTATGGAGCTCGCACCACGAGCAATGTCATTGGTTCAGATCCTGCTGATAATACAGAAACTGGTTACAAGGGAATGGTATTCATGACTGGATCTAGTGTCAAAATTCATGGTCGAGTCTACACTCCTACTTGGACTGTGTTACAATCGACTGCTCAAAAAGGAACAACGACCATTACTGTGAATCAATCGACTCAATGGAAAGTTGGAGATAAACTTGTCATTGCCAACACTGACTTTTCTGATTTGTATCATTGGAATGATAATGTTCCAGATTCTCTCAAATGGAAACAAGGTTTCAGATTTTTAGATCAAAATGAAGTGAGAACGATCGTTCAAGTTGTGAATTCTCAAACTTTTGTGTTAAATGCTCCATTGAATTATACTCACTTTGCTGAGGGTGATATACGTGCTGAAGTAGGAGTTTTAAATCGAAATATTATATTCCAAGGAGATGCCTCGAGTGAAAGTAGTCAATTTGGAGGACATATCATGTTTAGACCTGGACTTGTGATGCAAATTAGAGGTGTGGAAATTACTAAAATGGGTAATGCAGGTATTTTGGGAAGATATCCCATGCACTTCCATGTGTTTGGAGAACATGCATTCAAGATGGGAAGCGCTAATTTTTATTTGAAAGATTCTTCCATTCATGACACTTATCAGAGATGTGTCGTGGTTCATGACACCAATGGAGTGACGATTGAAGGTAATATTTGTTGGAATACGAAGGGACATCAATATTTCCTTGAGGTAGGTTACAATCATGGAGTATTGTTCACACTGTTCACATTTCGATTGCTCTTTTGAAAACAACATGCATATTTTGATTGCTCTTTTGAATTTTTAAAAAACAAACCTGTCACACATCATCATAGGATGGTGTTGAAATGGGAAATACTTTCAAACGTAATTTGGGAATTAATCCAATTCCAGTAGCTTCAGAAGACTCGTATCAATTAATCAAATCTGATTCTGAACCTGCAGTTTTTTGGATTACTAATCCAAATAATACTTGGATTCAAAATGCAGCAGTTGGAGGTAAATGGAGTTATTGGTTCACCATGCCAAAAGATGCCACGTAAGTACACATCGTGAAGAAACATTTCTAGAAACTAATATAGTATCAAATCAGTGGTGTTTCTTCTGCCAAATATGGAAAAGACAATTATTACATTCGTCCAAGAAATCAACCATTGGGTCTATTTTCAGACAATGTTGGTCACAGCTGTGGTAGAAACAGTCTTCATATTGATGACATGGTCAAGCCAGACACCACGACTGAAATGGCCTCTTACGTTCCCGTTCAGGGACCTTACGAATATCCTGCAGGAGTATGGTATCCAGCAGTTTATGTGAATGCACTCTTCTCGAACTATATTTCTTACAAGAATAGAGGTTATGGAGTTTGGAGTCGATCTGGTCATTTGAAATTCAGTAACATGCGTCTCTATGATAACATGAACGGAATGAATGCTCCTCCCTCTGGTCCTGTACTTGTGGAAAATAGTTTAATTGTCGGAGAGACCAATAATGTTGGAGAAATTTTCTCGACACGAAGTAGTGTCGATGTGGGAGGTCGTTCGAGGCCTGGACTTTGGGAAGCGAAAGAAGTGATCAAAGGATTTGAACATTATGATAATGGAGGTCCACAAATTGTGTGTAAGTACTAGGATTGTTCTTAGCATCATGGTAATTGTTAAAAAAATTTTGTGAAATAATTTTGTTTGATCATGATTCATTTCGTGTGATTATGACTAATTTTGTGTAATCATGATTAATGTTGTGTAATCATGATTAACCTTGAATGATAATTTCATGTAATCACATGCTTAAATGTGGCTCATATTTTCACAACAGCCAATGTGACATTTAGAAATTTCCAAACCAATAGTTATAGACCTGCAGGTGCATTATCTGGTTTATCATTCGGTCCTTTCAAACATCAAACAAGAAATAGATTGATCGATCTCAAATTTGAAAATGCCAATGTTTATTATCAACTCCCATCCTTCTATGACAATCACAAAGGTTCTGCCATTGCAGACATTGACGGTTCATCCACAGGTTACAAAGCAGGTGGTTGGATTGTTTCCAATGACTCTCTGGTTTCATTTGGTGCATGTGAAGGTCAAACCTCATGGAATGGTTACAAGTGTCCAGCATTCCCTGAAAGTTATGGACAATTAATTGTGAACAACAATGTTTTTACAACAAGTTCCAATCAGGGAGCTAATGGTGTCAATTATCCTGACTTGTCAGATCCTTCCAAACGTGTTCCTAGAATGAAAGTCATTGATTTGACAAGAAATAAGGACAGTGAAGTGATTGGAGCTGTTTTGAGTTCATCTTCAAGTTTGTCTCTTTATAGTAATGTTATTATGAGAAATTTCTATACATTGCGTTGGTCATTTAACACTCCAACTCCAAGTGATTTGAGTATTGAATTGAATTCTAATGCACATAGCGATTGGATTATTTTGTCCATTCAATATCCTACGACTGCAACACTTCAAGTCAATTCATTGACATGGGGTACCAATTCCAAACCTTTGACAGCTGGCAGTTCCATTCAACAAGTCATGGATTCCTATGATGGAAGTGTTTATTATTATGACTCGAATACTCAACACTTGTACATCAAACTCATTAACAGAGCTGGTAATAATGCCTATGAAGAATATTATGGTTTTGTCGATTACAGTTATGATGGTCGATCCATTCGAATTATTGCCACATGTCCAAATAATGCATGTGCTCCTTCGAAATTCGATCTTCCTACAGATGCACCCAACATGTTGAAACGTTATTCGAGAGATGAAAGATATGCTGGAGTGTTGCAAACATGTCAACAAAATCCAACTGTGAATTCTCCTGGAAATGGTTATGTTTTTGCAATGGTCAATACTTTGACAAGAACGATTGATTTTAGTGTTTATCATGATTTGACAAAAATTGCTACCAAGGTAAGGCGATTTTTGTGAATTTTATATTTTTTTTACAGTATATATATTTTACACGTTAATGACGTTAATGATTTTTTACAAAATTTTAAAATTTCTAATAGATTGAAGTGGGTATTGGTCAACCAGGAAATGAACAACGAATCTTACAACGAGATTTCAAGATTAGTCCATATTCCATTTCTCGTTTCACATATTCTTATTCCTATGATGAATATACTTCATTAGTGAAAGGTGAAATGTTTGTCAAGCTTTCTACATCCATCAATCCAAATGGACATTTAAGAGCTCAACTCTATTGTAACAATGGAAAGAAGAATAATGCTCCAACATGTTCTCTTCCTCCTTCGATTCCAAAAGCTCAACCTTGTGACGTTGTGAATGATTCAATTTCAATATTTTCTGAATCGAGTGACATTACTGGATGGCCTCATTGGGCAATGTTCAATTGGACAAGTAACGTGGATACAAAACCAACCTATTTCAATTATCAATATTCAGCATCTCCAATTTGTGGAAAGACTTCATTATTGTTTGGATCACAAAGAGGTGGATTACAAATTTACAAATTTTCAGCTGCTCAAAGTCCATTCCCATCTGTCGATACGAGTGTTTACAAATATTTTGAATTTTATGCAAGAGCATTGAGTGGAGGACCATTGAGTTTGTCAGTTTCATTTTCAGAAAATAAGAATTCACAAACGACTCAAATTGGACAAACTTCAACATCGACGACACAACAAGTTCAACATTTTGTTATTGATGATACTCGTGCCACACGTGTGAGAATTCCATTGGCATCTCTTGGTATTCAAGGAACATTTAATCTTCAAGTTATTACGTTTGGAATTGATCAAGATTGGGCAACTGCAAAATTCAGAGAGGTTATTCTTGATAATTTGAGATTTGTGAAAGATGCAAATGATGAATCCGTATCGAGTGGATTGACTTCAGCAAATATTGCCTATTTTGGACCTGTTTGTTCTGGACAAACAACATTGGCGAATCCAGATGCAGATCCAATGTCTGTTACAACAACAATCATCCCAGAGGTTCCACCAGCCTCATCTTCCACAAAGAATGGCCCTCCTAGAACAAGTGTGAATCAAGCAACAACAACCATGTTCAGATTGGATTTCGCAATGATTGTTGTGCTGATGTTGGTGAGTGTGATCATGCATCTCATTCAATAGACGAGAATTAGCTTGTTCACAAATTGAACTATTTATTGTATCGAAATTAAATTCTACATTCATAGACTCCTGTTTGTGTTGAATATTTCACCCATTTGGTGGTTTCATAATTTGATTTTTCCAACACCTTCAAAAATCGAATGTGCATTCCACTTGCTGCAAACATGGGTACTTGGAAATTCAAATGGATAGGAGGGCGAGACCATTTCTTAACCTCACTCGTTTGTGCAATTAAATCAATTTCTGCATGCAATGTCATTTCTGTATCTCCTGGAAATCGTTTAATGATCCAGACAATACAAGATTGATCTGCCTTATATGAAGCGCGCCCGTGTGGCACTGAAATTTGACATTTGGCAGTGTTTGAAGGACATGGAATTTTCAATTGAACATTTCTGCCAAACAATCGAGAAGGAAACATTGATTTGACTGTAATTTTCACCTCCAGCTTTGAATTCTTGCTTGTTTCATTCACTATTGGTGGTAATAAACGGAATGGAGGAATAATTCCCTCAGATTGAGACACCCTATATCTCATTAATTCAAATTCTCCATCTGGAGGAACAAAACTAATAGTTTTGTGAGCTTGGAATTCCTTCAATTGGACACATTGATGGAAAGAAAAATCATTCACATAAACGGCATTCTTTTTTGGAACCAAGTTCGAAGAAAGTGTGACAGTGGGTGTTGAGGAATTTGATCCCTGAACATTCGATCTTTGATTCATGAGCTTGTTATCATTGAGACCAATTCGACATTCAGGCATACCACTCAGCATGGAATTCATGACAATTCGACCATTGACATCACAGCTCAAAACACTTCCCTTCTCATTCATGAGCATGTTGACATTTTCAATAACATCTAAAAAGACTTGATTTTTGGAATGTACAATTCCATGACGTCTCCATGGCGTATCTCCAGTCATGTGTTTCAATACTTCGCTTATTTCTTGAGAGGATTGTCTCTGAATGAGTGTGTTTTCATTTCCACCAGGGACATGAGACAGAATGCTTTTCAGAGATTCAATTTCCAAATGTTGTGGATACCCAAAATCAAGAGTTTCATCCAATAATTCATAGATCAATGGTGCATGTTCTCGAATCATTTCTTCGGACATTTCTCGTGTCAAGTAACAAGCAAGCAATGAAAGAAATTTGTACATGAATTCATACACGAGAGCAGCATTGGAATTTTGTCTTGAAACGGTTAACACGAATAAATCTTCATAACGAATGAACATGAAAGAAAGTCCAGCAATGGTTTTAACTGGACACTTGTCAACAAGTTTTGAGGTGAGTATTTGTGTCTTGAAGGCAGTGACAATACCTCGTCTTGTTTGTTCCGTCATGATACATGTTGTTCGAACTTCAACTAGTAAACTTACATGTCCAGACGATCTTTGAAAGATCGAGAGAGAAGGTGTTGACCACGAGCGTTGAGAATCAACAAGGCGTCAATCATACTGTTTTTTTGGTTGATATGAAAATCAGTTGTTTTTCATTTAGGATCATTCAGAAAGGAACTTGGAAATTGGGCGTGGCTTGAGGTTTACAATGAAATTCATTCAAACAAAGTACAAATTCTAGAAAACAAAATTTTTGTCATTCCTCGTTTAATATGTGTCCTCTTCATCAATGTGGAGACCACTCATGTGCTGAGAATTTCCTTCAGACACTACATTCCAATTACTGTGAGGTTTTCCAATTGGAGCTGATCCACCAAGTTGTTTTTCTTTGAGTGAAATATATTCTTTGAGTGCTGTATCGACAAATGGTTTCCAGGTCGAGTTGAGAGATGTCAATGTATTTTGTAATTCTTCGTTGGTGGATGAACCAGCCTGAGAAATACGTGTCTGAATGACTTCTGCCATTTCAAATAAATATCCCATTCCTACTGTTCCTTTAAAAGTTTGTCCAACAAAATTTTTCAAGTTCTCATGCTTTTCAACAATACGTTTGCATAGCGATGTTTCCTCGAACAATAATTGGTTCTTCAATTCAGCTGTGACTGATTCAGAAATGGTTAGCTCGCAAATAGATACAACCAGTAAATAGACTTGTTTGTGAAGTAAAGAATTAAAGTCGTATTGGAAGAAAAATTGAACGATATGATGAGAAATATTACTGGCTTTGGCTGCTGTAAATATGGATGATAGTGTTGTTTGAAGTTCGGAAGCTCGTTCGTTCTTTGATTTTTGTAAATTATGCAAGCTTTGTTGAAGAGAAACGCAATGATTGAAAACTGATGTTAAATATTCAATAACTAGCAAACGTGACTCTCCTAGTGGCTGCTTGAGAGGTACTCCACATTGTAGAACTTGAATTTCATGTACTTGTGGTACTACTTGTAATCTATCAACAAACTTTGTCAAAAGTGATGATGAAGTTAGCTCTTTCAAAGCGTCAATACCGAGTGTCAACACCTTTAGATCAGTACTTGAAAGGTTGGCATATTCAATTGTTGTCATTGAAGAAATTGCCGAAATGGAAGAAATCACTTGTGAGAGTAAGTGTCTCAAAAATGTAGTACCCAAATTAAAAAGAGAATTTTGGGCTCCCTTGGTTGTGTCACACTTTAAAATAATGTCTAGCAATGTTCTTATATTTTCTGGAGAGAGAACAGCCTCAATACTTGGCAAGCAATAGCTTGGTCTCTTGAGCAAGGCCTTCTCGATAATAACAGACAATAGAGAGAAAATATTTTGTTGTTCTTCTTCAATCTCTATTAACAATTCATCATTGGTACTTTCAGAAATGTATGATGATAATTTTCTCAAAAGCGATGAATATAATCCATATTTTGTAAAGGCCCACTCCTGAACTGTCTTGTAGATTTTCATTTCTGGAGCTTCCTCTTCCTCATCAGACGAAAACTTGTCATTTGAGGTCACAGAGAAAGAATAAGTGCTAGCAAAACTTGAGAATGATCCTACAGCTCCAAAATCTTGCATGTTTGCTGTTTGTTCTTGGAATATGGATGACTCCATTCCTAATATTTTGAGCAAAATATTATCGATACCACACAAGCCAATATTTCTAACGAAAAGGCTCTCTAGTAATACCTCAGATGATGAGTAAAGATTTTCGTCAACCTTTTCGTTCAAACTTGCTGGAATAGCTCTGTCATCAACAATTTCCATCAATCTCTTTACCACATCCATATAATATTTTTCTGGTTTGTCCATTAGTACGTTCAAAGCTTTGAACAAGTACTGAGAAAGACTTCTATTCTTTGGAATTTGATGTGGCTTTCTAAGAAGAAGATACTTGACGAGCAACAGGTCCAAAAATCGTTCTCCGTACAGTTGATAGTTTTCATCTTCGGTTTGATGTACAAGAGCATTGGAGATTTTGTCAACACAACAACCGAAAATCTCAGCTACTACGTATGGATATTGATAGAGAGTTTTGAGTTCAGGTCTGTTGGATAATTCATCGAGTTTTTCCTTGATACTGGATACGGAAAGGTATTCTTGTTTCATCTTTTCCTCTGCTTGCAAAGCCTGTTGTCTAATGCTACTAGTAGCGGTGGTGCCATTGGTAGTACTGCTATCGGATGATTGGCTTCCAAAGTTGTCGTCAAATCCAAAATCATCATCAAAGAAATTAACTGGCTTCTTTTTACTGGTAGTATTATTCTTGATATCATCCTCAAAGTATTGTTCTGTGGTGATGTAATCAATGAGTTTACGAAGAGTTTTAGAACAAGTCAAATATTGAATGAGTTTCGGAGAGAGAGATTTCACCTCTTGGAGAAGAGTATCCTGATCCAGAATGTCTTCAAGAGTCGTTGATGGATTGTCCAAAATGGTGTCAAAGGATTCAAAGGTTTCCTCGTCAGTAAATAAATCCCAAACAGAACTTGGTTCAGACATTTCGCTGTGATGATAAAAAATTGTGGTGTTGATGTGATGATAATTTTTTTTAATGGACAATTTTAAAATTCATTTGTGAAATGACGACACTTGATTCCCTTTAAAGTTTAATAATTTAAATGCCATACACCACGCCAACCTTATCCATGATGGTTTGTTGCATTTCCATGGACTTTTGGAAAGATTTATATTCTGGAGTGAAAACGAATCGAGAAAAAGTGTCACCAATGTTAAGCAAAACTTGTCGATAGAGATAATCGAAACAATTCGAGACTGTCTCTTGATCAATTTCTTGGCGAGGTATTGGATTGTTCTTGGTGGCAATTTTGATGTCCTTATCGACAAGCTCAATGTCTCCTTCATAATTTTCATTTGATTGTTTAAGATCAGAGCTTAATAATTGATCTTTTGATGCCAACACATTCTTATACAGATAGAGGAAGGAGTTTCTACATTTCGAAGGAATGTTCACTTCTTGTGTGGCACCTGTTTTGACATAGGTATTGTAGAGGAAGGACATGAATTTCACAATTCCTCCCAAATTAGTGCCATGTGTAATTTCTGGATTTGCTTTTAGGTCAGAAAATAGATACAAGTTCTCAAGTGAAAATTCTTTTTTGCAAAATTCTTCGAATAATTTAAATCCTTCTTCATGTTCCAAAACGATATGCATTTCTCTGTTGATAAGCTCCTCTTGATTTTTCTTTTGTTCTTCCTCTCGTTGTTGAGATTGTTGGTGTTTCTTTTTAGATTGTTTGAATTTGTAAATCAATGCAACAATTAAAGCAAATCCACCAAATACAAACAAGTAGCTCACGACATAGAGAACTTCAAAAATAAATGAAACAGCATCCATGGTGAGCGCTCTTCTGTAGGATTCATTGCTATCGAATCTAAATGACAAACTAGAGCTACCAATAATGAGATTGAGAACTTGGAATATAAAGCAAACAATATAAATTATCATTTCCATTCTGAAATAAAGAGGTTGATCCAAAGAAATAAACCAATTCATCAAGCTCTCTGGTAGAGTGACTAGATTTTGTTTCTTTTTGTCTTTAAGATTTTCACTTGGATCGCTGGTAATAGCAATGGAGTTCGTATTGCTGAAATTTGCTGATCTTCTTCTATTACTTTTCACTTCGACTTCTTTCTTTGAGGAGAGTATCCAATCAAAGACTGCAACTGTACAAATCACAGCACTAAACGTTAAAATACAAACAATATAAGAGATGGAAACAATATAAGAATAGGTTGGTGAGGAAATTGCTCCTGTTCTCACAAGAATCACCCATAAGGTCCAATAACAAACATTACATGCTGCGAATATGGCAATAATTGTGTAAAACAATGCAGTAGAAGTAGAGTACTTCAAAGCTTTGAGAATTCTTTCACTGCCCTTCTCGTTACCTCGACTTGAGGACATTTGTTGATAGAGGAATTTCATTAATTGGAATCGGAACACTTGCAAAACATAGCACAAAATAGCTGACAAGTTCAACGTGTTCACAAATATGGTCACAATGTTAGCAATGATATTGGCAGCAGTGTCGCCTGCTTCCCACATTTGCGTGTTGGCTCCAAGTAATTGATTGACCAACACTCCTCTCTGAACAATATAAATTAATACACTCTCCGTAATTAAGGCAATTAGACCCACATACGGAGTCAACAATCGACTAGTTACTGGTTGTTCTTTTCTCAGTACAATCAAGCTCACTAACAAGAAGATGGCACTAGTGTATAAATACAGCCAAAGGCAATCTGAGCAAAGTAGAGAGAGGCGACTTGATCCTTGACTTCGAGTATGTTCACTGTTGTCTTTTGTTCCAAGAAGGTTGTAAACATGGTTGTGTGCGAACATGCACAATCAATCGTTCCAGTAGCAATTTCCACTCTATGTAACCAACATCCTTCATTACTCCATCGTTTCTCCTCTTCGTCCCAATATCTGCAAGAAAAGGTAGAATTGGAGATGTTCTTTCCAATCAAGATGGATGAATCCAATTTGAAGGAGAGAATGATTGGTTGATTAAGGTTGTTCAATATCAATGGAGTTTGTTCTTGAATAAATTTAAAATCGTTCACAATGGAAGTAATGACATTGTTGGAAGTATAGTTATCAAAGTTCGTGTTTTTGGCATATTCAATCATTGAAACTCCACATTCTTTGGCAAATGCATTGTATTGTTTCATAATTTGTGAAATGCTCATCTCCACAGAGTTACTTCCCGAAGTTAAAGTTTGATTGCTTGAAATGTCAGAATTCAATTTAAAGCTAGAAATGGTAATATTGATTAGAGAAGTGCTATAGGAGACTGTTGGTAAAGTATTACCGCTTGATTGATCAATCACTTTAGCAACTTCTCCCAACAATACCATGGAAGAAATATTCTCTGTCACGTTTCTCGTTTTGTCACTTGAAACACCACTAGCCAATAAATTGGATGAGACAGAAATGGTAGACGTAACATCTTGGTCAGCGAGTTTGCTCTTCACAAAACCATAGAGTTTCTTTTCATCACTATATGTATTTTTCACTCCATCCACAAAAGATGATAACTTGCTGGTTACGGCATTGACAATGTTGGCATCGATCGAACTAGAGCTTGAGGTTAAGCTTTCAAAACTGGACAAGGCCACTGATGGATTCTTTGGATCAATCTCAATATTTTTCACAAGTTCATAAATCACAGCGCTTGAATTGGTTCCACTCGAACTCAAAGCAGTATAGGACTGATCAAACGAAGCGATAATCAAGGAGGTTCCAGAAAGTTCATTAATTCTCTCTAGTAACTGTGTAGAAGTTCCATTAAATGGAGATACAGAAACCGAGACATTTGAAGATTGAGAGGCCTCATTTCCAAGTGCATCCATCACATACACCACCAATTCGACTTGCGAGACTGCTTGAACATTTCTTCTTCTTGCCTTATTTTGAATAAAAGGTAAATAAACAGTGATGGTAAGATTCTGTGAAAATTCAGTAAATCTCACGTCCTTTCCTTTGGACTTGTCATAAAATCCAACTGCATATCGAAGTGGAAGTAATTCACTTGGAGCATTCCATGCTGTAATATTAATAGTGAATGTATCTGTGAGGGCAACTCCTTGAGCTGGTACGACTTGCATGAATGAAGATGCAACTACTGAATTAGTCGTATTAGTAGGAAGTGTGACGTTCGTACTCGAAGGAGGAGACATGGGTGATAAAACTGGAATATCAACACGAGAACTAATGTTTTGCATTTGACTGTTGAATAAGGCCAATGAAAAACCAATCTTACTATTGCTTACTAAAGTTCGAAGAGTTGCAGAGACTGTAATGGGTGGTTGCAAAATCATGAGATTATTTCCACTTGTAAAGGCAGATACGCTTCCAGTGGATGAGGCCTCCAATGCGTTGCTACTCGTGCTTGTCAATTGCCAACTATACGTGAGAGAAGATGTACAGTTGGCTTTGCATCCAAGGAATTTCTCAATATTCGTTTGGTTCATGACAATGTTTGAAATGACAGCACTGATAGATTGACCAGAACTCTGACCGCTTCGTGTTGACACAAACGCAGAAGGAAGACCAAATACTCCTAAAGAAGGAACAGACAAATCGGGTGCGTAAGGAACGAGGAGTGTTAAATTGAATACAACTGTGTTAGAAATTCGTGAAGGGAATGGATCTGGATTCATGGTGGTCGTATTTGCATGGAACAAATAACTGCCTGGCGCCTTCAACTCGTTAATAGAAATGGTTAATTTTTGTTGATTGGAGCCAATCATGAACACAGAAGCATTGGAAACTCCTTGACAATTAAGGCAATACCAATGGAAGGTTGTGTTCAACAGATTCACATCGGTAGGAATATTAATTTCTACTTCCACACTTGTAATGTTGGAGGAGGTGACAATTTGCATTGCACTTGAAGACAATGAAATCATATAAGGATTGATATTCACACTGCAATCGTAAGAGGTAAATCCATCAAGACAAGTGCAATTGTTGTAATCTGTACATGTTCCATTTCCACTGCAAACATTGGATGAGTTTGAGAACTTTCCAAAACATTCGATGACAGAACAGTCGAAATTGCTAAACCCCACATTACATGAGCACATGTTGGGCAATATACAGACACCTTTTCCACTACATGCATTGGTGGAATTAAATTCAAATCCAAAACATCCATAGCTTTCACAATTTGTTCCCAAAAAACCAGGAATGCAAGTACAATTGTTGAAAGAGCTACATTGTCCGCGACCTGAACACACTCCAGAGCTATTGGATGCAATTCCAGAACAAGTAGTCAATTCACACATATTTCCGAAATAATTGGTATGGCAGTCGCACCTGTCTACTGAATTACATGATCCGTGTCCACTACAAACACTACCAGTCATATTTGATAACAAGCCATAACATATTGGCATGGAACAAAACGTGTCCGTCCAACCCAAATGACATCGACACACATTGGGAGCATCACACGAGCCATGTCCATTGCAAACTAATTCTGTCTGGTTCTGTAAAATATTGTTGCAAGTGGGCATGGAACAGTTGGAGCCAGCCCATCCTGCCAAGCATGTACACATGTCGACATCATTGCATGATCCATGACCACTACACACTTCACTGGTCATGTTCTGTAAAATTCCGAAACACATGGGTAAGGCACAAGTAGGACCACCCCAATTGGAATAGCATTGACAAGTGTTAACATCATTGCAAGAACCGTGACCACTACAAACTTCACTAGTCATATTTTGTAAAATTCCAAAGCATTTGGGAACCGAGCAGTTTTGACCTCCCCAATTTGGATCACACACGCACGTGTCGACATCATTACAAGAACCATGGCCGCTACAAACGACTCCAGTCATATTTTGCAAAATTCCAAAACATTTTGGGATGGAACAGTTTTGACCACCCCAATTCGAGAAACATGCACAAGTATCCACATCATTACAAGAACCATGACCGCTACAAACAGAAATAGTCAAATTCTGTAAAATTCCATAACATTTAGGTAAGGCACAACTTGGACCTCCCCAATTAGACGTGCATTCACATGTATCCACATCATTGCACGAGCCGTGACCATTACAAACACTTCCAGTCATATTTTGTAAAATTCCAAAACATTTTGGAAGAGAGCAGTTTTGACCACCCCAATTCGAATCGCAAGAACAAACATCAATATCATTGCAAGTGCCGTGTCCACTGCAAACACTTGTCGAATTTTGATAAATTCCAAAACAAGTAGGCATGGAACAATTGCTTCCAACCCAATTCCCATTGCACACACAGGTATCTACATTCGTACAGTTACCATGTCCACTACACACCGTTGCTGATGTGTTCGAAGGAATACCAAAACAATATGGATATTCACACAAGGGTCCAGTCCAATCCGAATGACATCGACACACATTGGGAGCATCACAAGAACCATGTCCATTGCAAACTAATTCTGTCTGGTTCTGTAAAACATTGTTGCAAGTGGGCATAGAACAGTTGGAGCCAGCCCATCCTGCCAAGCATGCACACGTGTCCACATCATTGCATGATCCATGCCACTACACACTTCACTGGTCATATTTTGTAAAATTCCAAAGCATGTAGGAAATGAACAGCTAGGTCCTCCCCAATTTGAATCACAAGAGCAGGTATTGGCATCGTGACATGAACCATGGCCACTACAAACACTTCCAGTCATATTCTGCAAAATTCCAAAACATTTTGGGATGGAACAATCAGACCACCCCAATTCGAATCACACGCACAAGTATCGACATCGGTACATATTCCATGTCCACTACAAACTTCACTGGTCTTATTTTGTAAAATTCCAAAGCACATGGGTAAGGAACAGCTTGGTCCACCCCAATTCGAATCACACGCACAAGTATCCACATCATTGCATGTTCCATGACCACTGCAAACACTTCCAGTCATGGTTTGTAAAATTCCAAAGCATTTAGGATATTGACATTGTGGTCCTCCATAATTCGTAGAACAAGTGCATGTTTCTGTTGCAGTGCAAGTACCACGAGAATTACAAACTTCAGGCGAGTTGTATAATGTTCCATTGCAGTAATAAGTTTCACAATTTGATCCAGAATATCCAGATTGACATGAACAGCTGTCAGGAGAATTACAAGATCCATGTCCACTGCACACACTAGCACCATTATAAACAATGCCATTACAATAATAGGTTTGACATTGTGAGCCACTATATCCTGAATTACAGGAACAGACATCTTTGTAATTGCATGAACCATGACCACTACAAACACTTGCTACATTGGAAGCAGTGCCATAACACGTGGTAATGGAACAAGTGGATCCTGACCAAATATAAACATTGGATCCTCCATCCTTGAATCGTTTGACAATAGTTATGAATTCAAGAATCAACAAATTAAATGTAAACAACTTACATAGGTATTTGGTGTCCAACACACTTCATGTCCTGGCCCATACAACACTAGATTACCATCGTTTTGTTGAACTAAATTAAGGTAATGATTATTTCAACAAGCATATTTGTATGATATCGATACGAATGGTTATATAAATTCAGCAAATGAATAATAATTTTGTTAACACATACCCAATGTGGCTGGAGTTGCTGAGCAGCTTGATGCTAGGGTCGATATCACTGCACCATTTCCATAAATTTTCAAAGCTCCATTCGATTCCAACACCAAAGAATAGGGTTGTGAAGAACCGACCGTACCAGAAGCCCATTTGGCTTGACTTGTTTGTGTGTCGTATATCACCAAATTACCATCGGCTTGCATGGAAGTTTTGTATCGACCATTGGTCGACACTAAATCATTGCCTTGTGTGAGAACAACAGAACCAGTGATTCGAAGTGAATTGGTCGAATAAATGTCCAAACATTCACACGTATCAGTGGCTTTGCATAGACCATGTCCTCCACACACATTGGCAAGATCCGTGGAGGAGTATCCGTAACATGTAGCAGCGAGAACAACGAGTTGTGAATTTTCTATGAGAGAGGAGAAGATGAGTGGTATCGTGGAAAAGAGTAGAATGGAAATGAAAAGAAGCCATGACACTTGTTTCATGGATGAAAGGAACAACCACGACAAGGATGCGTGTCGAATCATTCCTTCACCGTGGTGATGATGATTCATGTTGCGTGTTTCGAGTTTCGATAACAACTCTGCGAGAGAAATGGCAAAGACGCTTTTTTTTGGTTGAAACTTGGAACGATAACACTATTCGACAAGTGACATGTTGAATCAAAAGGTGGGCCGGATTGTTCAAATTTGCAGACCACTCAAACGTTGATGCCTTCGTTGCGGTCGAAAATTCATTTACGCAACAACGGATACAGTTCAGTCGGAAATTGTAGGCTACTCTTTTACTGTATCGTTTAAGTTTGAATGAACCTTAATCAACGGTCATATCAAACGTTTAAATCAGATCCAGTGCAATACAAGATCCGATTTAGGAAAGGATAAATTGGTATCATTATTTATTGTAACAACAACACAAATCATCAGTGTTCATGAATGAGGTTCACAACACTACTTGAGAGCAATTTCATTATTATTCTGATGCAACAATATGGCATCGTCGTCATCATCATCTTCATCATCGTCATTATCACGAGCACTAATCAAGACATAATTGGCTGTTGTGCTCGTAGTGAGCTCGTGTGATGATTTTGTATCTGATGAAGATGCTAATGATTTATCTCTAAAAATGTTAATCAAATAAACACCCACAAGGTACATGGGTACGCAACCAATTAAGCAGAGACCAATTGAGACTCCCAAAGCAGCAGCACACACTTGTAATAGACTTTCCTTATTGGTATTGGGTTTTATAGTTGCAGTTCCAGCTCCAAGTTGAACCACTAATACTAAACTGCAAATTGCTAATGAAATTAATAAGAAACTTGTTAATCCAATCCAAAAACATAAATGAAGTGAGCAATAGAAATTATAGATTCGTTGTTTTTTTCGTTGATGTTGGAGAGAATGTAACTCTGTTGGATCTGAAGTGGTTGCATTGATTAGTTTTGTTAGTCTGTGATCGGAAGTGACATTTTGTTTATCTTGAACAAGTGTTAGAATTGAAAAAAAGAAGCACAAAAGTCCAGTGACTGTCAGAGCTCCAGCTAGTAATTTGTAAATGGAATTTTTCAAATAACATTGAAATTATTATCAAATGTCCAATAGCCAAATTATTATAAAAGTCGTAAAATTTTTAAAGAAACGTAAACGATCAAATGTGCCATTGTAGTAGCAATATCATACACAAAGGAAAAACGAATCAATATATTCACCTACCTGTCAAATGTTGAGTAATGACAAATGCGAGAGGGCCATCACGCGAGATGGAATAACTTTCTTGAGTAATTTCTAGAACGAAATTAGTGACACCAATTCCGAACATGATCAACCCAGCAATGATTAGAAAAATTCTGACCCCCAAATAGATTTTGCTTCTTTTCATTTTTTCTGTGCTCGAACCTTTAGGTGAGACAAGTGAGTGATGTCGCACGTCGTTAAAAATTGAACAATCTGCTGTATTGATCTATTTGTCTAAACCAGAGATTGTTACTTTACAACCTTGTTTTCATAACCATGTACATGAATTGAGATAACTCAAGTCTCCACCAAGTTCACTGCGATTCGGTCACCTCATTTTACCTTATTCAAATTATCCTCACCTTTTAAGGAATATTCTTTTCGTTGAGTGGACGTTGAAAGAATATTCGAGGCATCCAAAATTTCATCAAAAAAAAGCCTCGACCAACCATCGACCCTCTTCATAAAACGAATTGTTGAGCTTTTTCAATCCTCTGCGCACAAGAGACTCTCTCCATAGGAACCCGAACGAACTCGTATTTGAAACTTTTCATCAAAACCAAAAGCAAATACTCTCTTATTCTCCTGATCATCATGACTGCAGCTACGCTGAACAATACCTCCAAGAATAATAGCAAGGAATATGATGGAGTGGATCCATCTGTTCTCAATTTGAAAGACTTTTTGTGGTCCAAGCAAGATGAGCCACACTGGAAGAGAAAGAAGGAAATTTTGAAACGTTATCCACAAATCAAAGAACTCTACGGAATTGATCCTGCCACCAAGTACAAGATCACTGCTCTTGTTTTGATTCAATTCTTGAGCTGCTACCTTCTTGTTACATACCGTCCTGCTTGGTATGTGTGGCTTGCTGTGATGTGGATCATTGGTGGAACTTGTAATACTAGTTTGACAGTCGGTATTCATGAATTGACACACGGTAGGTTGAAGTTAATTGTGCAACAATGTAATTTAATAACACAAATTTATTTGCCTGAATGATGATGATTTGGTCATTCCCACCAATATATAATGGACTAATTGAATTTGGCCCTCGTGATGGCAAACATTGCTCACGGCACATTTATTCATTTCTGTCGGCTACCACCATATGAAATTTCATTATCCTGTTCATCACATATTATTTCATCTCATTACTCCGCATGGCCTCGTCCACTCCTGTTCAACAACTTTGAAAATAGGATTGGGATTTGAAAAGTTTGAATACAATCTCTACATGGCAATCTTTGGTAATCTTCCACTCGGAGTGCCATACACAATGTCCTTCAAACGTTATCATCATGATCACCATATGTACCAAGG
Organism: Naegleria lovaniensis; assembly: GCF_003324165.1. Classification (NCBI taxonomy): domain Eukaryota; phylum Heterolobosea; class Eutetramitea; order Acrasida; family Naegleriidae; genus Naegleria; species Naegleria lovaniensis. The sequence goes on from NW_025407843.1 coordinate 159,701, forward strand.
AGTGGTTGGTGTTGACACTGATATTAGTACTCGTATTGAAGCTTTGCTCATCCAATCCAAGTGGACCAAATTCATTCACGTCTTCTTTATGGTCTTCTTTTACAGCTTGAGACCAATCTTTGTTGCACCAAAGAAATTAACTTTTTATGAATGGGTGAACAATGTTATTGTGATTGCCTTCATGGCTGCAATTTATTACTTGTCGGGAACATGGTTGGCTCCTTTCTACTTTTTGGGTTCAAGCTTTTTGGGATTGGGTCCTCATCCATTGAGTGGACACTTTATTTCTGAGGTAAGTCAATATTGAAATGTTTGAAAAATCAAATGTTTATTCGTGTGAATTGAATGACGATTAATTTAAATAATTTGCATTATTCAATGATTACAGCACTATGTGACAAAACCTGGTCAAGAAACTTATAGCTATTATGGACCAGGAAATTGGCTCATGTTCAATGTTGGATATCACAACGAACATCATGATTTCCCAAAGATTCCATGCTGCAATTTACCAAAAGTGAGACAAGTAGCACCAGAATTTTACAATAATTTGAAGACTATTGATTCTTGGGCCTATGTTTTGTGGGAATATATTACCACAGATGGTTACACTCCTTTCAACAGAGTCACAAGAACAATGGAAACTCATCGAAGTGCAAGACAAGAAGACAATAAGAAGGATAATTAAAAATTAGATTTAAATAAATTAGATAAATGAAACGGTTGTACAATTTTCTTTTCCCTAACACTTGTGATTGTAATGCAGTGTACCTTGAAACGAGATGTGAATTAAATTACATCTACAAAACCCATGTTCACACCCTGACCTTTGTAGATCAGAACCCGAGCATTCGAAAAAATGTCTCCCTCGTTTGACAAGCAAAAAGTGTCATCATCTTTGCCCTCGTTATCTATATCCTCCTCCGATGCATCATCAACAAGGAATTCTACAGGCATTTCCATACGAGAAACATGCTGTTGTTGTTGTAATACAAAATATAGATCCGTCTTTATATTTTCCTTTTTTGCAACGGTCTTATTGATTGTTGCATTATGGATTGTCCCCGTGTTGAGATTGGTACGATGGAACTCTAATTTATTTTCTCAAACTGGACTTCGATTTGTTGAAGACCAATTTAACATGATGATCAAATCTCCATCAGAATATGATTTACAAGCAAAAGTCAATGTCATTTTACAAGCAGAAAAAGAAACAGGAATACATGTGATTCACGAGTATGGAATTGCAAAATTTTCTGACGATTTGACGCAAATTTTGAAATTATTTCATGAATTGAAAATGAAACAGGAACGAGTCCGAGCGAGCAATGCTAAATTATTTAGTGAGACATTTAGACAAAATTACGAAAAATTAATTCAAATTTATTCGAATGTTTTGATTCGTTCACAGTCAGTGCCAAGAGTGATTCATCAAACGTTCAAGACAAGTAATATTTCACAATTGCCTAATCATTGGAAACTCTCACCTGAGCAGTGGCAGTTTAAAAATGTTGTTGCCAACTCATTTATTGAAAATTCCATGACATTGAGTGGTGAGTAGAATGATTCAAATGTTCAACTATGTGTTTGAAAAAACTATAATGTGTGAAAAATATTTTCAAAAATACTAATATGGAATAGACAACTTCAAGTTTGATTATTCTTACAAATTGTGGTCAGACACTGACATGGAAGAATATTTACAAACTCAAGATTGGAAATCTGTCTCTGAATTCAATAAGAATTATTATGAGTATTTTTTCAAGAGCCTGCCACAAAAGATTCAAAAAATTGATATCATCAGATATTGCTGGTTATCACGAATTGGAGGTGTCTACAGCGATTTAGATATTCGACCACAGAGAAATATCGAACCCATTCTTCGATATATGGAGTTGTATCATGTCACTGAAGGGTTTTTCCTTCGAAAGTCATACTTGCTTGAGAAAATGAAGACCTTCCTGAATCAATTAGAAAGCGCTTTACAAAAATCTCAAGTTGTACCATCATCAGAAGGCGATTCTAGCACAGGTTTAGAATCATCTCTTCAAGAAATTACTAGGGATGTATTGGAAATTGTGAATTCCCCAACAAGATTTTCAGCGATTGTTCCAAAAACTTATCCATTTGGCTTTTCGAATGATTTTCTTATTGGTGTGAAAGATTCTGAATTTTTCCAGTTTGTAACAATGAGAGCAAAATTTGAAACTTTTCGATGGAAAATATTAAGTTATATTCCTTTTGCAAGATACGCCAACGTCATGCTTACTGGTGGTCCCATGTTTTTAACAGATTGTGTTCGCCAATTCACAGCTCAGAAACTAGCTCAAGCCCAGGAGAATGGTTTTAGATTTTCCAATACTGTTGCTTTGCTGGATTTGGGGTTATATGGTGCTAATGAACGCTCTTATTTGGTGCATTCTGATGGAAATTCTTGGCATACATGGGAAGCTAAAATTATTATTGATACTTGGAGAAAATTGAATGGTAGTCAATGGTTGAGAAATGCTCTATTCGTGACCGTGGGAGGAATTACTCTATTGGTTCTTATTTACATGTTTAGGAGATTGCTCAAGAAAAAGGGAATGCCTTTATTCTGTATGCGAAGAAATGGCAATGTTTCCTCACATCAAGCAGCCTCAGAGATGATGTCATTTGTGAAAAAGGAGAATGACGTCCTTAAAAACGATGAGGAGAGCTCGATTGGCATTACCATTTTATCTAGCCATAGTAAGACAGACTCTGCGTCATCACAGAACGATGTGTCCGTCTCAACAGGAGAAACCGTGAAGAGACGCAAGAATTAATCACCGAGACCATCACAATAATTGGGTGTTGATGAGAGAGAACAAGGTTCAACAATTTTTTGAATTTTTTCTTGCAACCAAAACGACCGAGCATTTTTCAGTCGTGTCTACTCGCAACCATTTAAGTGCAATCGTTTCAGTACCCACATTCCTGTGATTCATGCCCATTCTGGCATTTCCCTCACGGATTTGACAGTAAGGATCTATGGATAAACGAACGGATTCAAACCTATCGCTCCGCTTGCTGATGTGGAAGTTAAAATTCCTTGAAGCCCTGTAAAAAGCGATCACATTTATGGCATAATTTTGGTATTTTAATGATTGAGACATGTCACCTTATCGACCAAATGCAAACATTCGAAAAGCAAATCCCAAAAACCGGAGACATTCACCTTTGTTGCAACATGGACATTCTTTGGCTGGTTGGACATGTGGTAAACATCACACACAGTCCGTCCATTGCAGAATCTGGAAGAACACTCCACATCAACTCGCATAAATTCCAGGGTAAATAAAGAAGGATTCAAAAGGTAGGCAATTGTACATGGATCATGCAAAGGAGGATCTCTACAGAAAGTTTCATTTTGAGTTCCTTTTAAACTGTGAATTCACAAATAAAACTTACTCCATGAAAAATACTCTCTTATAGGTATCCTTGAAAAACATGAGCAATTCTTTGCAAATAGCTCCAAATTTGGAATTCATCTTGTCGCACCGTTCAAGAATTTGAGGTGTGGCCAATGCAGTGTGCGTAACTTCCAAAGGACACATAACAACCTTCAAACCAGACTCAAACAAAACTGAAGCAGCTTCAGGATCACCCTCAATATTAAATTCTGCTGCAGGACTTGTGTTTCCAAATCCAATAGCTCCACCCATGACTATTATTTGTGCAATTTTCGATTTGATTTCTGGATATAAAATCAATAAAAGAGCAGCGTTGGTGAATTGACCTGTGCAAATTAAATTAACGGGTCTATCCTGAGATGAAATAACCTTATACATGTAATTGACAGCTTTTTCATCTGTGATTGCTGTTTTTGTCAGCTTTGGAAATGTTGGTCCATCAAGACCTGTTTCACCATGAATTTCAGCACAACTATTTGTAGCAGTGGAGCAAATAAATTTAACAAGTTCATTGTTATACACACGCAATACTTACTGCTTTGCTGGTCGTACCATTGGTTTTGCTTGTCCTTTCACTACTGGCACCTCTGCAAAATCAGAACCCATAGCAGTAATAGCCTTCAATGCATTGAGGGTTGTTTTTTCAACAGTTTGATTTCCTCCTACAGTGGAAATTCCTAATAATTTAATATCGGGATGAATACACATTAAAATAGCAAAAAAGTCATCATGTCCTGGATCACAATCTATCATCATTCCGAAATGATTTTGAAACATTGATTCCGATCGGAATGATCATAGCATGTCGTTGTTCATCATCCATTATTATCCATGGTCCATCCACAAATGAGGACTATTTCAAAAACACCACATACCCAACCATACAAGATGTTTTCCAACGCATTGTCCGACATGCTCTGTGTTTTGTTGAGACATTTTTTATGTTGCAATTTGCAATTTTCAAGAGTATGGCGTCCGTAAACAAAGACCAACAATTCAAAGTTCAGTGGGAGGACCCTGCTCAACGAGTTGTTGCAATTCCTCCTCCCATCCCAATTCTTTCACTAATTGTTCAATATAGGAATCAATCGTGTCTTCTTGTCCTCCCAAATACAAATCCAAATGATGATTTTTCACTCCATCCATTTCTCTCACTGCCGATTGCATGTTATAAAAGGCACCACATCGCTCTCGATTAATGAGTACTCTCATGGTTCCTTGAGGTGCATAATTGGGAATTAAGGCAACTGGATACACCTGTAAACTAGTTCCAATGACCATGAATAGTTGACAGTTTTTGTGTTTTTTCAAATCACTAAAGACACACTTTCCAAATTCTTCAGGTAGGTCTTCGCCGTACATGACAATATCTGGTTTAAGGACTTGTCCACATGCGTCACAGAATGGAACTGGAACGGTGTCTTGTTCAGTGGTTGTCATCAATTTTTCATTCACCTCCTTTCTTGAATATTCCTTCTTACATTTCACACAATGATAAGTTTCAAAAGTACCATGACAATGTACAACAAGATCTTTCGAGATTCCACACTTTCTTTCCAATCCATCAATATTCTGAGTGAATAATCTCATCAATTTGTTTTTATCTTGTAATAATTTCAAAAAGTAATGACTTTTTGTGGGCATGTATTCTTTCATGAACATTTCTCGACGTAACTCATAGAATGGTTTTGGATTTTCCATGAAATAATTCTTCTCAAAGATGGCAGTAGGATCTGGAAGATTGTACTTGTCGAGACTTCCATTCACAAAGATGCCAATTCCAGGTGAACGAAAATCCGGTATTCCACTAGCTACCGAAAGACCTGAGCCTGCCAGAACAATGATGCTAGGTTCGGAAATGCTTTGAATCTTCTGAGCTAATAGTTGAATGGCATGTTGCTTTTCTTGGGGAGAGATTTGTGGTTCCATTCGTGGCCGTCGATTGTATTGTTGATTACTGGGTAGTGAAGAGGTAGAAGGTGGAGTGGTATCATCTTGTGAGGAAGAAGAGGTGACTGATTCTTGTTGTTGTGACATTTTTTGTTTGACGGGATATGTTGATTGAGTTCATTTGTTTAGAAACAATTTGAAGATGGTGTTCCTGGTTCCTTGAACGTCATGTCTTGCACCTGGAAAGAACAGAAGAGGTGTGGTTTGAACAAATCGGATATTCAACACGGATCCGAAGGATTTTGGCAAACGTGGACTAGGTTTAGAAGATGTAATTATAAAGAAGCGAGGAATCATCTCGAATGAATAATTGGAACTAATGAATACTGCACCGCCATCTTAAAAATCTGACCGTTACATTTTTTAAAAGCAAAACAAAAATTTCCCAAGAGTCATCAATTCTCAAGCCAGCCAACATCAACAAATTTCCAATTAGAAGAAGAGGCTTGTTGAGTGTATTGGTTAGCATTTGGCTTTGGTGTTTTTGTTGATTCGAATCTTTATACATGATGTTGATTTGAACCAACATTCCTCTTGTTCATTACAATGACTCAACAACCTTTCCGTTCCGATGTGCCATCATCATCAACAACAACTCCAATACGTCATCGTTCCAAACGAAAAACACCAAAAACACATCCCTCTTCATTGCAATTTATTGAAAGCTCTCTGAATGAAACGACCACACAACAACAAGCCTTCAAGCACCCTTCTCCCTCTCTAAAGATTGAACATCATGATCATGGAGGAGAGATCATCAACCCTTTTACCCAACAAGGTGCTACATCAACATCATCATCACCAAATACATCTCTTTCTTTGAGTGCTTTGAAGATTAACACAACACCAAATTCTTTGAAATTTCAAGATCATGAAGCACTACCTTCTCCTCCTTCTGCTTGCTTGAGTGATACAGTATTTAATGTATTTGGAAATGCCAATAATCCGACGAGCAACATCAACGACGACAATATTACAATGACATCAGTGGCGAATATATATCATGATTTTGGAAATACTTATTGGGATGGCGCTTCAAATTTTACCTCAATCAATGACAGTTTCAATATGCCACTCGCTCTCTCGGCTGAAGATGAACAAATGTTAGACCCAGGTCGAACCAATGACGATCCCATTATGGTTCTTTCACAAATACTCTCTGAGCAAGAAAGTATTGACGCTTCCATGCACACGACCCTTACACAAGAATTGAGCGAAAATCTGATCCTTTTATCACAACAAAGTTTTAAACAAGATCGAGTGAGTACTTGTACGACATTTGCTCAAGCACCTCAACACAACGAAGAGCCAACATCTCCCATTATTCGAATGGTAAACCCCTTTGAGTATTACAACCATCAAATGTACACAGATGACGACATTCAAGAACCTCTTGCAAGATCACGCTCTAATAGTAATAGTGGCAAATTCAATCGACCCAACAAGAAACAAAAAACCTATACCTTAACTCGCCTGAAAGAATTACCCATCGATATCAAATACGTAATTTTGAGCTTTTTACCTTACTTGCCCTTGAAGTTTTATTTGAATTTGGCGTTTAACCATGCACATCGAGAGGTATTTTCTCAGCAATTGATACGAAACTCTTTTGCAAGATCAACTATATCCTGTTCGTTTATACCATACCTTAATGTGGAGCTGGTATTTACTACAGAGCCATTCGACCCATTTATCAATTCATTCAGCAATAATGGTGAGAACTCACAACAAGAAATAGTTCCATTATCACAAAATTCCAATGTTTCAACGAGCTTGAATACTCAGAACCATTCAATCACAAGATCTGACATGGAAGTCCTGTGCATGCTTTATGCTCCAATTTTCAATCATGTACACCACTTGAAAATATCCACTGTGCTGACAACAACATCAACAACAAGCAACAACTTGCCTTCCTCAAACATGCAAAACGAACTACAAATGTTTATGCAGGTCTTGCATTTTTATAAGAGGCGCTACAAGCTGGTTAAAAGCTGCTTGGATTATCCCAATTCACCCTTTGTGAAACCTTATATCTCCTCCATTCCACAACACGCATTTTCGTCCGAAAATACTGTCGCTATATGCTCCAGATTGAAGTCCATATATTTAAATTTTGATTTCCCAAATACTATGAATAATGATGACACTGCAAATGACAGTAGCACACAAGAAACTTTTCTGTACGAGCCCAATCCTACTTTTGATACAATGGTCAGCAATATTAATTTGAACCAGTCCTTTATTTCTGTGAATAAGGCCATTTCTCATTTGCACAGATTTCCCAATCTACGAAACTTTCAAACTTGTTTATATTTTCCAGAAAATATTCAAAATTCTCTGATGGACTTGTCACCACTATGTTACATTCAAAGAATACACCTCTGTAATATTTCTAGCAAGATGCTGGAGCGACTATTCTACCATTCAGACAACAAAATCAAAGCTTTAATTCTCACTGGTTTGAGTTATTCTCCACTAGAACTCTTAATGAACGCTAAAACTCCTATTATGAAGAGTTTATGTCATCTCTCTCTTCAATTCTCAGAGAATGACCTCATACAGATACCAAATTTTCAGAGTTTTTGGAATCGAATTGTATCCCTTCGTTAAAATCTTTGGAAATTTCAGAACCTCAAACCGAGAATCAAAGACCACGTTCAGAATGTACTTTGAACGGCCTTCTTCGAAACTCTTCCATTACCAAACTTTCTTTGGTCTTCTTTTTACATTTAGGTGCTACTGCAGCCAGGAATTTATCAAATTCTAATATCACCTCTCTCACAGTTGCCAATTCATTCAGCAATGCCACTCGTTTTTCTGCCTTTATGGATGGCCTCGCCCAAAATACGGTCATTAAGAGACTTCACATCTCGACACATTTCTCATCACGATTGGCCTTTGAGAACTTTCTCATTAATAATACAGTGTGTGAAAAGTTTATTGCCGAGTATGATGATAGAAATCGACTTTTGGTACTGAGCATTGAATGTTTGAAACAGTTAAAGACGAATCAAGCGCTAAAAGTACTAAAATTGCTGAATTTTACCTTTGATACTGAAGATGAAGTGGTTGAAGAAGTATTGGCCAATTCTATACCTCAAATTGATGTTGCTATTTGTAGAAAATCATTTGCCTCTAGTTTTTCTCAACAATAATCAAAGACGATCACTTTGAACTCGAATGTTACAAGGGTCGAGAGCATTTCATCAATAAACTCTTACCATGGTTGAAGAGTTTACTTGTCTTGGTGATTGAAACAATGGAGATGCCAATGTCCAACCAACACCCTTTTAGATTTCAATATTTGAAATCCTTAATTACAAATATAGAAATTGTAGTTGGCCCTATCTCCTCAAATTTACAAGTAGGAAAAAAATTATTTGAAAATACAGGTTGACCATGACCGATCTCCATCAACGTTCGGGACCTCTTCGAACAACAACAACAACCAACAGTAACAGCAATAGAAATACCCTCGACACTATATCTGCCCAAATCGAACAAATGGAAAAACAAATCGATGCAAACCTCATCCATTCGCAATCACTCTTTGAAAACAAGTATTCCATTGTCAATACTTCATCCCAAAAGGACGCTAGCATTCTTTCAATAACCAAAGATCCAGTTATCGAGAGAAATCATCATTCTTCTCAACCAGTGCTTTCTTCTGGAATGATCGATACAAGTTCAATGACTCTTAATAATTCTTCATTTATAGGTAGTGATCATTCTGCCAATGATTATCGAAAATACAAGAATCAATTGAATATTTTGCAAAATATGAAAGGAAATGGATCATTTCAGAGAAAACATTTTCGTTGTCGATTTCAAGAAGTGGATGAAGAAGAGGAAGCGACTCAATATCTTGAGAGAATGATTCCAGAAAAGATTGTTGGACATTATTCGAAATTTCAGAAATATAGAGAGAATGAAAAAAACAAATGGAATGCATTTGTGGAACATATTGCACCACCTATTGAAATGAAAAAGATCAAAAAGAAGCAAAAGAGTGTTTTGAAGGGAGTGACAGAAAGTGTTGATGACCAGAAGGAAAATAAGGAAAACGAATCACCCAACGTGCAAAAACAACGAGAGAACAAAAATAACGTTCCAACCAAAAAGGTAGACAAAAAGCTTCCAATGATAAAGACTGTAAATCTAAGAGATCAACAAGAAGAAGAGGTAGACCATACCAATTCAAATGAAGATCGAGATCAAAAACAAAAAATCAAGAGTGTTGAGTCGTATGCGTCAAGAATTTTACAAATACCATCATCTATTGAATTTCCTGATGAGGACAAGTATGATTTTTCTGGCTCTCAAAAAGTGTCAAAATGTGACACATTAATGGCTCGATATGAATACATTTATCAATACAAGGACGCTCTTCAGCCCCACTTTGCAGGACTCAACCAAAAGACGGCCGACTTACTTGTCAGATGTAAAAAAGAAGCCATCTCAAAATGGAATCAGGTAGAAGGGTTTTTCGAACAAGACAAACAAGAAGGCATGAAGAAGAAGTGTGAATATAATTTAAGGCTCATGAATGACAAGTTGCATCAATTCAAGTGCTCACCTCTCACACAAAATATATACAACAAAAAGAGTGTCACGATTGCAGACATGAAAAGATTTAAGAGTGAGAGTGCTCTACCAACTGAGCTTGTCACGAATCATAATAATTTGTCAAAGAGTACACATTCAAAAGACAAACAAGTCTTACCTAATATTCCACTCATTATTACCAGCAGTGATGAAAAGACATCTACAATTAGCACTGTCTTTGAGAACAAAGACAGTAACTCTCAGACCACAGCTAGAGCCAAATCAAAAGAACATTCCTTACTGCAATCTCCTCCATCCATTTTAAGAGTTTCAAGATCGACAGGATTTATCGAAACCACCTCGTCTCCAGCTCAACATTTTCAAACCTTATTTGATAAGGAATTTTGACCTTTTTACTGTTATAATTTATAAATTACAAAAAGTACTAATCAATTAGTGATAAATTTGTTATAAATACAGAATGCATCATCACATTTGTTGACAGATTTAGAGCAAACAACATTTTAAACCTCTGCTTCAGCACTCTGGTCCTTCTCTGTGTGCAATGGTCCAACACAACAAGCACACAAAACCAAATTGAAAACAATTCCCGGCACCCAACACAAGACTGTCAACATGACACTCAACATGACCCACATGAGTCGATTGGTATCCACATTTTCATTTTCGACTTCTCCTCTCACTCGTTGAGTTGCAGTTTCTGACTCTTGTTTTTTAATGGATAAATCAACAACACCTGCTGAGCCGCTACTCATTGCTTCATTCATTCCATCCCGAACATATTTCCTTGGATGTTGTAGATGAGGAAATAAGTGGCGAGTGGAGGAAATATGATACAACAAGTTAAAACACTTGAAAACCACAGAAAGTATGCAAAATATGCATTAGTGGTCCGAGTATCTCCAAATAGCAGATGGGAGGGCCCCAAGCAACATAATTCAGTACTTGATGATCCTGGATTTGGTGAAGCATTTTGATCCGATGTTTCTTTCTTGTCGTGATCTTTTACGAGTTTGGCGTCCATGGAAGTCATGATGATGAATATATTGTTTATTCTCAGTGATGATGAAATAATTTTGGATGATGATATTACTCGAGTGTTCCGTGTAAAGATGATGATGAAACTCTCTAACGAACTCTTTGTGTGTGAGATTCTAGTTGAAGCTTTTTGATTCCCAATCGTGTGCGCTGAGCAGCAAAAGGGAATGCTTGTGTGTTGAGGCGTGAATAATTTTTCTTTTGAAAATGAATGAAGAGTAATAGATTCTAAATCTCATGCCGTCATACTGATCCCTTCGCCTCCATTCCGACAATGGATCTTGTTTGTAGTTGATTCTCCAAAATAGTAAGTGTTATTGTAATGTGAAGAGTTGAATTAGAAAAAAATGCATTCATCTTGTCACCTTCTTTTTGTTGATTCTAACATCGAGTTTCAAAAAGATCACGCCCACAGGATGGCATATTGAAATTAATAATTGTTTGGTAGTCAATTGTGTTTTTTATTATGATCATTTCGAAAACATGGTTTTTGTGTCCATTAATGATCAAATCTTGAGCGTATGAAAAACTGCTGCTTGTTCACAAGAAATTCCTTGTTGTTACAGGTAAACACTCAATTTACAACTGACCTCATGCTGGACCTTCCAACAAACATCAACACACACACTTGGACAGTTACACTCGAATACATCCCATTTCCAAGATTTAAAAATGGAAACACACCCCTCCCGTTCAGTTACAAGAGCGGAAGGAGGGAGTACAGCAGAATTAAGGCACGAGGAGGATTCATCTATGCGGGATCAACAGAAAAATGCGAGTAAGGGAAAATATAATTCTGATCATCATGAGATCCAGGACCACATGGTTGGTACTTCTGTAGCAATTCAATTACCAATTCTTCAAACCGAAAGCAGGAGTACAGAAGATTTTGAAGCTCCTTATTATTCTCTTGCAGACAACAGTAAGCGTGATGATACTGAATCCGACATGATCGAATTGAAAACCATGTCTGGTGCTACCACATCACTGACATTATTGAAGAATTACTTTTTCTCGACTCCAAATTCCCCTCAAAATCTGAATCTCGAGCAAGAAGGCTCAATAGATCAAAGTATTCACTCAAGGCGTGAAAGAAGGTTAACTCTTCGACAATTAACAACACCTACAAATCCAAACGAAAAATACTGTGTCGTTTCACAATGTTACTTTCCGAATGCCATGTTTTCTAAGAACCACTTTGTAAATTATGAAAATTTGGAGATGTTCAAATTTGTACTGACAGACGTGGAAGATATCGAAGAATATTTAGCTGAATTTTACGAAACTTATGGTTATCACACTAATGAAGCAGATGTGACCACAAATCTATACGTGTGTGATAACGTGTTTTCTTGTATATTTAATAGACATGAGTATGCTCTTGGCAAATATAAGAATTTAATCAAATATTTTGGCTTGATTGACATTGCTACTTTACACAAACGCATGAAATCGTACCAGCTCTCATGCAGAGACTTTATTACTAATTGCTTGTGGATAATGTTCATGTCTGTAACGTATTTATTGTTCATAGCTCTGTTATGTATTTCAATTTGGTTGGTTGAAGGAGGTCATGAATTAGAATTGCTGAGAAACACAACAATAAGCTCTGGAAACGTTACAGCTTCCTCACTAGATTGTCATGAAGACAATTTGTTACGTTTGTCCCAACCACTATTTGAACATGGAAGCATGAATAATTCAGCCCTTGAGCCAATAATGCAATACTCATTAACCAACCTTCCTAAGTGGAATTATTTGTCTTCATTTTACTTTACCTCAACGACAATGCTAACCATAGGGTATGGTGACTATAGGTAAGAATTTTTTTGAATGATGGGTTGGTATTCACATAATTTAAGCCCCTCAACGCCAGGTGGGCAGTTTCTTGTAGTAGTTTTTGCGTTTTTTAGTCTTTTCCTCACTACTCTAGTGATCACAGCTATCGGTGAGAGATTTTTATCAAACACTACATGTGTATTATACATCCTGTCACACACCATGATGAGAATAGTTCGATTCACCATTATTAAGGCTTCCATGAGGTACGTAATGTTATGATTACAATTTGGAAAGTGTCAACAAGAAAATTGGTCTAGAAACAAATTTAAGAATATATCGAAGGCATTTACAAGTCCATTTGCACAGCTTGTTTATCTAGGTGTATTTATATTGATTTACATTCTGATTGGCTCATTATTTTTCTATCTGCTTGAGGATTCCAAAGGAGACACATGGACTTTCGGTACCGCTATTTATTTCGCTGTTGTCACTCTGACAACCATTGGATATGGCGACATTTATGTCCAACGTAAGTATGGTCTCGAGCCTTGTCCTTAAACAAACATGTTTGTCATGTTGAAATTACATTAATTTTAAATCAATTTAGATGAGATGTCAAAACTAGTTCTAGTTGTATTCGTTTTGTTTGGAGTTGGTTTTCTTGCAGTACTTTTTACCAAATTGATAGAAGTTGTTACACCAGCCATGACCTCAATTGTCAATAGAAAGACATCAAAACAAAAGCAAAAGTTGATCAAAGAATTCAAAGACAGACATCAAAACAAGAGTCCTTAGTGATGCACTGGCTTCCACTTGGCACATGTACGAGTTGAAATGATCAGAATGATGGCTGTGATCACTCTATTTCAACTTATCACGAATCAGCTGTTTCCACCAGAAAAAATTCACGCATCTCGCTTTGAAGCACGCGAGGAACTCTCTTGTAAACTTCTTTCCAACAACGTAACTTTGTTGTAGGCAACAACAACAAAGAGTTTAATATCGTCCGATTCATTGTTGTTTCAATCCCTCTCGGCAAACACTTGTCTTTGTCATCATCAGCTCGAGAATAGGACAAGCTTGCAAATAATAATCATCGTTCTTTTTGAAATTGCTAGTCATCATCATTGTTATTACTAGCCTAGAGTATCATCAAATCACATTTATAATTTAGAATTATACAATATATACACCATGAGAGTTTTTAAACAACGAATCAAGGTCAAATTAGGTAAAGCTGAGTCAACACAAGACCCAGAAGGCTATCTTGAACTTCGCGATCAAGTACAAAAAACTGAAAAGTATGTGAAAGGAGCTTTGAAGATTGTTAGGAATTTTTGTCAAAAATCGGAAGCCATCACTAAAGTGCAAAACGAAGTGGGACAATATTTAGTAGAAAGTGGTATGCAGAGCAGTGATGAAGGTAGGTAGATGAATGCAAAGTTCTCGTCAGTTTTGGATTCAATTCCGCTTATTTGTGTTTTAACAAAATCATTATTGTTTCTATTTCACCCGTGATTCGGTTCACGAAACAACAACATCAAATGATTGTGATGAATAATTCTCTAGTTGGAGAATCATTAATGAAGATTGGAGAAGGTTTGAAATCTCTATCTACAATCCATCATGCCATGTTAGTAAATATTGTCGAAAAGTTCATTCAACCAGCCACCGATTTCAAGAAAGATGTCAAAGACTCTGAACAATCACACAAAAAGTATGACAAAAAACGTCTTGAATTTGATGCCCAAGTCGATCTTGTGAATGGACTCAAGCAAAAAGGTGATAAAGCAGACCCACAAAAGATCCAAGCAGAGGAAGAAAAACAACAACAACTTGACACTGAAAAGGACGAAGCATTCGAAGAAGCCCTTGAGGAAACTTGTGATGTTTTAGTGAAACGACAAACCAAACACTTAGCTCAACTCAATGAATTGTTAATGAGTTTCCATCACTTCTTCGCAGAAGGGTATACATTAACACATGATTTGAAGGAACCACTTGAAAAGCTGCTCGAAAAGTCCAACAAGAAAGCTTCCTCTTTCAAACAACAAACTATTGATTCCGTAGGTGGAGGTAGCTCTGTTAGATCAACTCCATCACAAGCATCTATTACATCATCACAGCCACCAACCTCAAAAACAACCACAACAGAGACATCAACAAGTACAAATACTTCATCAGCAGGAGTTTCCGGAATGGCAAATGCATTCAAATTAGGTGGAGGAGGAGCCAACAAGGCCACAAATGGCAGCAGTACCACCAACGCTTCCAGTGGCACATCAAAAGCAGGAGGTTCTAACAAGGTTCTTTGCACATGCAGAGCCATGTACGACTATGACGCTCAAGAAAGTGGAGAAATATCCTTCAAAGAAGGTCAAACCATTTTAGTGTACGAAAAGGATGAAGCAGGTTGGTGGAAGGGAGCCGTGGAGTCAACTCCAAACAAGTCTGGTCTTTTTCCAAGCAATTTCGTTGTGGACACCTCATCAAAGGCAAGCGGAAAGACTACATCTGCACTGTATGACGTAAGTTTTGAGTAGTAGTTGTTTCTTTAAATGTATTAATTATGTTTCTTAAATCTAACACGTGTGTAACTCATTCAACCGAATTGAATTTGCACCATTCTAACATGAAAAATTTAGTATGATGCACAAGAATCTAATGAGCTGACCTTCAAAACAGGAGATGTTATTGAGGTATTGGAAGAATCTGAAGGAGGCTGGTTTATGGGTCGCAACTTATCCACAAACAAAGTCGGTTTGTTCCCTTCTAATTTCACAGAATTAGGAGCAGCAGATCAATAATGTAAAATTTATAAAGCATATCAATAATTTATTTAACACACTCTTTAATTGCTAAGATGTTGTTTGCAGAATTGAGTTAAGGAAGATGGTTGTAAAGAAGAATTTATTTTCGATCCAAAATGTTGGCAGTACCTGGTAACTCCCAACGTTTATCAAGCATGACTTTCTTAATGTACATGTAGAAAAAGTCAGCGTACAACACAGTCTGAATTAAGCCAGCAAGCCATGCATTATATGGAGAATATCCCTCAGCAAAGTATCTATAGACCCAATTCAAAATGTACAATACACGATAACCTCCCAACAAAAACACATAATGAGATGTAATTGCTTCTGCTCCACCCTTCTTTGTCAATAAGAACAATTGAGGCATAATAGAAACACTTTCCAAGAAAATACTAAATGTCCACAACAACTCGAACAATGAATAATCGTCAGTGAAAATAATTCCCAACAAAACGGAAGGAATAATCAAAATATATAATGGGAATGTATCATTGTCGCTGTCATAGGTAGCACGGTATTTTGTTCTCATCAAATGTACGATGGTTATCGAGGAGGCAATGAAGAAAATTTTCATCACTGTATTATAAACGGAATGGAATGTAGTGAATAAATCAATACCGTATCGAGTAATAAATACAAGGACATATAAAAATTGTGTTCTGAGAGAAACTCCACTAGCATTCCTCAACATGACCATCTTATAGAGCAATAATAAAATTGAGCCTAGGTGAAGTAAATCGCCAAACAAACGAAAAATGTTCATCTTGATCCGACGTTGTAAGCTCTGTTGTTTGTTTCAAAATTTGAATTTAAATCTCATAAAATTCTAAAACTCAAACACTCTATTGGTGATGATCAGTAATTTGTCTTTTTGAGAAAAGTAAAAGACAATGAGTCGTGTCTTGTCGTGATGAGAGGAAGCTTTTAACGTTTCGTCAAAATTTTTTTGATTTGTTAAATGTAAAACCTTTTATGACGTCATTGTTCATGGATTGTCTGTATCTCAAAGGCAAGTCGTGAAAGTGTTTCTTTCATGAACTGAAAGACTTCAGTAAAGTCATTGTACTCGTTACAAATTCCACTTGAAGGACATCAAAAAATTGGCAGCACTTCATCAGAGAATTTCGTCTCTTCTCTATCGTCTCTTCAATGACCACCACGGAACGAAAATCAGGCCTAGAAACTCTGGCCAAGTTTTTAGCATTGCATCCGAGCGAGAAGGGAGAGGTTTGTCTTGCTCCGAATATTAGTTTCTTTCAGAATAGCAAAACTCTCAACGAAACCATCAAGGAGAAGGGTTGGACTTTAAAACCATGCGAATACATGATGACATACCCTTCTCAAATGACGGAGAAACAGAATTACGTGTTCAATAGAAGCGATTTTGTTGGGAGGTCTTCAGCAATACTGGGAGAAGATGATCAAGTAGTAGTCTCGTCTAGTAGTTTCAATTCGCAGAATAGTTCTACGAGCCGTAGCTCCAGAAAAACAAGCAAGTCTCCAAAATCCTCTTCTTCAGCCAAAAAGAAGAAACGGAGCAAAAAGGAAGCCGAGGATTTTGTTCAAAGTGAAAACGAAGACGAATGTATTGAATTTTCGGACGAGGAAAACATAATTATGAATGACGAGGAGGACGACGATGAAAATCAACCCAAAGTCCACAGAACAAGAAGTAGAGTTAAACAGCAGCAACAACAGCCACCAAGTTTATCGTCACAGCCCACCAAATCAATACCATCAGCAAGCAAAACAACCAAAACAAGTGCAGCCACAACAAGCAAAAACAAAACTATTGACAGCTTCTTCAAAACTGTAGAGATGAAAGCTGAGTCAGAAGATGACAGGAAAGAACACAGCATGATCATCTCTGATGATTCCCAAGATGTGTCAACAAAAGTGGAGAGCAAAACGACAGCAAGAAAATTTCTCAAAAAACGTGAGGAAATCAAAGTATCGACTAATTCTCCAACCAAGGTTTCTCCGTTACCAGCCAATTCTGCAAAGCTTGAGGACATCTTCAAAAATCTTCAATCAGACCAACCAAGCACACGCTCCATATTCTCATCACCAACTAAAAATTCCACAACCAAGAGAGTCGTGACTAGAAAGAAATGATATAACTGTTGGAATACTCAAATTTGATTCTGGAAATCAACATCGATTGAAATTAGTAATCGCACTCATTAATTATCTAATCAATAATTATCGGTATATTTGAACTCTATTATTGTAGAAATCTTCTACCACGAGCAGCTCACTAGTCAAGCTCAAACAAATTCCTCGTGGATAATTAAATTGAGAGTTGCTATGCCCTTTTCCCTTTCCAAATGAAGTTCAACATTTTACCACTTGAAACCTCCAATATTGCCAAGCTATGACCGATAGTATAACTTGTTTTGCAAACCAAACATTTGGTAGGAGGAATGAAAGAATTAATTTAATCATTCGGGCCTTATTATGAGTTATTGAAAGATCTCACTCAATCAACCTTATTAACATTTTGGTAATGTGTCAAGTGTCATCAAACAATTGTGTCCTTTTTGAAAAAAGTGCAGACAAAAAATTACCTCATCTCTTCTGTGTGTAGACCATGAATCAAAGAGTAGAGCCTTCAACCACTCCAATTTCCTCTCCTCATCCGTTGAACCCTTCCTTGACTCGTCATCATCATTCGCATCACCATCCACACCATTCCGAACAAAATTCAATCACTTCTCCAAACTCCATTTGGTGTGCCATTTGTCTCAAAAAAGCTGAAGAACACATTCAAGCCATCTCACTGTGTCAAGATTGTCAAATCCATCTTTGCAAATTTCATACAAAAACACATTTTAAAAAACATGAAACTCATGTGGCGATTCCTGTCCTTTTGAATGAAATTGAATCAAGACAACATTCCGGGAATGCATTGAATGGTGAGAGGATTTCTGATCATCATCGTCATTGCATGATTCACTCGTCGAGCATCAATACATTTTGTAAAACTTGTGAGCAATTAATATGTGCAGCTTGCAGTGTTCACTCTCACAAAGGACATGATTTATATTTGATTGATAGTATTGAGAAGGAAGAACGAGAGCAATTGAATGAACAGTTACATGATCTGAAAAAGGAAATTGTAGAGTTTGAAAATGAACATGCATTGGATGATTCCAATGTGAATAATGAATTGGAAATGATTGAGGAAATGAATGTGAAATTGAAACAACAAGGTCTCACTTTGTTTGAAAGCTTAAAATCCATGATTGAAACGCAACAAGAAAAGCTGAATCGATCCATCGATGACATGTGTGAAAAGCATAAATTTGTGGTGCTTCAAATTGTTGAATTGAAAGTGAAATTAATGACCATGTTGAGCGAATTTGATCAATTGGAACGATTAAGTGGCCTTGAAATGATGGAACGGAAAATTGTGACATTCAAAAAAGTGTGCGAATTATTTGAAGAGTTGAAAAGCAGTTGCAAATTTGGACACATGAGTGAATTACATGGCTACGAATTGGTAGACGCTACGAGTTCTTTAAAAATCGTTGAGAAGGAAATTGACAAGTTCAGTAATATTGTACACTCGATCAAACCAAAAACAACACCACGTAAATTAGATTATGTTTCAACTTTGGTGGACAGCAACACCACATATGCAACAAACAATGAACCGTTGTCGAATCCATACGATGTGAAACTTTCCTATCCTTGTAATTGTATACTTGTGAGCGATTATTTCCAGAATAGAATCATGGTCTTTGATTTGGAGACGAAACAATTCAAGACGACGATCAAAACTATTCCACGACCGCACTGTTTGTGCATTGAAACAAATTACAATGCTCAGTTCAACGATGCCTTACTTGTGGGTTGTAACGATCGATCGGTGTACAAATATGATTTGAAATCGCTCATTGAAGCGAGTGTGAATAAGAAGCAGCACCATGCATTGATTTGGAAACAATCTGATCAGCTCGAATATCCTTCAGGAATGGTGGTTGCTTACCAATACTTTCGAAATTTATCAAGTCCAAAATCTCCAGTGTCGACTCGACAGCAGGACACACTGAGAATTGTCTACGTTTGTGACTACACTAAGAATTGCATTCATCTCATAAGACTACAAGATGGAGAAATTATTTCTCGTTTTGGTTTGAATGATGGAATTGTATTGCAAGGTCCTTGGGGCATTGACATGAACGAGCTTGGAGAACTAATTGTGGGAGAAACAGGTTCGAATAGAATTCAATTTTTGAAACCAGACGGTATGGGTTCATGCGTCTCTGTGAAGAGCTTTGGACAAAATGGAAATGGAAATGGTCAATTTAATTTCTTGAGAGGAATTGTTTACGATCGGGCGTGCAAGCAAATTATGACATGTGATTTCAGTGGAAGGAGAATTCAAGTGTTTGACAGAAATGGTGAATATCTCACGAGTTATTACGACCAAATTCAAGGTCCTTATAACTTTTGCATCAATGATCTCACACGAGAAGTGTTCATTGCAGATTATTCAAAGAAGAGAATCGTTGTTTTCAAATAATATGTTTTTGATTATTATTTATATTAATACAATAAGATTACATCCTCACTGAGTTTTTTCTAGATTTCTTAGTCTTCATTGCTTCTTTCTTTGCAATTCGATTTGCTTCTTGCTGTGCAATAAAGCGTTGATGAGAATCCAACATGAGAATGCAAATCTCAGCGAATATGGCATCGAATAGTTGATCTGGCAAATGTTCTGATTGACCAGTGGCATAAAAGTCCAACTGTTCCTTCACAGGCTCAGCTGTTTGTTTGTTAATATTCACAGAATGCTCACCATTCACATCTAAAAACTCGGAATAAATTTCGAATGCAATTTCAAACTTTTTCTTCTCGATTTGTTGCAAATCCTTCTCCGTGAAACCTTTCTTTGCTTTTTTCTTCTTGGTTGGTTCTTGTTGAGTCGATGAAGAAGTAATCGTGGAAGAAGTTTCATCATTCTTTGACGAGTTCTCATTGTCATACAAATATTCCTGAATTTGGAAGCTTCTCTCACTGTAATTCTTGTAATCCGTAATCTTATCCAAAAGCATAAAGTTTTCCAATGAAAACTCTGAGGCACAATGAGCTCTAAACAGCTCTCTCATGGTTTGATCCTTCATGGTATCTTGTAACAAGTTGGCCTTCATTTGCTTAATCTTCTTGGTATTACTGGAGTCACGCTTCAATGAGAATGCAATAGAGGCAACCACGACAGGTATGACCACAGCAATGGACACACAAATCACTATGAGTGACAAGGTCGTAATGGTAATTGAAAAATTTTGTCTCTCCACTTCCTTATTCTCATAATAATCCAACAAGGGCTTATATTCAATATCATAACCTTCTAAATAATACTTGTAGATACTGCTTTCAATCAAGTCCATGGCTTTTACATAGCTACCGTTTAAAGCAAGACCAATGGCCATCGATTCAGTCACCATTGCCTTGTACGTTCTCAATTCGAAAATGGTAATATTTCTTGGAATGTGATATTGTAATTGAGGAGGAACTACTTTTAACACATCTGTAATACTTGCAATATACTTGACTCGATACGTGGAATAGATTTGTGAATAATTGTAAGAAATGGCATAACTTTGATTCGAGAAGACACATGCACGAGCACTGGCGATCAACATTTTACGATAAAACGTCGTGTCAGCATCAATATTATTCAATAGAGAGTTGTAAGCAGATGAACCACTGTATCCAGCAATGATCAATGCAGCCAATGCTAAAAAGGCGACCAAATTCAAAAACAAGGACATGATATTCAAAGTCTTGATCCATGAAAATTCAATCACTCCACAACATGTATAGAGTTTAAATCCCTCTCCATTGGCTTTGGATTGAGAATGTGTCGTTCTTGAAGGAGATTTCCCTCCAACCGATGACACTTGACTCTTATTATCTCCCTTATTATTGTGGTGACCAGAGTGTCCAGTCGAGGTCGAAGGAACATAAATAATATCAACGACATTAGTGGGAGATCCAGCAAATTGAGCATGTTTCTCCACAGTGGAGTCGACATTGTCAGTGGTCAAATTGGCAGGTGTGAAGGAGCTTGAGGAATCAATGTCATCGTCAACTTCCTTTGATCTTTCCATGAGATGAGTAGAAGAAGAGGGACTGGAGCATGAACTGATTGAGTTGTTGGAGGCAGGATGGACAGTAAGCAAGTTATTAGGAGGAAGATCTACTGTGGTTGTTGTTACTGGATCCGCATCATGATTGTCACCACTGCTACCAGTTGTATTGATAGAGTTGCTTTGGCTATCCATTGTTGTTGTTGTTATCTGTGTTTGTTTTTAAATGTTTGAACCCACATCGAGATCCAAGTCTTTCTCTTATATCAACATACAGCTTTTGGTGAAGTCAGTCCATAAAAAGCTCGGTCCTTTGTGACATGAGTATTTAAATGGTCTTTTAAAAATAGTAAAGTGTTCACGACAGTTGTCACAGTGACAAAAAGATATCACGTGTAGAATATCTGGAGTGGGTCAGTTTCAAATTGTTGTTTTCCGAAATCGATGTTGTTGAATGGGCCCAAGTTGGAAGAACCAATCCAAGAAGAATTGTTGTCTTGGTTTTCAAAATCCTGATCAAGCATCGCATTCCTTGAATTTACAACAAGGAGAGTACCGATATAATTCGATCAGAACAGCTCACCGTTCGGGGTGTTATTCTAAGGTTCATTGGCATATTTAAACAACTTTTAAAAAGATCGTGCTGAATATTAAGGAATCTTGAGGGGTAAGTTTTTCAAAAGTTTTAAGCTCTGAGATTTTCCCAAATGATTGAAATTGTAAATAGCGTATGTGCGTTGTTCCTCAATCAGAGCCTTTGTTACATAGATGAGTTTTAACAGGATTGCAATAGAGAATTCCAAACACATACATTAGGAACATTCAATCGGACATGCATGTCATCTATATAAAATGATGAAGAAATATTT
Organism: Naegleria lovaniensis; assembly: GCF_003324165.1. Lineage (NCBI taxonomy): Eukaryota > Heterolobosea > Eutetramitea > Acrasida > Naegleriidae > Naegleria > Naegleria lovaniensis. The sequence continues at coordinate 182,257 of NW_025407843.1, forward strand.
CAAAGAGGATGATACGAAGGCTAGTTTGGAATTTTAAAATCAAAATGTTCAACAGGAGGCCCCGAAGTTTGTACAGAGACAACCGTTCAAAATACGGTGAATTTTCTTTCATAATTCAATAACAACAATCATAATTAATTGATTTTCGTAATTTTGTTGTTGTTGGCATTTCTTTCATATCTTCTTCTCGTTGGCAAATGCCACAAATACTACTCTTCTGACAAGATGGAAGACTAAGGACCTTAGTCTAGTTTACCAGAGAAGTCTGACAAAGAACAAACAAGCTCGGATAAAAACGAAAATTTATCGAAGTGTGCACCCATTCTATTGAATTCTGAAAGAAATACACCGTATTTTGAAAAGCTGATTTTCGTAGTTGTTGTTTGCGACTTTTATCATCTTCGAAACTCAAACTTCTTAATTTTTTGGGATCAAAAATTTGACCGCAGAGGGCGACATTACATCTCAAATGTCAGCAACACAAAAAATTGTTCATCACTTCCAAGCCCAATATATTCTGAATCTCATTGAAGTCTTCTTCGAAACGTTCATTGACGACCACCGAGGAAGATTAATTCCCTTGTTCCTTCCAGTCGTGTAAAGATGATTCCTTCCTCCACTTCTTCTTCCTCTACAAATTCATCATCAGCAACACCATTGTTGTTGACGCCATCATCATCCAATCCTCATACAACCACCACCATCAATAGCAATGGAACAACCATCATGACGACGAGTAGCTCCATCCCCACAGGTACTAGTAATAACACAACAACCACTACTCCATCAACGGCCATCAATATTGGAACTTCACTGTTGACAGTTAGCAATTCTTCTAATAATAATAATAATAACACCATTTCAATGTACAGCACAATAGCACAATCTCCTCCGAGCAATACCAATTCACCCATTCATCATTTGGCATCATCTTCGAATAATCCATTCAATGCAACGACCAATGCTACTAGTAGCAGTAGTAACAGCAGTAATAATAATAATAATACGACCAATTCCACAACTATTATGAATAATAATTTCATGAATGGAACTCCAACGACATTAGGTCTTCCCAATTCTGGAAGTATTTTTAAACCATCCTCGACATCACTCGTTTCAACAGCAACAGGAGAAAACACAGTGATTACAACTACGAGAGAAGAACAATCAATTTATGGACACTATACAAAAATTGTCGATAAATCTGAAACACAACGAACAGTGACATATGCCAATGTCTTTAGATTGGCAACTGATTTTGGATTTTTAATTGATAATGAAGAGCTCAGTGATTGTCAACTTCGAGTGGGAAGTGGAAAAAATCAAAGGACTTTTCATTGTCACAAAGTGATTTTATGTCAACGATCAGAATATTTTAGAAACATGTTTTTGGTACATCGTGGCATGTTTTTAGAATCTGCTTCTACACCAGTTTCTGGAGCTACAAATTTACCTTTTTCTGATAAGAGCGGAGAAGTGTTAACAAACTCATTCGGAACGAGAATATCAGTGGTTGAAAAACCAAATATTGCACCAGCTGTCTTTGAAAAAGTTTTACAATATATTTACACTGGAAGAGTGACATTTACCACAAAACTAAAACATAGAAAAATTAAGGACAAAACGGTACATGTGGCACAAATGCAAAGTCCTGATGACATTGACAATGTAATTTCCATGTGTATGCATGTATTGGCTGCTGCTGACGAACTAATTCTACTTGAGCTTAAGAGTTTCTGTGTGGATTATGTAAAACAATATATTGATTCTGAGTCTGCCATTGTACTTTTAGATTTAGCTCTCAAATACGGATCTGAGGACTTGATTGAGAGTTGTTTTGATTTTATCAAACATAACGCTCGTGAAGTCATTGCAAGTGAATCATTACCTTTTGTCTCGCATTTAACCATGAAAGTTTTCTTGGAAAGCGAATATTTAGCTGTTGACGAAATTGAACTATTTCGAGCATTACTTCGATGGGGAATGTCACAAATAGAAAATTCAGATGATACAGGATTACTTGCCACTGAAGAAGATATTTCAGATGACGAAGAAGTTGAAGATATTCTTATTGATGAGGAAACCAAAGAACAAACAGTCACGCATGTGGTTGATATGAAAGACTTGAAAGACCTCTTATGTGAACCTCCAGAAGAAGAGGAACTCATCTTTAGAAAGAAACAGTTGGCAATGAACCGAAAGCGTCTACTCATGAATGATTACAATGAAGCGGATGACTCAGAGTCAGACACACCATTTGCAGTTGTGAAAAATCCACTACGAGACGATGTTAGTTTACACACTAAATTTTCATTGGATCCAGTACCACAAAATAGACATCATACCGATCTCATTCAACTGGCCAATAGACTTGCTGATGAAGATAAAGATCTCATTAGGCAAGTGGTGCGAGATTTAATTCCATGCATTCGATTTCCTCTCATGACAGCTCATCAATTAACAGATGTTGTTGAAATATTTGGAATTGTTGATGATAGTTTATTGTTGGAAGCTTATCGACATGTGTGTGCTCCAGATCGAACACTACCAAGTACCTGTAAAAGAGCTCAAAAGAGAAAAGGAGCCTCTGACAATGAACAATCACACTTTAGTGGTTCCACCATTTTGAAATCAAAGAATCGACAAGAAGTGATCAAAATGTGTGGTGAAACAAGCATTACCAAGGGTAAAATGTGGACATTGGCATTTAAGGCTTCCAAAGATGGTTTTGATAGTAGTGTCTTTCATCAGAAATGTGATACGAGAGTAAGTTGTTTAATTAATATTTATTTCAATGACATGATCAATGATTCTCGCCACACACTCATGAACATTCTCATCATACACTCATGAACAACAACTTTTTGAAACCTTAGGGACCTTCAGTGTTGGTATGTCGAACGACAGAAGGTTACATTTTTGGAGGTTACAACTCGGTGGAATGGAATAGTAGCAATCAATGGCTCAAAGCCAATGACACGTTCCTATTTAGCTTGGTCAATCCTTACAACGATGGACCTCGTAAATTGAAAGTGAAAAATCCACAAAGAGCCATCTATTGTCATGCCAGTAGTGGTCCAAGTTTTGGAGGTGGTACCAATCTTGTATTCGATCCGTATGATTTGTATCTCGATAGTTCATTGAAACGAGGACACACCAATGTCGGTGGTGCTTATTCTACTTTCAGAGGTGGATTTAGAAGTGATGAAGCACAAAAGAGTTTAGCAGGTTCATTGAATGCATGGATTTTGAACGAAGTCGAAGTTTTCTTACTTCAATAAAGAATTTGTTCAGTAGGTTGTTGTAAGTCCTTCGAAGATTGGCTGTTCATTCGTTTCAATTTCATACAACAACAATAAAAATGCAACAACTCCCTCCACAGGCACAAGGTTCCGAAGAGGAAAGAGCAAAACAAGAACAACAAAAGAAAGCATTAGAAGAAGCAGAGGAAAAGAGAAGAGCTCTTCTTTCTCAGATCTTGGATGGTGATGCAAGAGAAAGATGTAAGTTTGTACCATCCGAGGAGGTTGGAATTTTTGTAGATCAACATATGATTATACAAACATCAATATTGAATGAAATGAATGAATCAAACATGACCACCTCACATTCAACATATTGGAAATTCCGGAAATATTGATATTGTTTTATTGATTTAAACTTTGCGGATGTCAATCTTATTAATTTTTTCTATATTGATGGTAATTTTCTCTCTTTACACAGTAAACAGAATTTCACTTGTTAGGCCAGAAAGAGCACGATCCTTTGAAGACTATGTCATCAAGTTAGCTCAGACTGGAAAATTGCCAGGAAAGATTAATGAGGAAACGTTAGTGAAAATGTTAGAACAAATGTCAGGATCGTCAACCAAGGTCAAAATTCAACGAAAGAAGAGTGCATTTGACAGCGACGAAGAAGCTGATGAAGACGAGGACGAGGATGAAGATGAAGATGATTTCTACAAGTAAATAATTACTGTAATTTAATTATTAAGTGTTCCGCAAACGATTGGACCTTTCCAATACACATCTTAATCATTCGATTGGATGCCTTCTCTATTTGTTGGGTGAAAAGCAATGATTTTCTCTTTCCTGATCATGGTCAACAAAGGTCGCCCTTTGATCTACTCGCTTAATTTCTTGACAAAGAAGTTAAACCGCCAGTCCACGAAGGAAACCATGTTTTTTGACACAAAAAAACAAAAACTTTCACCAATGAATCCACCAATGAAACTTGCTTCCAATCACGTGGTTGTTGTGGTCATGATACTTGGTCTGTTCTTATCTGTTGCCACACATTCGTTTGAAGTCGTTGTGTCTTCCACTAGTGAACCAGTTCAAGTTAACAAAGTCTTGCTGCCCAGCAGTCCTACCTCTGTTCTCACCCATGACACGTTGCAAACCAAAGCATCGTATGCATCAGCTTGTGACTGCCCAACATGTACACCAATAGTTATGGAGCCAAAAACCTATGTCTATCTGAATGTCTCATGTCCGTCCAACACCTTTGCCAGATACAAAAGAATGAGTGTTGGAAGTACAAATCCTAATGACTATTTTACCACCACTACCATTGAAACCTCTGAGCAATATGCGTTCGAAACTGGAAATCCCTACATGTATTACATTTATCTCTCCAAAAAGAACTCATCTTGCTTTGCTGTAGAAGATGTCATTCTTCCAGTCACCAAGACACTCACCTATGTTCAATGTAACAATCTTCTCAATGCCAATTGTTCCCTTCTGTTCAATTACAATTACGTTTGTATGAAGGTAATCGATTCAGGTCGATCGTAATCGATTTTTTCGACTTTGCACGAATAGCATCAACATCGTATCTCGTCAACATCAAGCAAAATCGTTTTCGGGAAGAAACGTCCAAAAAATGATGGTTGACCGAATTTGAGCAAGTCGTTTTCGATTTTACTCGATTTTTTTTCGCACTTTTTCGAAAATCACAATACCCTCGATTGTTGCTTACGGGCGAGATTTTACAGTAATATGCAAAACAACAGCAAAATGATGGGAATGTCCATACGTTCACCACGCAGATAGGTCTTGACCAAAAGTTGTTGTAATTCACATTTTCGCCGTATTCATGGATCCCTTCGAGGAAGGAATGGCCAACAATTTTTAATACCTCCAACAAACCATTCAATCCATCAAACACACACTTGACAAATTGTTCGGATGAATGTAATTGGAAAGTCACAGGTTCTGTAATTACGTTTTTATACCAAACAAGCATGAACCATCACCTTCTTGGGAAAACGTTCCTTTTTTGATGAATGTGCGCCTTGCATCTTGGGCTCACTGGATTTCCAAATTTAAGGAAAACAAAAAAGCCAAACCAGACCTCCAGCACCAACCACAACAACACAGTTTATCAAGGTTGTCAACCAACTACACGACTCTCAACAACACATCATCATGATGAGGAATCAAACATTCAGCACAACAAATGCTTTACAGATGCAAGCACAGACTTGTCTTGTTACTAATGGCCATCAACATACCACAGAACCACGATACGTATCGTTGGACCAACAAGAATTGAGAATGATTAGTGATGATACCATCGTGTCCAATTGCACCTCGTCGGAACAGCAGCTACAACAACAAACAACATCCCCATACCGTCTCACACACATTCCAGTGAGAATGCATTTGTCATTCACTAACTGCCCCATGTCAGTTCGAGAAGTAACTCTGCGACTGCCAATTGACAGCATGACCGAGCAATATTTGGATGTTTTTTGTAAATTTGAAAGTGATGATACCAAAATAGATGTATCATTAAGGTTGCCTATAGTTCTAATTTGGATTGCCATGGAATCAGCAAAGCATCGACCTCAATTTTACCTTGATATTTATCTCAACCTGCATTCTTCCTTGATAAGAGATTCTTTAGAACGTGATAGTATTCAATGTTTTGTTGCCGGTAAAGAGAGAACCGATTCTCAATTCATTCACCATGAAGCAGTGACCAGTGGTAATTGCAACGTTTATCAAAAAACTTCAGGAGACATTGCCGTTAGAATTTGCATGTTAAACCAACGTTTACCTCTCGTTCGTCTCGACACTTCAAACATTGAAAATGAATTATGTGACATCCTTTCGAATTGTAAAAGTTTGTCAGCCGATTCCTCAAATTGAATTCAACTATGGACAGTTTTACATGCCTAATTTCGAACACAAAGAGCAGATTAGGCTATCATGGTTTTATTGGGAGAGGTTCAAAGAATTGTGATACTTGAAATAAGCCCTTTGTTTCATGTTGTATCTCTGTCACAGTAAAAGGTCGAGAAGGAACTGTGAAATGAACCGTTTCAACTTGTTCGAGAACTGATGTTTCTGAACTTATCTTCTCATTGAACCACTCTTTACAACCATCACGGTCACACAATGTGTTCACTGATCCTTGATTACAGCGTGACAACTTCACAAATCTCTTTCAATCAATCTTTCCAAACACTGAATTGACAAATTTTCATTTACCGTTCGTAAAAGACCAAGTAAAAAAACACAATTTCCATATATACTGTTAGAAAACTTCATGAACCAAAGTTAAAATGTACTATTTCCACATTCAAATCGATTCTTCAGCTCTCTCATGTGAACAGGTGGAATCATTTTCATTCACTTTGTACTATTTTCAACTGTGAGCAAGTTTACAAACGCCCCATGCAGCCTGTTTCTACCATCTACGTCAAGGACACTTGATGCATGGTGCGAGACAAAGGGCAAGCATGAAAGTTAACATTTTACAATGTCCAAGTTCTATTTAAACCAGTTGGCCTTTGATTATTTGAAAATATAAAAAAAGATTGAAATCAGCCGACCAGCAATTTCAAATAATTTACTGAAAGCAACACTTTGAGAATCCTTTCACAACCACTCTCTCTCTGCCGATACTGAAATCATCTTCACCATGAACCCATCATCATCATTTCATCAACTGACAACATTTAATGAAAGTATTAATTCTGTGATGATAAGCTGTGACCATTCGGAAAGGACGAAAACAACAACTTCTACTCATGACTCTCAATCATTAGAGCCACTCTCAAACGAAATCAAGACTACTTCATCGAAAAAGAAACCAACCAATGCCATTCTCAAGAGAAAGAGACAAAACTCTTTCGATAGTTTGCAAGCAGCACAATACATGATTCAAAGAATTGTGAACACAGACAACCTTTCATCCTCCTGTTCGCTCAGCAATCAGCAAATCGACAAGAATGGAAATGGATCGAATAAGGATCTTTCCAACACTGATCTTTTTTCTTCAACAACAAGTGACAATGAAGTGTGTAACTTTTTAGAACAGATTCTCTCCAAGAACAGTTCATTGATTGTTTCCGGAGAGACGCTGACGAGAGGAAAACGAACGAAAAGAGTTCATGTGCAAACCAACTCTACACAGTCGATTCATTCATACATTCATCATGAATCAGTGAATAGCTGTCAAGCTCCTCATTCCTCTATGTTAACCAACAATGTATCATTACCACCCTCGTTTTACATGCAATCGAGTTATCAACTCTCCTTTATGAAATAGATGCAATTTTGTAAATTTTTGAGTGTATTTATATGTACAATACCAACAACAACCACAAAACACTAATGATCCAAACCACCACGCCACCATGTACAACTAACTGAAAGCACTAACTTTGAAATTAAACTGTAATACCAATTTTGTTCTGTACTTCATTACAATTTTCTTTTTTCGGAACTTTAAAAAATGAAAGCTGGACAAGCATCATCATCACCACAGACCAAACAAGGACACAATGACACATCACAACAAGCAAACAAACAAGCTCGGAGCATCACTAAATATTACGACCCAAAATCATCACTCTCACACATAATCGGAGATTATCGATTATTATCACCTTGGAACAAACTTAAATTTAATATCATTCAATTCATTGCGGAATGGAGAGTTCTTTCACATAATATTTCTCAACAGCAAACGATGCATCACAAGTACAAATATTCAGATCCATATCTGGAAAAAGCTACACGAGAAATGTATCATCCACAAATTGTTTCCTCTATGAAACAACGTTTTTCGAGATGGTTCAAATACTCACTGTATTTGACAGCCTTTTCTCTTCTTGTGGTGTACCCTTCCGCTTGCAAAATTTGGGAAACTGAAAAGAAGCGACGAGAGCTTTATCTATCTCAAAAATATACGTTTGACAAGGAAAAATCCATCTAGGTCAACTTTCGTGTACTATGTGTTAATCAGGCTGTGAAGAATTTTCACTTGTAACACACCACAGCGGTACGTTCATGTGGAAGATCTGAATTAAGGCTTCAATCAGTGTGCGAATAGGACGATCAATGTTTATTCATGCTGTTTTTAGCCTTTCAGAGCATATTATCTCAATATTTTAGAGCGATTAAATATAGGACCATCTTCAATTTAACGACTATTCACCAACTCTATTTCTAATCACTATGATTCATCCAAAAGATTTCATTCCAGCAAAATTACAGGACCTTAGATACTGGTTTTTCAACTCTTTAATGCTTTCTCAAGTGTAGCAGTTTGAAAATTTTAGAAAATATCCATGAATTCGTGTGAACCGATCGACAGTCCTAGATAATTGTTGATTTCTGCATCTGAGTATTTCTCGTCCATGATGTATGCTATGATCATTTCTTCGGTTTCCTTTTGTTCCTTCAACTTTTGGATTTTTTGAAGCTTTAGCTGTCTAAGCGTAACGTTAGGAGCTGATTTAGGAATAATTTCAGGTGCTTCTTTTGGCTCCTGTATGTTGATAACAATGTCTGAATTTCCATAATTTGTTCTTGTTTCGTCACTTGGCGTGAGACTTGAAAAATCACTTCTGGTGGTATATAATGAGCTTTTTTCACTTGAGAGATCTTCTTCATCCGTATATTTAATAGATCCTGTTTTTGGGTCAATAATTAGCCTTGATTCTTTCTTTTTACGCTTAATGGAAGGAAGGGTAGGCCTGGAAGGAGCAGTGTTGAAAACTCTGTTTAAAATTTCATCTTTGGAAACTGTGCTTGTATTCGACGTAGTGCTTTTAAAACTTGATGTCTTTTTCAACGCTTTAGGTGTAGAAGATTTTTTTAAGTCTCGTAACAAATCCTGACTGCTTTGGGATAGGTGTTTCTCCTTCGTGACCAAACTCGATGTAATAATTTGATTAGAAGAAAAATTTCTTAGTAACTTCCGTTCCTGGTCAGCTTTCGAAACAGGCCCTAAAATCTTAGTTGTGGTTGAAGAATTTGTTTTGTTGGAAAACAAATTATTAAGGCTCATACTTGCAACTAAATGTCGCTCCTCAGGTATTGTGTGAGAGAAAAGCAGAGCTTCTTTACCGTTGACTTTTGCATCAACTCTCTTGTTTTTTCCAATTCTTGGAGTCGGCGATCTTACCAAGGATCCAGAACCGCTAGTTCCAGTGCCTGACGATGTTGTACCTTGAGAGTCCAGCGAGTCTCGCTGCTTTTGACCGTGTTTCGACTTAATGGAAGCTACTGAAGAGTGTTTTGAAAGAGCTTTCATTTGGTGTTCTTCGACAAGAGCTCTATGGATATCAGAAACAGTGTGATATCGATGAAATGATGATAATTGTGGTTTCTTAATACCAGATCCTGTTCTCTCAAGCCGATATGATGATTTAGTTTTCAAAAGCCCCTTTGACGCTGAATGGTTGAATATCTCAACTTCCACTGTGCTGCTAGAGGTTGTAGACACCGTTTCCACTGACTTAATTTCGTCGTCATCCATTGGCAAATCTTCTTCATTATCTATATATTGCTGTACTGCCCCAAAACGAAAAACCTCCAAGCTTTCTCGTAAAACATTTCCTGCAGAAGGATTTCTTGTCATGACTTTTTGTAAAACAGCTTGGTCAATCGGTTTAGGGGACAACGTGTTGTAATTGTCAAAGTACGAAGAATCATCATATTTCATTGTGTTACTAGGTTGAGTTGTTGGGTCGATATTTACAATGGGCGATAGGAGATCAACATGCTTTTTCATATCCACAAAGCTTGAAGCCTTTGTTTTGAGCTTAGATGTTGCAATTAATGAAGGAGTCCTAAATGATAATGTAGCTTGAAGTGGAGAAGATTCTGGCTGGCGCGGTGGCTGCAGCTCTGAAGATGTAAGCGGTACAATTCTATTGCTTCTTCGGGGAGATCCATTCGTAGATTTGGAGCCACTGCTGGCGTTCTCTGCGTTTGTAACATCGTTCAGAGTAGGTACGGAAGGACATAAATTCATTAAGGCTGGTGTTGAAGAGGAGTTAATATCTTTGTTGGAAGGCTTGACTCTGAAGGATAAGCTTGAAGGTGTTGATGATGTTCTTATTGTTTTTTCCACTTTTTTCCTTGGCTTGTTGTCCCTGCAATGATCGTGGACATTAGAATCCGAAACTTTGGAGCATGAGAATTTAAAAAGTGCGCTTCCCATGATGATGGTAGTGTTATGTGATGATTACTATATATTTATCGAAAGAGTGAGGGAAGGAATAAACATAGCAAGACTGGCCAGCGAAAGTGAACTCCGGGCTTCAGGGACACGATTTATGTCCCTCGAAAAAAAAAAAGGTTCTGTAGAGAACCGGCTTAACGCTGGCAAAGAAAAATCTTGAAATTGAAGCTTCCAAGTTCACTGTTCTGTCAATAGAGAGCCCAGCGACAGGAGTTGGCGACCAAATCCATCCAGCAACCCGCTCTGTTGGCTTGTCTTGCTATGTAATAAATTAATAAAAAGACAGTGATGGGAGAGTGGTCTCTCTCAATTTAATACAATCCAGCCACAAAAACGTTGTCTTAAACGTATCATAACAACCTCAGCACACAATATTACGCTCCAACCGAAAATTCCCTCCTAGTGCAAACAAAACGGCCTTTTTTTTAGGTATGCACATCTTTCCTTAATTGTTCAACACTAACAGGCTGGCAACGATCGACCTTAAACGCTATTTCCATTAAAAATCTACAACTCTCACTTGCTTTTCATGCTGCTGGTCATTGCTGCTCGGATAGTCTCAATGGGAATAACGATGGACAAGATTAACAGAACCACCAATAACAAGATGGAGAAAAGGAATAGGCCAAGGCTTACTTTGGCATAGATGGCTGCTTTCACGAAGGATGATTTTCGAAACTATCTCCATACATGTGAGTCATCGTATATATATATCAACACCTACTCATTTCAACTTACCAATGCAAAGTTAACGACCCAAATGAAAGGGAAAAAGAACCCAATGATCATCAAAAACAAAGCAGTCGAATTTTCCTCATCGTTCGAAAAATTTGTAATCCTTCGTATGGATTTCCGAAGTGAGTGAAACCCACTCTTTCGTTGCCCATAATATGATGAGTAGCATGGCTCCGAGCAAGATGGTTCTCGAAATGATGACGTTTGGTTACCATCAGGCGTTGTGTTGTGATGAAGCTGGATGAGACATTGAGCTTCGGTCATGATGATACGAAGAAAATGTGGTTTCTTTTGTTTTATGTGGTTTATAATCTCATCACGGCTCTTTGAAATGTTTCATGCAACCACACTATGCTCCCAATCATGTTCTTTCATGCTGAATGCGTGATATCACCCGCATGATGAGGACATATCCCACAGTACTGTAAAAAAATATCACCCTTCCCTTCCCTTATTTTTGAATATTTCTTTCGGAATCGGAAGGCAAGATTGATCAAATTGGATTATTTTAATATTATCATTGAATCGAAGATGAGTAGTAGCAACAACTTTGAAATTCCAGAAACAAGCGAAGGAAAAATTAACTATGCAAAAAAGCTGAAGGACGATGGTAACGATCAGTTCAAGCAAGGCAATTATTTAAAGGCCATCAAACTCTACAAGACCATCTTTCTCTATGTTACGGGATTAGAATCAAATTTAATGTCAGTAATGTCCAACAATAATAACCCAAACGCAGGATCGTCTGCATCACAAACTCTCTCTGAAACAGAACAATTACAAGTTACAGCAAATCTAAATATTGCACAATGTTATCTCAAATTAGAGAAATATGAGCAAGCTTTGGAGTATTCACAACGAGCACTGAAATTGGAGCCTAACAATATTAAAGGAAGATTGAGAAAAGCTTTGGCACATCTCGGATTGAATGACATTGATAATTCCGAGAGAGCGCTTGAAGATGTATCCAAAGAAATTCCAAATGATCCTCTCGTGAAACAAGGATACAAAAAATTAGAAGCATTAAAAAAGGAACACAGAACAAAGGAAAAGAAGATGATGATGGGTATTTTCAGTGGTCTCGGATCCGATCAATAAATTATTTAATGCTCTGTGGTGAAACATCATTGTTGCGTGGATTCAATGCACGATAAAATTGTGAGATAGTTAATTGAAAATTCAAATTTTCCATCCTGCAAAAAAAATGTGCCGTAAAATTCAGTCAGGCCTTGTGGGGTCGTTGTTGATGCACATGATGATACTATGCACCATCACGATGACCTTGTGTGTAGTTGAAGGCAATGCTTCATCATTGGTGAAAAATTCTTTGGAGACTATTCCGACATTTTCCAACTTTAAAACGCTTACATTTTCTGGATTTGGTTCTGGAGCCTCTATGGCTGTTCAAATGCAATTTGCTCACTCAAAGAAAGTAGCTGGCGTTGCATCTTTTTCAGGGTTGCCATACTATTGCATTAAAAACAATTTAACAAGATTGGAAACATGTTTTAAACATACTGAACAAGTGACAGTGGATGAAATTGTGGACATTCTTCAAAAATTGACATATTACAATTTAATAGATGACTATTCAGAATCCATTTCTTCACATAGAGTTTATTTGCAAAGTGGAAGCCAAGACAAAAGCCTAACTCAAGCTGCTGCGATAAAGTCGAGAGAGCTGTTCGAATTTTTGAATGTTCCAAAGGAAAACATAAAAACAGTCCTTGACATTCCCTCTGGACATGCTATGGTATCCGTTGACTACAGTGACTCTGAAAAGAATAAGTGTGGAAGTGAAGTTCAAAAACCATATATTCAAAATTGTGGATTTGATTTGGTGGCTGATGCTCTTAAATTCCTTCTGTTCCAAAATGATGACCAAAAATTTGTGAACAACAAGATAGCTAAAAAGAATGAGGACTTACTGAATAACGTAAGTGCTAATATGATTGAGAAACAGGTCGAATGCTCACACTAATGATTAGCTCTTCAAGATTGATCAAACTCCATTTGCATCACAAAGACACTTAATGGGAGATTACGGATACTTGTACATTCCATCAGCTTGTCAAAAGGATGAAACTAAATGTACTCACATTGTAAGTCTTGGAGTTTTCATACTGTAATTAACAATAATTTATTTAATAGCATGTTGCCTTCCATGGTTGTGACCAACTGGAAGAAGAATTTGCTCTCTATTCTGGATATAATAGAGTTGCTGAACAAAATAACATTGTTGTCATGTACCCTAGATCTTCGATTCAAGATAGATACAATCCACACGGATGGTAAGTTTACTAAGCCGTTTTTTTAATGTATAGAACTTTTGAATCGCAAAAATAGTTGGGACTTTTTTGGAACAGAGAATGGAGATGATTATCGTTCAGAGTTGTATTTAGCCAGGTTAGGACCACAAATGCAAACAGTTGCCAGGATGATTGAACAAGCTGGTCACAATATGGACATGAAGAAGTTACTCGAGAGAAGTGCTGCAGAAGTTTTATTAATGCTTGGAGCTGTGGTGCTTATTTTTGTGTACCAAATGTACAAGCTTGTCATTTCTCCATCCCAAAGGAAGAAAAAGTCAGACTAACAATTTTCCAACCGAGACTTTTTAAGCAATTTTGAAAAATCGTAAACACACATAAATACATTGCAAAGCTATTTATTCTCCATCATGCGTTGCTTAAATTTTGACACTTTTTTGGGAGCTTGATCTTGCGAAGCATTGCTGGCACCAGACGTCATCGATTTTGGAGCAAATCCTACAACATCTCTCTCCACAACGTTGAATGTACTGGAAGAAGCACTTGAAGGTTTAGCTGATGAGGGTGTATTCTGTGAGGCTTTGGGTTGCTGTTGTTCAGTGCTTGCTGTGGGTGTTCTGTGGAAATATTTCAGAATATCTTGTTGCAATTTTTTATCCTCTTCCCCAAAAGTGTGAATTTGCCTAGACTGTGGTTCTTCTTTTTCGTCTTCTTCATGTAAATTGAGGTGTTGCATTTTGTTTTCCATTATTTCTTCCCTTTCTAACTCGTTTAATATTTTCTCTAAATCCTCTTCATCTTTTGGAGTTGTTTTTCGTCTGTAGTGTAGCTCGTCTCTATCTTTTTTTCGTGAGTTATATTCAAATATCATTTCCTCAGATTCTTCCAATTCTCTCAGGTCTTTCAATTCATCAGGTATCTGACTTTCCATTTCTCGAATCATTTCCTCAATTTTTTCAGCCTCAGAGACATCTCTTAAATCTACTTTGTTTTGTTTGGGCTTTAAGATATGAGAATGTTTTCCAAGTCCCATTCCTTCATAAACTGCGTGCAATAATTTTCTCTCGTTTTCCAAAGCATGTAATACTCGTTCAATTCGTCGCTTTAAAATCTGTCTTGCGTGATGAGCAGAAGTTTTAATAAAATAATTTTCTCCGAGAGCAACAGTGACTTCATTGGTTTGGATTAATTGTCCAGGCATGAAAGCTAATCCGTGAGATCCTATCGGAAGCATACATTGATGTTGTAATTTTTGTGGAATGTAAATGAGTGTATCAAATAATGTTTTATATTCTTCAAGAGTTTTTTCGTATTGTTGAATATTTTGACGATGGCGAACAACAAGTTCAGTGAATTGCCTTCCGAAACTTTCTCTGTCTTGGTGCGACATTTTTTGAAATCAAAAAAATAATATCAGTTTTAAAGTTATTTGTTCCACCAAGATTTTAAACGGCTCGATGATGATAGTATTTACATTTCCGATAGTTTTTAAAGATCATCATCAATGAATTGAAAAATTGAAGCGTCATAATATGTAATTATAAAATTATATATTATGACGCTTCAATTCATTTTCACCACGCATCGCGGCACAGTAACGGAAATGAGCGCCAAAAGAAGCATAAAAAAATCCTTCTCTCTTAGGTTTGAAGATTTAAGGAAAGCCTGACTCACTACAGGACAGATACATCTCCATATATTTTGAAAATCATGTCTTCATACGGAAAAGTTTCAGGCAGAGCAACCTCATCATCCGAAGCAAGAAATTTTACGGCAAAGCTTGGAAACATTTCTCCAATCCAGCATTACAAGACTAGCAACACTGCTTCGGGCATGATGGCTACATATAACTATGACAATTCCAACACAAAACATGCCAATGATGAGGCAAATTTACATCATACTCAGCCTGTCGGAAGCAAGCTAGTTGATTTACATACACCAAGAACTATTCCAACAGAACTTGACAACAACCACAGACAATATTCACCATCAGCAGCTTCATCTGTAGACTCCTCACCACCTATTGTGATCAATAGACACTTGGAACAAATTGTTAAATGTTCTCTATGTCATAATAAGCCAGTTACACCTCATCTGTGTCCTTGCTGCTCTAAAATTGTTTGCCTTCCATGTATCAAACGGTGGCTTGTTGACCAAGGCAAATCTAATTGCCCTAATTGTAGAGCCTCTATTCATATGAATCAAATGGTAAATTGCAAATTTGTTTCAGAAATTTCTACAGAGCTTGAAAAGCTGCAATCTCACATACATTCCAAGAAAGAAAAAAACTTGGTATCCACTCCGAGGCACGTAGTTGAACAGTGCTCACATCATGACCTTCCTCTTATATACTATTGTGAAACTTGCAAAGTTGCTATTTGCTCTGATTGTGCCATGTTTGAAGATAAGCACAAATCTCATTCCTTCAAAAAAGTGTCTGAAGTTTACAAAGAGTGTGTGGAGGTTGTTAAATCTGAATCGAATTCTGTAAACACTAGGTTGAAGGATCTTAATACTCTAATTATCAACATCGAAGAAAACATTAAAATGATTACCAAGTCAAAAGATGAGACGCTTAAATCTATTAACGAGACTGTAGAAGAAATAAGAGGTAATTTGGAAACTCTTTACAAAACCAAACTGTCATCGCTGGTATCACAGAAAAACCTCATTATTGATGAAATTACCATGTTGGAACAGCTAAATAAGGAGCTTGGCAAACAAATAGAGACAAGTCCTCAATGTGTCTTGATTCAAAAGACACCAGATATTGTGCGAGTCGTCGACGAGATTAACAAGAAACCACCAATCAGCTTTTCAAAAATCTCAGTTGAACACTCATTCCCAAATGAACTAGTTCCAACATTTGAAGGTGGTCAATTTAGAATAGAAAACTACTTTGAAAAGGTAAAAACTACCGAAGTCATATATTCTGATCCGATTAACATTAATGGTTTGTTGTGGAGACTGAAAATTTATCCCAACGGAACTGGGTTAGCAAAAGGAGTATTCATCTCAGTGTTTTTAGAAATGTACAAAGGGCTCACTGAGCCAAAGAAGTACCACTACAAGGTTGAGATGATTAACAGAAAAGACACAACGAAAAATATTGAGAGGTCATTCGCTTCCATCTACGAATGTGGAGAATGTTGGGGATATAATCGCTTTTTTAGAGTTTCTGAGCTGATCAGCAACGGATTTGTTGATCCTGAAGAAGATGTATTGATTCTAAATTTCTTTGTTCGCCCAACCAGCTATTTTGAAAAGTGTTTAGAACAATCTAGATACATTAAGGAGCTTGAAGATTTTAAGAAGAGTCATTTGGTATCAGAGAGCTTATCTTCACCAGTCATGAATAGAGAGCTCGCACCTCTCTCGGAAACTCCTCTCACAAACAAGAATGATCTTGAACAAAATCAAAGCACCGGTGTACAACTGCAAACCTGGACTGACCCTTCAAGCACTGAAGATCCAAATCTTTCTCCTATCGTTGAAACATTTTCAACTCCTTTCATTACAGAAGATGATGTGTGCGTACCATCATCTGTTTCACCAAAACTACCCAAAGAAGAGTTGTTTACTTCTCAATCTGTGCCTCAGAATACCAATGAACTGGACCATTCCAATATTTCTCTAAGTTCAGACGAGGAAGACGCTCCTCTCCCAGAGTCCGCATGGAAACCAGTAGAGCCTGGCTTCTCAATCCCCCATGTTGGAAATCAAAGCCAAGAGGAAATTTCCACCTCTCAGCAACAAATAACTCCCTTAGATGATCAATAAACTTTTTACCGCCAAAACTTTGTACAAATTTTTTAAATTAAAAAAAATGAGCCATTTGAAACCCGATGACTACGTGCCACAAGCAATCAGAACCAGTTTTTGGCAGCCTTCTCCAACGGAAGATGAAGATATGGTGTAAGTACTAAGTAGAACCGCTAAATGTAATCGTTGGGCCACACATAGTCTCGCCTCATCAAAAACGAAGCCGTTGGTGTCAGTTTTGTCGAGTTTGACTAAAATAGGTGATGATCAAATCCGAAGAAAAATTGAGCAGAATGAAGATGTCATCGAAAATGATTATTCGAACACAGTTCACTCGTACGTGTTTACAAACATCATCTACTTGTAAATTTACATTTCTATTTACAAATAATTTCATACTATTCAGGGTTTTGAATTGCTTTAAAAAGCGCATGAATGTGATTGAAGAGTGTGAGTTATTCGATGAAAGTGACGACGACTATGAAATCGATGTAGATAAATTAATTGAAAGTGAAAATTCTCTCAGTGAAAAATTTCGAAAGAGAAGCGAAGATCCCAATTTCTACAGAGATTACAACGGAGAAGGATCGTTGCACAGTGACAAAGCGTCTGCTATGTCCAACAGAAGCAAGGGTGTAATACCAATTGAGAAGAGCACAGGACCCATATTTGGATCACATAAGAGGATTGATGAGGTTACATACAAAAATTACATCAATGCCAAAAAACCATCTACACTGGTGGTCTCAAAGGTTCAAGGCCTCCAACCTAGAATTGACACAACAGGGGTGCCATTACGGGAAAACGAACGATATAAAAAGTTTGAAGACTATGTTATTGACAAAAAGAAGCAAGCTGAGGAGGACCACAGAATGAAAGACTTCAGAAAAAGCCCATATTCTGTCACTAACATTATTAAGGTTACATGTAAAAAAAAGTCGAATGATGCCGAAAAATTACAAAAGAAGGAAAAAAACAATGACCGTACGATACAGAAATCTCAACGGAAAAATATAGTTTCAACTTGCGCAACCAAAACCAGGAAACGTGTGAAAAAGGTGGTGGAGCATCATCACCACTACTATAAGGATGGTCAGGTTGTCCACACAGAAGTAACAACTCTCCACAGGTCCTCCAGTTGTTATAGAAGAACCATGCAACATTACCCATTCCACAACGTCCACAGACCATGCTACACATATTGCTAATCAACTTTCATCAACTTCAACCGGTAAAACTCTGGATCACACACTGTCAGAAACTTCTTCTCAGAAGAGCTTAAGCACGCATTCAAAAATGTCAATAGAGCCCATTTCCATTCGACAGAAGCAACAATAGAGAGCGCCCATTTTCCCAACGAACAAGAAAAAGAAAACATTCATCATGTAAATAACTCCTCCAATGAAAGGTCAAGCCATGACCAAACGAATTCTGTAACTCTTACTGAGGGTAACCCTGAGAAACTCAAAGTTGTTTCTAAAGCAAAAGAAGATTCAAAGGATCAGAAAAAAGAAACAACTTCGAAACTGTTATCTGACACCTTGGTACACAAACCAACAACCAACGTTTTTTCCAGCGTTGAGATCAAACATGAAAAGCAACCACCTATAAAGTTGCTGAAACAGAAAGAGACCACGTCGGAGGAAGAACACAAAAAGAAGGTGTTAAATAACAACATTGAGAGTATCCTATCAAACAGAAAGGACGATCACTCCATAGATCTCAAACTCAAGCGATTCTTGAAAAAGAGAGAAAGAAAAAAACAGAAAAACAAAAGATTGAGCTCTTCCAATCCGTTGCTGCAGTCTTCAACTTCTCTCCAATCCAGCAAGGCAATCTCTTCCTGTCTCCATCATCTCGAACTTTCAATCATGTTCGGAGGTGTTAAAACAATTAGATTTTTCAAAAGTGAAATCGCTACCAACAGAGAAAAAGCTAACTATTGACGATGTTCATCCGTATCATGTGGCCTCCTTGTCCACGCCTAAAGAGATTTCAGATTTTGTAGAAACAGCTGAGCTCAGTGTCTATAAGATTCTAAAACAAATTAAGCTGGTTCCTGAAAATGAAGAATCTTCAAAAAACAAACTGTGGCCGATAAATTGCTCCGATCACAGCTTGAAAGCATCAAACAGCTTGCCAAACAAGTGACAGAAGCATATTCAATAGCTACTGAGAAATGTAATTCCCAACACAACACTGAATTTCCTCACGATGAGGAACTGGATTTATTTGCTCAATCCACCAAGTTCCATGAAACAACAGTGAAAGCGAATATTAAGGGACATTCGTATCCTCATTCGATGGATGAGTACAATAAGAGGAAATCAGCAGGGGTGGAAGGAATTATCAGAGCGTCATTGAGAAGAAACAAGAGGAGCTGCCTTCCAGATCTTTACCCAACAACCATGTTACAAAACGACCTGCTTCTGCCCCTCCCAAAGGCCAAGTCGTGAGGAAAGCCACAACTACAGCGGTAAAGTGCCCCAAACCAACCAACTCTTTGAAAAATTCAATGTCCAAGCATGGCGCTAGAGACGATACAACCGTCACACCCACGTCTAAGAATTCAAAATTTAAGAGACCTCTAAGAATTGAAATTGAAAAGAATGAAGAAGCCACCATGTGGTCGAGGAAGAGGTTGTAAATTCTCCACCCTCAAGTCCTGAACAGGGTGAGGATCTTGAACGCTCCAAGTCAACATACTTTAATTTAAATAGCTCCGTTGAAGAAAATAATATTGAGGTAAATCCATATTTTTAAAATCTAGGTTTTATACAAGCAGTAAAGTTGAGAATTGATTCAAAAATCTCTATTGTTAATTTGTTTTAAATTCAATTGAGTGTACCTCTGTAGACTCCAACACACACCGTTAGAGTACCATGATCGACGCCCATTAGAGTGAGTGTAAAGTTTTTAAATGAATTCATGGTTGGAAAGTCTTGCTTGGTAAGATAAACCGAGGCTTGCCCCATAAAATCATCATCCGAGAATGTGTCCTAATTTACCGACGCTTATTTCATCCCCATTTAAATTAATCATACTGTGACTTACCTTATCCATCATTTTGAAGACGATATCTACGGAGCTCAGCTCAGGATCTGTGACACAAAATGCAAATTCTTGATTCCAAGAAGCGTTCAACGACTTTTTAATCACGGTCGTTTGAGGTACTTCCGAAAATCCCTTGACATAAATTCGAACAAATCTATCAGCAGCGACGTTGTTATCCACACCAACAGGTATTCATCGTCAAATTTGTTGATCGTTTCATTGCCGTAAATTTTTGTGCTGTAAAATAAATGACATTAAAACCTACGGATCAGACAAACCATTGAGGTCGCACGGTATCAAATCTTCTCCCTAGTAAATAACATTCCGTTCATTATTGAATTAGATCACAATTGTATTCCGAGCCACAAATTGTCACAACAATTTTGATCACCAAAAATATCATGATCATTATTTAAATATCATTGAAGAAATACAAATAATTGAAATACATATGAACAAAAATAACATGAAAGCCCACCTTTATAACCTTAATTCGAATGACATCTCCAGTTTTTAATGAAATATAATCATTCCCACAAGAAATTGGAATGGTTGATTTTGAAAATGCTTGTCGTTGCAATTGTTGTTGATGTCGGAATGAATGAACATCTTGCCGTATCTCATCTCTAACAGAGGGTGACCCTAACTGCAGAAGACGAGAGACAGACATTTTTTTTGAAATTCAGTGAAGAGCACTTTTTTTGGTTAAGAAGTGAAAAGTGACATTTGAGGTACACGAGTTCAAATATGAAGAATTTATAAACACAATTTAAAAAAGTAAAAGAGTAGTACAGAGGTATATTTATTTCAACTCTTTGAATAATCCACAGAATGTTTAATTTGTTTTTCCTTTGTTCAACCTCTTTTTCGCAATCGAATAAAGAAAATTGGTGTTCAAAAAAAAATTCGAAGAAACCTCTCATACCTCCAAACCAAACCTCCCACACTCTGAAGCAATTTTCCATACTGAACTTCGGAACGGATTTATCATCATTGTTACTACTTTCTGTCATCTTTAGTGATTACATCAACAACAACATTGAGTGAATCATATTCTTTCCAACACACAATTTTTCATCATTGACCATTTTCATCATCAAATCATAATAATATCAACAATTATAACATGGCTAGCGACGAATTAATATGGACCATTTTGGACAAATCGTTTTGTTCTTTTAAAAACAAGGCAACCGATCAACACATGTGCACCAATCCTATGAATGTGGATGGTCAATGCCGAATGGTTTTTTGTCCTCTTGCAAACAGCAAATATTCAACAGTTGTGGAAAAGAAAGGACGTTTATATTTGTGTATCAAAACTCCAGAACGAATGCACCTTCCCAGCAAGATGTGGGAAAAGATTCTCATCTCCGATAATTATCAACAAGCCTTGAAAGATATTGATTATCATTTGCAATGGTGGGATCATCAAAAGATTAACCGAGTCAAGAAGAGATTTACTAAATTATATTTGGTGTTGAGAAGAATGAGACAAATTAGAAGTAAAGTTCAACACAAGATCAAGACAGTGAATAGAGCTGTTGAGAAGCGATTAGAAAAGAGAGAAAAGAGAGCAGAACAAGTGGCTCGAATTGAACACACCATTGAACGAGAATTGTTGGAGCGATTGAGAAATGGTGTGTATGGAGACTTGTACAAGAAGAAGATTAAGCAAGACGAAAAGAAAAAAGAAACAGAACAGGAAGATGAAATTGAGGTGGAGTTGGAAGCTGCATCCGATGACGATGAGGATGCCTTCTATCCAGACTCTTTAAACAAGTTTGAAATTGAAGAAGAAAATGAACAGGATATTGAAGACATTTATGCTGATTTGGAAGCAGCAAGCGACGATGACAATACCAGTGTCGCCAGTTTTGGATCTACAGCTTCACAAGCAGACATGGAAGATTTACTGAGGGATCTCCAAGACGCTGACATTAAGAAGAGAAAGCGTGAACAAGCAAGATCCAACACAAAGAAGATTCGATATAACTATGAGAGCGAATACGAACGAGTCTCCTCATCCAGCACTCAACAACATTAAATCGTGCTTATTTATCATCATCAACGACAGTAGCATGTACAATGAGGCTAATTCCCTTAATCCAAGATATTTCATCCACTCGATGGATTTGGGTATTCAATACGGTCCAAAACAAACAAAAAATGCCTTCTCCCCGAATTGATTTTGTCTGATGTTGATGGCTTGTTGGTGTTGATGTTGAAGACTTGACGCAAAACAATCGTTCGCTAACCAAAAGACATGTCTTGCTGTCGGATCCGAGATGGAAAGCGAACACAATTATGCACGCACCTTTTGTCAACGGAGAGTATTAAAGACACAAAAATTTTCTTCGACGTGAATTGAAGCGAAATGGCTTGGTCCATAGGTTGTCATTCCATCTCGCCACAGTGCATACTACCACGTGGCTTCATATCTTGGATCTTCGTACTTGCGTTGATCATCCTTTCCTTTCTCAAAATAAGTTCGGGTCAATCATCATCCAATTTACGATATTGTTCAATTGCCAACACAACAGTGATACCTCTCACAACAAGCTTAACAGGACAACAACAAGCTGGAATATTGTGTCCATTTGGATTCATCAAACAAAGAAATTTGACTTCGGGATTATTGAATTGTGTGAGCATAGTGGATTTATTGAATGAAATTGTTGACAAGAGAGATTGTTTGTTGCCACCTGGAAGAGATGAATTTTCGACACCCTATTTTGACAGCACAAGGTGTATTTTCAATTTTCTTCATTGTTCACCCAGAACAAAAAAGTGCAGCATGTTCAACACGAGGAGTTTTGGAGATTCATGTGTGGATCGATTCAGTTGTGTTGGTTCACTTCAACAAAGTCAAATCAATTGTTTTCAAGGAAAATGCACCACTCTTTCAAGAACACATGTTTTACCCATTGGAGCTGATTGTAGTGCTGATCCTTCATTGCCTACTTTTTCCTCTTTCATTAGCTATGAGAATAATACCTTCTCTACTTGCAATGACCAGTCTGTTTGTGTATCTAACAGTGGTTCACATAAATGTGTGAGGGTACAGAGTAAAAGAGCAGAGAGATATGGAACTTGTGGAATGTTTTATACGGTTGAGAACAACACAGTCATTGATACCAGCGTCAAGTTGTGTGAAGAGGCACATATTTGTTCATACATTGAGAATGGTAAATGTATGCCAAATTATGCGTCTACAGACTTTTATGACAAGTTTAGAGCTCCATTTACAACTTTTACAGATCCTAGAATTAGCTTGTCATTAAGACTAAGTTCAACATACCTTGGTGATCGAACAACTTACGTAAAGCAAGGCACCGAATTTTGTAAGGATGATTACGGCTGTTCTGGAAAATTACTTGGTGTCTCGTCCTTACAAATCAAGACTAGCTATTCTTACATACGAGGACCAGCACCTTTTTCTGGATCGTTCTCTTATACATTTAACAAATGTGATACTCGCGTGCGAAAGTGTGTTCGAACTTTTGCAAAAGAGAATGGAATGACATGTTCGGAACATGCAGAATGCCGTTCCACCTATTGTTCACCTCTCAACATGACTTGCTCTGAATTGTCAAAAGAAATTGAATGTGGACCAAGTGTTGTAACTGCTTCTTTGAGTGATTGTCCTGGATATTCTCAATGTGTTTGCACCAATTCAAGTCGAGGGGTTTGCATGAATTTGTGTTTTGGTGAATTGGCTGACTTACATTCATGTTCATATAATTTTGGAGTTGTTGGACCAAACAGTCCCATTTCTAAAATGGAGAATAGTTTGATACCATTCATTGACAATCAATCTTCATTATTTTCTCTTCAAAATGGAAAGTGTAAAGAATACATGATCAAATATTTTGAATGTATGAAGAATAATCAGAAAGAATTGAATTTAGAAACTCTTGCCTTACCCTATCTCACAAAAAGACAGCAACCAGTCATCACAAGAAGAATTCTGTCGCTCTCTGAGCCAAATGATATTTTGTTGAAAAATAATTTGGCGAATTCATCATCATATTCAGTTGATACAGACATTTTCGCAACTGCTGAAGTGAATATGACAAGTATTGAGAATAATCATGTTTCAAACATTTCAGAAGTCTCTCTTTCAAGAATTGATTTATTCAATGAAAGTTCAAGCTCTATGATCATGAAAGTGTCAGACATTTATTCAAATTTTAACATTTCAGAACAAGTGGTTGTCTATGTATTGGAAAGAATGGCTGGATTGATTCCCAGATACAAAACCAAAGAAATTAACTTGAAAACCAAGATGAAAGTTTGTGGATGTTGTACAGCAACAGTGACCAATTATTTACAACAATCACTTCAAGGAGGAATTTTACTTAAAGGCAATGATTCCACCATTCTCACATCAGGATTAGTCGTGTTTACCGACTTATCGCTAAGTAACACAATCTCTGGATTTGAACCAATCATGGGACATAATTCATTCTTGAATCGAAATTGGTATGAAAAGTGTGACATTATTCTGGTTCCTCCTGATGATATTGACTTGATCACACTCTCAGTGATGAATAACATGTTGATTTTAGATCGAAACTCAACACATGACAACTCTGTGAAGGATTTGGAAGAAAAATCCATGAATGACATATTCTTGGTGTTAGCGTCAAATTTACCTTCAAAAGTATTGTCAATTCCAAGAAATGTGAGAGATGCCGCCATGACTAATGAAACATTGGCGGATCGTGTCTCAACAATCTTTCAAGATGTAGTTACCGAGAATTACTTGCATGTTTATGATGTTGTCAATTTGATAAGATCAACCAATTCATCTGATTGTTCTATTTTCAATTCAACATTTGACATTAAGGCCTATCATAGAGCAATATTCTCATATCCAATGTCATTTGATAGTTCTTTACCTTTCCCTCTTTCTTCACCTTCATTTGTTATTGAGAATGATCAATGGTTCTTGCAGAAACTTTCTTTTGGAGCAGTATCTGACGATACATTGTTAAACCTATTTTCAAAATTAGCACGTCCAAAATGCTACAGCAGTTACAATTCATATTTGGGTGTGTTCCATTATAATGATGTCTCCAAATATTGGGATTTGGTGTTAAAAGACTCGATGCTGTTCATTGTCATTGCAAGCTGTCTCTTATTTTACATTTTTTTGATATTGAGCTATAGAAACAGTTTAGCCATGAAACGAAGGTTGTTCGCACCATTTATTGGACCATTTTGCATGATGATTATTTGTTTGGTTTATATTGAACCAATTTTAATGTCATTGTTCAAGAATGTTGGAAAGAACATTGCTCCTTTCATTCCGATTCCCAATCTGTTCATGTCACTATTGAGTGCTTCTTACATTGTCGTTTCAATAAGATTTTATTATTTGAGAAATTTGTATCAGATTCGAAAAGGATTGGATGAAACCATGAAGAACAACAAGATGAATAACATGAGAATTTACAGAATATTTGTTCAACCTTATGTGACTCTTTCATTGGTGATGATCATCACTTTCATTCTGTTTGGAATTTGGTTTGGAATCTTTTATGGAATTTTAGAAAGCATCATTATTGAAAGATTTGGAAGATTTGAATGGACACTTCAATTTGATGCATCATTGTTGGCGTTGACCACTCAATTTGGATTTTTGAGTTTAGTTTCAATCCTTTGTTTATTTGTTGATGCCATGTTCAACTTGAAGAAAATACGAAAACATGTAAGTTTTTATAGCTTATTCATGGCTTGGTGTGTTGACAATAATACACTATTAACAGGGAATATATTACTACTTATGTTTGACGATCCATTCCACATGAGAGTGGACATCATTTCACAATTGCTGATATTCTTTACTTCAGTTCTCGTGATCTTAGATGTATTTGTTTGGAATACTCTTATCATCAACAGAATTGGCATTGCTCTCTTCTTCCTTTTCTCTCTAATGATATTTGGTGGAAATATAATATTAGTAGAATTTTTAGTCTCTGTAAAGAATCGAAAAGTGAAATCGTTTTGTGTAAACTCAACCATTGAGCAACTTAGTCTTTTGGAAACTGAATGGACTGAAAATATGAAAGATTTTAACTTTAGAGAATTGCAAAAGGTTTGTACGATTTATTATCTTGAAAACTCACACCTCTCTCCAAAGAAATATGCAACCAATGAATTTTCTGTGGAAAATTATTTATTATTTGAAGACTTGGAAAAGTTGGAGCGTAAACAAAGAGTCACTTTCGATGACATGACCTATTTGAATACTAATTATTTTACTCATTTAGCTCCTTATTCGGTGAATTTGCCTGCGTTTTGCTATACTCAATTTGCAATACTTCTTGGCAACCTCACTCTAAATCCAGCTGAAACTATTTCCTTTAGTGATTTAGAAACCATCAAAACGCAAGTGATCACAAATAATCTTGACACCTTTAGTAGACTCATTTTGACCGATGAATGTAAGAAGTGGAAAGAAGTTTCAATGCTGCAGCAAGAGCTGAATATTGTCCAAAAGAAAGTTTAGGATTTGAATTTTTGGTAAGGTTTTCATTATTGATTAAGGAAATGAAAGAAGTAAACGATTTGGTGCTCCTTGCCTGGTGGATTTAACAATTTGCAACACAAAATGTCTTGAGTATTCTTATCCTCAATATTTTAACTTTGTTCATGTCACGTCTGCTGTCATCAAGTTTGACAACTTTCAAAAAAAAATGCCAGAAACACTGTACTTCTTCTTTGAAAACATTCCTGCTTCCGATAAGGAACCCTTTGTTGTTAAGATTGGAGGCAATGTTGTATTTACGTAAGTATTGCTCTCATAATTCATGATCATTATATTTCTCTTCAGTGCCACCACTTCACAAAAAAACACTTCTCACACCGTTCAAATCACACCCTCTGGTCTCAGTGCTATTCATCGTGAATTTATCAATTTTGTCATTCCACAGGCCGACATTGATGAATTGAATCAATACGATCTCACTAATCGAGGTTATTATTTTAGAGTTCGTGTGAAAAAAATCGGAGAACTCTCTGTCTTGCAAGGATTGAATAAGAATTTTGAAGAAGAGAATGCCATTTTGGATGATCAACGTAAATTCTATGTCGATGAAAAGACTGGTGAATATACCTAGTAGGTTTTTGAATTGCGTTTTAGTGACATGATCATTTCAATTTTGTGAATTTTTTGTTCACACATGAAATAATAATGTGAACCATTCATTCTCCGAAATCCATACATACAGTAAATACAACAAACCAGTGTATTTGGCAGACGATTACGAAAAGAGTCCAAAAGCTAAAATTGCCAAAGCCATTGCGAATTCAGCAGATTTCGGAACTGATTCGACACGAATTTGGATTCACTTATCAGGCATTGACGCCAACGAAGAAGAACCTTTTGAAATTCTTGACGCTGATCAGGAAGACAAGAATTTATTCAAAAGTACAAAACCAATTTTTAAGAGAAAGGAAGTCATGCTGTATGTGAGAAAAGCAGATCCTACTGCAAAGAGTCATGTTGCAAATTTACACATCAAAATTCCAAGTGTGGGTGTGGATAGTGTGGTTGATTTTGATTTGACCACTTTGGGAACTCATATTTTAATTGCTGTCTTGTAAGTACAAGATGATGAATGTGTGAATTGAACGACACATCATGATTATTGGGAATTTAATATATACTTTAGAAATGAAGGATCCAATGTTGAAATTCAACAAAAGACCAACAAGATGTTCGATGAAAAGTTCTTTAATCCAGTTCACTATGCCAATGCTGAGAGAGAATATAAGGAAAAGACTCGTGTGAAAACAACCACCAAATATAATGATGATGACGACGATTCTGCTCCAACTCCACAACAAGTGGCCAAACAAGGAGATTCTGAATCTTTGGATGAAGTAACCATTACTCTCTATGTGAATAACATTCCAGCATCCAAGAAGGAACCTTTTACCATTTACATGAATGGTGATGAATTTTTCAAGAGTGAAGAAGAGATTTCATTAACAAGAACGACTGTCTTGAGAGCATCTTTTGATAAGCCACCTCGTGGAGAAGAATTAATTGTTGAAATTCGTTTCAAAATTGATGCTCGAGATGTTGACACCAAACAACAATTCAACATTACCAAAAATGGTACATTCTTATTCTTTGGTATTGAAAAAGCTGCTGGTGACTCTGAACGAATTCAAATGAAACAACAACACAATGATACTTTTGGACCTCAAAGTTCACAACAAACTGCTACCAAACCATCTAGTGGTAATGCCTCTTCTTCTTCTTCAGACATCATTCCAGTTTACTTCCATTTGGCAAACATCAATGCTTCGGCAGAGAAACCATTTGAACTTTTTGTCAATGGACAGCCCATTTACAAGCAAACTCAAGATCTTGGCGATAAGATGGCCATTGTCACTGGTAAATTACCAAAAATTGATGATTTACGTATTGATTTGAGAGCTGTAGCTAAGGCTGATGGTCTCGAAGAAGAATCTGAATTGAACATTACCAAGTATGGTAATTATTTGAAGATTGAAGTGAGTTCAGATCGCTCAGTCATTGACATTACTCAAGCCGATAATGCAGATTTCGACAATGCAACCATTGTTGACTCAAAGAAAATGCCTTCCAAGAGCACTTCCAGTACCTCCTCGTCGACTAGTACCAAGACATCTCCATCTGAAAAGAAGACCACAACGACTAGCCAACAACCTTCATCAACCTCCAGTGGAGATTATCTTGATCAATTGAAAAAGTTAGGTGAGCTTAGAGATGCTGGAATTCTCACTGAAGAGGAATTCCAAGCAAAGAAGAAGAAAATTCTTGGCTTGTAAAAACAGAATCGATCCAATAAACAACTACCATCATCATGGTGTTGATACGACTTGATCCATTGTCACTTCATAATATATTTGAGGGAAAATATTATGTGAGTGAGGCCTTGAGAGTGTGAATGTTATTGTGGCTTGGAAAGAATTTCCAAAATCTTATCAATACATTGTCTTCTCAACAAGACTGAATTATGATCTGCCTTGAATAAAACAGATTCAATTTTCATATGAGAGGGCACTCGCGATGTTTGTTCTTCATAGGTCAATACAAGATCTGATAATATATGACTCGTATGGCTTGAGACTGGCAAATCTTTCAGAGTCGATAATGAAGTTACCACATGTGTCAATTGGACCTTACCAAACAGAGGCGAATGAGATGGCCACCAATACCTTTCTGTGAATTCTGTGTCATCACTCAATTCATTCATCATTAACTGTTCAACAATGGTTGGTTCATGTTCATATTTTCTAAGTATCTTTGCCAGTGGAAGTAAAAAAGAAAGATTTCTTGCAAGTCGAACATTTCCACTCAATAGAGGTGAAACTTGGATGAGATTTAACATTTCTTGTTGATGTAAAATGTCAAGAACAGGATTAGATTGATTTTTAGAGGTCTCTAATTGACTCATGAGTGTCACTAACAATCTCCTAACGACCATACTTCCCATCGAATGAGTGACAAAGTGATATTCTTGTTTCAAGGGATTCACAGTATCTATATTTGGTAAACGTTCAATATTGTTGTTGTTTGTAAACACATTTCGATTCCACAAGTTTCCAACACTCGACAAGACATGTTTCGATCCAGTCATATCCTGATTCTCATTCAAAAATTGTAACAATTCTTCCGATGATCTCTCAATCGATTGTCTCGGAGAAGGATAACAATAATTTAATATTTTAAAATTCAATCCATGACGAGAACCATGTTCCAATAATTTCTTTTCTAATAAACAAAATTGAGATGCAAATCCAAAACATCCATGGACGAGAACAATATTCTTGAGAGTTTGATGAGTCCGATGAGGTGTGGTGTTATATTGAAGATGACGGTTTCGGAATGAAATTTCATTCACTTTGATGGATAATAATGAACGACAAGGACTGAGTTTTGAAAGAGTCATCCTCTGTGTACGGTCGTTTTTCCATCCTGTAATAAAAGACTTTTTCATCCTCTTAAAGAAGTCTTTCGAATGGATGGAACGGGTGGTTGTTAAATATATTTTTTTACACAACAGTTATCTCGCAACGTGTTGCAATTAATATTAAGGAGTTGTTTGAATGTTGGAAAGACATTGATGGCCTAAGTGTAAATGCCCTCACGGATACCCAACATGTGGCTGTACAATTCACACTGGTAAGGTAAATTCCAATTTTGGACAAAAATTAAAAGCTATTAAAAGCTTTGAGAAACACAGAAGGGAATTCACGATCACGTCACACGTTGTTCGAATTCCATGCGAAGGTAATAACCACGCACACCACTGAAAAAAAAAACAGAAAAACCAAGGCCGTCCTCACCACACGATGCAAACCAATTCTTCATCGACGACAACTGATTCACAACACTCGTCGAATGTCAAAAGTCAGCTTGAGAATTACAAGTACATTTGGTCCACATTGAACTGTGATCCTTTACCAGTAAATCATTTAACAGAGGAAGAACAGTTAAAAGAATATAAACAAGCGTATGAAAAACATTGTGCTTCCTATATCTATCAAGATTTAATCGAGTTATACAAGGAAAAGGGAATATTGAACAGTGAACAGAAATTATAACGTTATAATTTCAAAAGATATGTGTTAAGCTAAAACGGAATGAAAACATGTACAATTCGATGCAATCCTTGTCCAAATCGTTTGAAATGATGTAAATCAATTCCTTGCAAAAGTCTTGTTAAATTTTGTTTTTACATGCATGCTCAACCCTGGTTGACAATGAGAAATACTTTTGAAAAATCCATCTCATCATAGTCTAACAGTCAACCTTTCATGTGTCTGTATGATTCCAATATCACAACTGTTGTCCAATTTTTTAAAATTTCGAAAATAGAAAAAATGATTTCTTATGAAACCTTGACCATCCTGTTGGGGTCTTTCTTGACGGGATTTCTTGTTGCAAAATCGTATGATTTGCTCCGAGGCCCTACTGCTGTGGTCATCAAGCCAGAAGATACAAAACAAGAAGAGGAAGAAAACGAAGATGAAGAATGGGAAGATGTTGAAGATGAAGACGCTTCCGATGATGATGATGAAGAAGAAGATTCCGATCCAAAGAAAATGACCTTGTTGGTAAGATGTGATCTTAATATGGGTAAAGGAAAAATGTGTGCACAATGTGGACATGCAAGGTAATGATTTGGATGATTTTTGAAATTATTTGTACATTTCATGATTCATAATTTAATATTACTTCAAAATTTAATAATATTATTTCGTAAATGATACATTTCCGACAATGTTTTACAGTCTTGGAGCTCATCGATCCATACACCACAAAGTTAAGAAAAATCCAAACAATGAACAATACAAAGAACAGTTGAGATGGTTGAACAAGTGGCATCATTTCGGAGCTGCTAAGGTTGCACTTAAAGTTGACGCCAATCAAATGAAACAATATGAAAACGAAGCCAAAAAGAGAGGACTTCCAACATATCGAGTGTTAGATGCAGGAAAAACACAAGTAGAACCAGGTATGTGTTAAAACTCTTATTTCTTGAGCTTTAACTCTTAATTTGGTGAACACGAAAAAGGTACAGCAACTGTTGTCGCAATTGGACCATGTCCTGCAAGATTATTAGAATTTACAAAAGATTTAAAGCTGCTATAGTCCAATGATATTGGTCACATTTGAGCAAGTAAATACGCATTTAATAAAATTGATATTACACACCATTCTTTTGTTGTTCCAACAATGATATTGTAGCCAGTGTTGATGAACATTCATGATTGTATTTCTGGAGCAAGAGTTTAAAGAAAGTACATGAAATTTTGTGTTATTTAACGTTCATTTGAGTTTGGAACGATGCAACTTCTTTCCACTTCTTATATTCCTTAGTTAACGTCAGTCGGTTGAATGTATCCAGATTGTTAGCAATCACTTCGTTCTTGATTGTGTCAAGCTCACTGAATTGAATATTCACATCATTTCTTGCCAAAACCTCAGCAAATTTGGTGTGACAATAGGCAGGTAAATTGATTGAGTAAGGGGACAAGCTACTGAGATAGGTGGTTTGCAGATAATAGAGATCTTCCAACGTTAATACTTTTTGCTTCTCCAATTTTTCTAAATGTTCATACAATAAAAAGTTTTCCAAAGAGAATTCATTCTTGGCATATTTCTGAAAAAATTATTATTACTACTAAATGCTGATAAATGAATCCTCAACATACCATTTGCAATTCTCTAAAATGAACATCTTTCATATTTTCAACCCATTCGCTTTCAAGAACGCTTAATCTGTCAGCAAACGAGTCCAAACAACCGTTTGGTCTTCTATTCTTAATTGAAATTGCAGTTTCAATCATCATTATATTTCCACCAAATATCATTAGAGAGAAAAGGAAGAAGAGAGCAATTCCAATTCTGTTAATGATAAGGGTATTCCAAACAAAGATGTCCAATATTACAAGAATAGAAATAAAAAAGATTAACAGTTGTGATATGATATCAATTCTCATGTGGAATGGATCGTCAAACATAAAGTAATATCCAATTCCCTATTGTTTCAACACGTGTTCAACAAGTTCATTAAATTTGCATGCATTTGATCAACACTTACATGTTTTCGTATTTTCTTCAAGTTGAACATGGCATCAACAAATAAACAAAGGATTGAAACTAAACTCAAAAATCCAAATTGAGTGGTCAATGCCAACAATGATGCATCAAATTGAAGTGTCCATTCAAATCTTCCAAATCTTTCAATGATAATACTTTCTAAAATTCCATAAAAGATTCCAAACCAAATTCCAAACAGAATGAAAGTGATGATCATCACCAATGAAAGAGTGACATAAGGTTGAACAAATATTCTGTAAATTCTCATGTTATTCATCTTGTTGTTCTTCATAGTTTCATCCAATCCTTTTCTAATTTGATATAAATTTCTCAAATAATAAAATCTTATTGAAACGACAATGTAAGAAGCACTCAATAGTGACATGAACAGATTGGGAATTGGAATGAAAGGAGCAATGTTCTTTCCAACATTCTTGAACAATGACATTAAAATTGGTTCAATATAAACCAAACAAATAATCATCATGCAAAATGGTCCAATAAATGGTGCGAATAGTCTTCTCTTCAATGCCAAGCTATTTCTATAAGTTACTGCCAATATCAAGTAAAACAATAGACAGCTTGCAATGACAATGAATAACATTGAGTCTTTTAACACCAAATCCCAATATTTGGAGACATCATTATAATGGAACACACCCAAATATGAATTGTAACTACTGTAGCATTTTGGACTCACCAATCTTGAGAATATATTCATCAAGGTATCATCAGATACTGCTCCAAAAGAAAGTTTCTGCAAGAACCATTGATCATTCTCAATAACAAATGAAGGTGAGGAAAGAGGGAATGGAATGGAGCTGTCAAATGACATTGGATATGAGAATATTGCTCTATGATAGGCCTTAATGTCAAATGTTGAATTGAAAATAGAACAATCAGATGAATTGGTTGATCTTATCAAATTGACAACATCATAAACATGCAAGTAATTCTCTGTAACCGCATCTCGAAATATTGTTGCCAGTCTATCGAATACCGGTTGATTGGTCATGGCAAAATCTCTCACACCTCTTGAAATTGACAATACTTTTGAAGGTAAATTTGAAATTAAAACCAAGAACAACTCTGTCATGGATTTTTCTTCTAATTCCTTCACAGAATTTCCATTTGTTGAGTTTCGATCTAAAATCAACATGTTATTCATCACTGAGAGTGTGATCAAGTCTATGTCATCAGGAGGAACCAGAATAATGTCACACTTTTCATACCAATTTCGATTCAAGAATGAATTATGTCCCATGATTGGTTCAAATCCAGAGATTGTATTACTCAATGACAACTCTGTGAACGACACTAATCCTGATGTGAGAATAGTGGAATCATTGCCTTTAAGTAAAATTCCTCCTTGAAGTGATTGTTGTAAATAATTGGTCACTGTTGCTGTACAACACCCACAAACTTTCATCTTGGTTTTCAAGTTAATTTCTTTTGTTTTGTATCTGGGAATCAATCCAGCCATTCTTTCCAAAACGTAGACAACCACTTGTTCTGAAATGTTAAAATTTGAATAAATGTCTGACACTTTCATGATCACAGAGCTTGAACTTTCGTTGAATAAATCAATTCTTGAAAGAGAGACTTCTGAAATGTTTGAAACATGATTATTCTCAATACTTGTCATATTCACTTCAGCAGTTGCGAAAATGTCTGTATCAACTGAATATGATGATGAATTCGCTAAATTATTTTTCAACAAAATATCATTTGGCTCAGAGAGCAAAATAAGTTTTCTTGTCATTGCCAGTTGTTGTACTGTTTCAGAATAAGGCAAGTCAAGAGTTTCTAAATTCAATTCTTTCTGATTGTTCTTCATACATTCAAAATATTTGATCATGTATTCTTTACACTTTCCATTTTGAAGAGAAAATATTGAAGATTGATTGTCAATGAATGGTATCAAACTATTCTCCATTTTAGAAATGGGACTGTTTGGCCCAACGACTCCAAAATTATATGAACATGAATGTAAGTCAGCCAATTCACCAAAACACAAATTCATGCAAACCCCTCGACTTGAATTGGTGCAAACACATTGAGAATATCCAGGACAATCACTCAAAGAAGCATTTGCAACACTTGGACCACATTCAATTTCTTTTGCCATTTCAGAGCAAGTCATGTTGAGAGGTGAACAATAGGTGGAACGGCATTCTGCATGTTCCGAACATGTCATTCCATTCTCTTTTGCAAAAGTTCGAACACACTTCTTCTGACTCATGTCACACTTGTTGAATGTTTCAGCGAATGATCCACTAAAACTAGAGCCGCCCTTCATATAAGAATAGCTAGTCTTGATTTGTAAGGCAGAAGGACCGAGCGCTTTTCCATTGCATCCAGAGTTACTCTTACAAAAAGAGTGGCTTCTTGTAGTAAAAACTTGCCTCGTGTCCATAAAGGTAGAGCTTAATTGGAGCTCAAATTCTTCAGGTGGGCTCGTGAGAGCTTTAAAAGGAGCTCTAAATGTATCATAAAAGTCGGTAGAAGCATAGTTTGGTAAGCAATAACCATTCTCTGTGTTTGAACAAACGTGTGCATATCCACACACTCTTACACTTGTATCTGTAACGGTGTTATTGTCAACTCTGTAAAATAGTCCACATGCTCCAAACTTTGGAGCTTTGCCTGTCTGCACTCTCAGACATTTAGATGAACCACCAGTAGACACACAAAGGGACTTGTCATTGCAAGTAGAGAAGGTATTATTCTCATAGCTAATAAAAGCTGGAAATGAAGGATCAGTGCTACAGTCAGCTCCAATGGGTAAAACATGTGTTCTTGAAAGTGTGGTGCATTTTCCTTGAAAACAATTGATTTGACTTTGTTGAAGTGAACCAACACAACTGAATCGATCCACACATGAATCTCCAAAACTCCTCGTGTTGAACATGCTGCACTTTTTTGTTCTGGGTGAACAATGAAGAAAATTGAAAATACAACTGGTTGTGTTAAAATAGGGTGTTGAAAATTCATCTCTTCCAGGTGGCAACCAACAATCTCTCTTGTCAACAATTTCATTCAATAAATCCACTATGCTCACACAATTCAACAATCCTGATGTCGTATTTCTTTGTTTGATGAACCCAAATGGACATAAAATTCCAGCTTGTTGTCCTATTAGGTTGGTTGTGAGAGGTATCACTGTTGTGTTGGCAATTGAACAATATCGTAAATCTTGAGCGTGTGCTTGATCATTGGGAGACAGTATCAATGTTCCGACGAGCAACGTCAAAAAGCACACAAAGCAGATTATGTGCAGTGTTGCTGATGAGAATATCCTCATAAGCTTCATATTGAAGTGTTTTCTTTTGATCAAATCTTTGACCGCAAAATCCATCAAGAAACGCAAGATATGGTTCCGCGGTGTTGGACATTGATAGCTTGAACGTTTGGTTAATCCCAGTAAAAGCCAATTAACGGTATTTGTTTGTCATTTTAGTGAAAATATTCGTTCAAAAGGAATCTGTCATGTGAAAAGAGGTATGTGTCTAAAATTCTCATAAAAGTTGACAAAGACAAGAGAACACAAGTGAAAATATGTCTGAGACGTCAATCTCCTTGATATTGATAATTGGCCTTTACTCTTTACGAGAACCATGAAGTGAGAGCTACACGGTCTTTGAACGATTTCAAGACTTCATGATCTACAGCTCCACTCAAAAACAGTACCAAGCGACAAGCTATTGGATTAATCTCCTTAGTAATTCTTTCTGTATGCTTGGAATGGTTTTCTGGCTTTACAAACACTCTTAACATTCCTCCATCATTTTCGTCAACCCATTCAGTATTAAGGTAGAGTAAAGCAGTTACTTTTCTTTGATCTAGAGGTCCTTCATCCTTGCCATTACTGTGTGAATGAGCCGAGATATTTTGGTGACATTCTTAAAATTGTCTTACTTACCTTGGGAATGAGTCTCTGTGTTTTTCATAAAAAGTGCCAGTTTCTCTATAGAGCGACCACATTAGCTCCATACCCTCATCCTCACGTTTAATGCATGGAGCGAACTCATGGAGGCGTTGTTGGATGACTTTGAATTTGTTAAGAACAATGTTTCTAAGAGTATGGTTGTTTTTCCAGAGAATGATGTCTTCCTCATTATCAGTGCAATGAGAGCAGTAGGATGACGAAGAATTGTCGTTCGTAGTGAAATCCTGCAATTGAGGAGTGATAGAGGAAGCGTGGTTTAAAGGATCAAAAATCATTACAGTGTCAGAAATGTGCTACAAACTTCAAATGAAACCTACTTTTGGATGAAGCCACTTGATAAGGTCAGATCTTGCCAGGTTATCTCTAAATTTGTCATCACAAGAGTCCTCGATCGATTTTTTCAACTCGCATGCCGGCTTAAATGTATGAGCAATTCTCTTTGTTAGTGAATAAATTTCATTTGCTTCCTCTGTTTCAATGAAATTATCAATAACAACAAATCCTTTCTGATGCAATTCTCTGAGATGTTTAATGGTCAAATTTGGAGAAACAATTATTTCACCCTCAGGGTGTTCATCTCCGAATAATTTCTCTTTATCGAATATTTGAGAACAAACTTCAAAGGGATCCCTCTCAGCATCCAAAAGAGCCAACATTTCATTTTCCGAAATTTCAACGACTTCTTCCTCTTCTTCCTCTCCACATTCTTCATCATATTCAAACTCATCATTTTCAGAAATGCTGTCGCACGAATCAACAGCCTCTTGCTCTTCGTCATCGGTAGCACCTCTGTTCTTGGCCAAAACTTTTTCAATCTCTTTGGCGAGAGAAAATTCAGAGCTCATTTTTATTGTTGTTGTTGAAATGAAAATTTTCATCATGAAGTGGTGTTCTGAGCAAACAACATGTTGAACAGGAGAAGGTTGCGAACACTGGAAGTGCAGCAGCACTCCAAGCTATTGTTAGCATCCATAAAAAAACAAAATCATGTCCTCTTCCTCTTCATCATCAGCCTCATCGTCCACAAACGAAACAACAGCACCAATCAATAACAAGAGTTATGAAATCGAAGGAGTAGGATTTGCAGTGGAGCCTTTACGTAATTGTCCTCATTTTCATGATCCTAATCACTTCAACATGCCGCACAATGATCGGAAAGCTTTAAAGTCTCTTTTCGCAGTCATGACAAAACAAGGAGATGAAACCAATGCTTCTGCTCCTTGCTCCGTGTGTGGAGATCGTATCGAGAACTGGCTTTGTCTTCAATGCCATTCCGTTTGCTGCAGCAGATACAGAAAGGGACACATGATGAATCACCATGAATCTACCCATCATTCGATGGTGTTGAGCTTGGCTGATTTGTCCATCTTTTGTTATGCATGTGATGCCTATGTTGAAAATCCAGACTTGACAAGGCTCATGATGAGAGAATTGCACTTTGCAAAGTTTGGCGACTATCCCGGAGGCCGTGATGCAAGCGTTGAAATCGGAGAAGCCATTGAGAGATTGAAGGTCGACCAAAGAAAGATCAAGGAACAGGATGAAAAGGAACAGAAAGACAAAGATACCTTGTAAAAGATACTATGTGAGTGCGATGATGAACCAATCAATAATAAAAATTAATGCGACATCATCTTCACGTTTTTTGTGAGTTTGGTTGTTGATTCACCAGCAAAAGTTTACAACGGATCGAAATTTTCGGCCAGTTTACAATGGCCGTTACGAAAAATTTTGGTATGCAACGAGGAATCTTTCAGGGATAAATGCCGTGCTTGCTCCTCTGTCATTGAAACAACAAAAAAAACAAAACAACAACTCGTTCTTACGAAACAACTCCAACAACAAACAACGAACAACAATGACTACAACAACTGGTAGAGGTAAGGGTGGTAAGGGTCTCGGAAAGGGTGGTGCTAAGAGACACAAGAAGGTCCTCAGAGATAACATTGCTGGTATCACCAAGCCAGCCATCAGAAGATTGGCAAGAAGAGGAGGTGTGAAGCGTATTTCTGGTCAAATCTATGATGAGACTCGTACAGTCTTGAAGAACTTCTTGGAAAACGTTATTAGAGATGCTGTTACATACACCGAACACGCTAGAAGAAAGACTGTTACATCAATGGACGTGGTTTATGCCTTGAAGAGACAAGGAAGAACCCTCTATGGTTTCGGATATTAAATTACTTGTGTGCAACAAGCATGCTGAACCGTCTTGATGACTGAGAAACATCAACCAATTTTCTAATCGTCTTTTTGACACCCTAGGCTTCCTTTGTACAAATAAAATAAATTAATTATTGAATTAATTCATATGTTTGATTAAATCAAAAGAATTTAAATTATCATGTAATTTTTCTCAAAAGAAAAATGCTCAACAAGAACCAAAAGTCTTCATCGTCGGCTGAGTCGTTTATGCAAAATTTGATGGAAACTTTGAACAAACAACAACCTGTCTCAACACCAAGCGCAACCTCTGAAAAGGATAAATCAACAAAAGCTCCCTCTAAAAGCTCTTCGTCTGGAATTAAATTTGATGATGAGGATTTGGAATTGGATTCAAAAACTGTGGATATGCTAACGCAAAAACTGGCACAGGATTTATCTAGCAAAGGATTTCTCAATGACTCGGATGATTCCGATGACGGAGATTTGGATGACCTTTCCGATGATGAGGAATTCAAAAAACAATTGCTACAAGAATTTAAAAATTTAAACAGTCTTTCTCAAGACAAGCAAGGAAATGTACCTAAATCAAAACTGAAACAAATATACATTGAATTACTAAAATCCGGACAATCAATGATAACAGACAAGAATACAGCCGATCATTTTATTTCAAAGCTTCAGCCCAATGAATTGTCATCTCTGATGAATCTTCTGCAAAAGGAACCTGACGATGCTATAAAATTCTTTAACAATGATCCCCAAGTGATAGAGGCTGTGAAAAATACAGCCATGGTGGGTAGCGATATAAATGCAAAGATTTGGCAAAATTTAACCGAGGACGACCTGGAAGATGAAGATTTGGAAAGCGCTAATGACACAAATATTACCAAAAAATTATTGGAGAAAGCCTCAGACGCTGTTAAGGAAGCCCTTAAAGTTTTTGAGGACAATTTACTGCACTATACTCAAAATCCACAACAATTGTTACAACTTTGCGAAAAACTTCCAGATAAGGATCAATCATTGTTTCTTGATATACTGTTTAGAGATTATACACCAGACAAAATTTCTAAACGACTAAAAGAAAAGGAAAAGACTGAACAAAAGAAAGATCTCGAGAAGGAAATGGAAATTTTTGATGATGATCTAGTGGCACATGTATTTAAGGAAATCTTAACTCATTTCAAAGCATACAAAAAGCATCCTGAAAAATTCAAACCTCTGGTGGATAGATTGAACGAGCGAGAGCAAAAAGCGTTGAATGCTTTGATAAAGGCATTTTGGGACATCAATATGGACATTGTTAAAAAGTAAAATTCCAAGAACCTTTACAAAGTTATTAATACCAGGAACAAAAAAAAATGTCAACAAAAAGTGAGTAAGCGTTTGATCACATCGGATCATCAAAACAACAATACATCAATTCAAATTAAAATCTATTATGTATAGCTTGGTTTCCTTTGGAATCAAATCCAGAGCTTATGAATTCATATGCAGGTAAATTGGGTATCGGAGCAGACAGCGCATACGAATATGTTGATGTTTTTGGGCTTGACGATGAGTTGTTAGAACTAGTCCCTCGTCCTGTTGTTGGAGTGATGCTTTTGTTTCCTCTCACAAAAGAAAATCAAGAGTTACAATCAAAAGAAGATGCGGAGTCTGAAAAACAAAAGGATACTTTCCCAAAAGATTTATTCTTCATGAAACAAACGATTGGAAATGCATGCGGAACTGTTGCAATTGTACATTCTTTGGCTAACAATGCTGCTCTTTTAAATATTGACAAAGACAGTTTTTTGAAGGACTTTCTCGACGCTAGTCAGGGCAAAACTCCCGATCAGATTGCTCAAGCATTAGAAAAGGACAACCGAGTCGAAGAAGCTCATGCAAGTAGTGCTCTATCTACACAAAACTCTTCTGCTGTAGTTGAAGATACAAATTTGCATTTTGTTTGTTTCGTTGAAAAAGAAGGAAAAGTATTTGAATTGGACGGTCGAAGAAATTACCCATGCTATAGAGGAGAGAGCTCGGGAGATTTATTGAAAGATGTTGTGAAAGTTGTTCGTAACTACATGCAACTCAATCCAGAGCAGTTGTATTTCAATTTGGTTGCTTTGGCCAAGAAGCCGTAATTTTGTTGTGAACAGTGAGGATCTGAAATTAATTTGACTGTATTGTAAACTACTGCAGCGCTTGACAAATGACAGACGTTTTCTATTTCTTCTGTATGAAAAATCGTCCACACAACTGTCATCAGTTGCATCACACCCGATCACGAATCATACTATCACCAGTGTGTGAATCAACGTTCATTCACTCGATTATCATCATCCACACTTGGAGTAATTCAAAATATAAAACATTGAACACCTGCTGCTGGTCATCGGTAGAGCTACCTAACAGAGAAACAATTCATCACAATCACCACAATGACCTCTACTTCTAATTCTTCTGGAAAACTTCTTCTCCACATTGAATTATCACCTACCGATCAAGCAAATACCCTCCACTCAAAAATCATTGAAATCGGAGGCAAAAAAGCAAAACAAACAACATTCAGTGATGTCCTTCTGCAATTACAAGATGAGCTCCAAATGATCTTTCCACAAAATTCTTGTTTTGTCATGACCACTACATGTATCACTCCAGAAATGATCATTGGCTCTGACGCAAATTCCACATCAACCATGTCACATTCTTCCACTGGAAGTAACAACAGTAGCGGAGGAGGATCTAGCACTGAAAGAGGTCATAACCGAATGACATCTTTTGGAACAGGTCTCGTCAATATGATGTATGGAGTTTCATCAAAAAAGAGAAAAAGTGTTCCTGGAAGTTTCTATTATCAACAAAATGATTTTGCATTACTTGACAGAAAGAATACCAATGAATCTTCTACATCTACACAAGAATCAGATTTAGGAGATGTTGAAATGAGAAGAGAATTTATCAAAATGAAATCTGCCGTTCTCTCATTGAAAGAATATGCTCATAATTTTCACATTCTCTCCAGTGATGCACAAGCACCTGTTCATGATATCTTATATTTGGAATTGTTTCCAAATTGTGCACCTACTAAGGCAAAGGTCTATGGAAATTATTTGCAAACCATTTGCAAGAATGAAACATTGTTTAATTTCCACTTTTTAATGAAACACTTGAAAGCAAATGCTTTAAATAGCAATTGGATTGTTTCTGAATTGGAGTCTGGAAAAAAGGTTCAACTCACGACATTGATGAGTCCTCTCACCATTCGTTCACCTCTCTCCATGAAAACCATTTCATCAGCAAGCATTGATTGGAAGAACATTGAAACATTGTATAGTTCTCTCACAGAAGAAGAACGATTTCATGTCAGAGAACCAGCTCTCTTTCTTTTGAAAGAAGTTAAAATTCCATTTGTGTTGAGAGCTTGTTTTAACTTTCTTCGAACTTCACCAAGCGAATCAGATCCACCAAGATTGTGCTGTGAAGGAATTTTCAGAATGGCAGGCTCCAAGATGAAGATTGAAAAATTTGTCAAGAAATTTAACACCATGCTTGCATTTCCTCATTTATTTCCAAATGGTGTTCAGTTTGCTCCTGGAACCGATGCTCACATGGTTGCTGATTTAGTGAAGAGATTTTTACGTGAAATGCAAGATCCTTTATTGACCTATGAAAAGTATGATGATTTCATTCGTCTCTATGAACCTTATATCGAACTTGATGAAATTTCTCTCGAGTCGGATCCAAGTGTTTATACCTATGTGTTTGAAGGAACTAAGAGATTGATTCATACATTACCACAAACTAATCAAAGTGTCCTTCGTGAATTGCTCAGTATTTTGAAATTAGCAAGTGTTGGAGAATATTCAACAGTGACAAAAATGACACCCAAGACAATGGCTATTGTGATGGGAACCAATTTAATGTTTGTTCCTCAATCTTCTGTGGCAGTCGTATTGGATGATTTTAAGAGAATGTCCATTCGAGCTCACTTGCAAAAACAACAACAAACATTGCCAATTATTTGTCAAGTGTGTCGATTCTTAATTGAAAATGTTGATTCACTATTTTCTGGAGGCAGTAATTTGATGAATTCCAATTTGAACACAGCTGGTCACAGAAAATCCATGAGTATCAGTCTTGGAGGTCTATCCACTGCTGATGATTTCAGTTCCTTCTCTGTATTATCTGGAAGAAGATCTGCTCAATTTACTACTTCCATGATTCAACAATTGCAAAATGTCATTAAGGAAGAGGGAAATTCAGCATCCAATAATGTTCAAGCTGCATCCACTACCAATCATCAAGAGATACTCAAGAAACAAGAAGCTGCTGACAATGCCATTAAAGTAATGGAAGAACAAATGAAAGAAATTGAAGAGGATTATCAAAATCAATTGCAACTCT
This sequence comes from Naegleria lovaniensis, assembly GCF_003324165.1. Classification (NCBI taxonomy): domain Eukaryota; phylum Heterolobosea; class Eutetramitea; order Acrasida; family Naegleriidae; genus Naegleria; species Naegleria lovaniensis. The sequence goes on from NW_025407843.1 coordinate 225,686, forward strand.
TGAGTGGTGAGTTAGAGGAATTGAGAAAGGATCTTGCCTTTAAGGACGAAACGATCATGTCTCTTAAAAAGGAAACATTTACAAATCTTCAAAAAGAAGATGCTATTAAGAAATTGAATGAAACATTACTTTTCATTCAAAAAGAAAAAACAGAATTAGAAACTCTTTCCAATAATCTCAAACAACAATTAGAGGAGAAGGAGGAACAAAACAAGGAATTGACCGAGTTTTGTGAAAGACTTACACTCAATTTAGAAAGTAAAGAAAAAGAATTAGAAGAAAAGACGAAAGGACAACAAACCAATCATACCTCTCCTCGTGGAGCTACCATTGATCTCAGACAACGCCAACAAGAGGAAGAAGAAAGAAAACTCTACATGGAGAATCGTCTCGCTCAATTACTCGCACAAGAACAAGTCAAATGGAAGAATGAAGTTCAAGAATTGTTGGCATCTGAAAAAGAGAAATGGATGAAAACAGCAGAGCAAGAAAAAACTACACTTACTTCACGAAATGAAAAGCAACGTGATGAGTTAGAAAAATCACACGCCAAACAACTCGAACAACTCAAACAAGAGTATGAAACCAAGCTGACATCTCTAAAAAAGGAAAAAGAAAATTCAGAAAATTCTCTTCGTGTGGAATTCCAACAACAAGTACAAGAACAAACAAAGAAAATTCAAGAAGAGTTACAAGAAGCTCTTTCTAAACAACGAGCACAAATTGAACAAGATGAACTTGTACCACTTCAACAACAAGTTGCTTCACTCAATGAGGAATTAGTCATCAAAACAAAACAATTCTATCATCAAGCATTGTTGAATATGAAGTTAGTGTTGAATGACCACAATTTTGACATTCCAGAGCTCGTTGAACAAGCCATGAATGAAAAAGTTCCTGAAACCAATATGAATGAGTGGATTTCTAAGAAATTAAGCATGATCAAATAAGAAAATTTGGTTGGAGTTTTTATGGTCTAACCTGTCATTTGTGAATTAGTTTTGAATAATATTTAATTTTAAATGTTTCTTATTTGTAAACCTCTTTTATCAATTTGGAAGCGCTTTTGAAAAGATTTCAAGAAAGGTCTAGAATATATTTGTATGTATGAGAAGTAGCATTTGGACCTAACATTCATTGTTTCTTTGATACTATCTTTGTGGATAGCATGAAAATCTCTCTCTTGACAAATTTAGAAAGTTCTTGTAGATTCAAGCCCAATGACAATGACATCTAAACCGCCATTCTCATGACATGTCTTTTTATCCTAAAACAATTCTCAAAGAGAGAGAACCAAATTTTAAAGAAATATCTCAAACAACAACTCGCACACTTCCATGGCCACCACCTTCATTGTTGCTGAAATCATCCACTCGGAAAGTGCTCTGATTGACAACAACATCATTGAAGGGAATAACATGACGTCATTACTATTCTCAACTCCAAGTTATGTCGTTCTTGCTATTAATTATCCATTTTTGATTGTGTTTGTCATGTTATTTGTGACAAGTATTGCGAGTTATGTAATTCAAAGAAAACACATGAAACGCAATCAACATGTGCTGTTTTCTCTCCTGTTTATTCTTGAAAGTTTAATATGTGTGAATATGTTGACTCGAACGAGTGCAGAATTTGGATTTCTTCATTCAGATATTTATTTGGGAAAGATTATCAACGCAGTGATCAAGATCTTTGATCGATGCATTGTGAATAGTGCAGTTTACATGGAAATTGTGATCATGTGTCACATTTCATTAGTCTTGTAAGTAGATGGTTGAGTCCACGAAAGAATAACCCAAAAACAGTTGTGAAACTTGTCGATTGATTAATGCATTTTCAGTGGATGTTGTAAAGAAAATTCGACAATGTGTCATTGCGTTCCTGTTGGTGTTCGCATTGTTGTATGTTATTCTGAGTGCTATCGCTGTGGTATTTGGAGCAGTGGTTTCATCTGGATCTCAGGCTCAAGAGGCAGTAATTCCAGTGAATATGGTACTCTTTTTGACGGCTTCGTTATTGTTTTTTGCTTCTTCACTCATGGTTTCAATATTGCTCAACGTAAGTTATCTTGACAATTGACACTGCTTTTTGAGTATCAACATCTTCTTCTTGTATAGATCATTGGACGAAAACTTCGACATCACCTTAAAGAAAGTAAAAAACGAATCATGAATGCTGCTCTCCACGACTTGTCATTCAAACAGAATTTAGACACACAACACACTCCCAGTGTGGAATGGATCAAAACTTACAATATCAAGAAGAGTGCACTCCTAAAGTCCATGATCATTCAATATGGTCTAAGTGCCTCATTATTATTGCAATGTATTGGTTTCATATTCATTCCGTCCTCACTTGGTTGGTCCTATCTTCTCAACATGTTTCATGCCATCTATAACTTTGGTCTTACTCTTTTCATTGTATTCATTCTAATCATTTACCATCCCATGAAACAAGTGACCAAGTTATTTCGAGAAAGTTCAGAGACATCCAAATTACCATCCACTCCCTTAGCAACGGTTTGCATCAAAAACTCTAGTAGCAGTGACCATGACCACCCTCCACAGGGGGAAGAATCATCCAAGATCGTGAAGGGACATAATCACACATGTGATTGTACCATGGTGGAAAGTATTTTGGAAGAGCTTGAAGTGTGTTCGAGTGTTCCTAGTTCAGGTGATGAAGGAAATCATGTATGATAATGGTTGGCATGATGATTTTTCATTGTCGAAAGACGATGCTGCCCGTACCCTTCACAAACATTCCCTAATTATGGATTGTATTATAATAAAGAAAATAAATCTTGCTGTTGTGATTCGAATATTGAGAGGAACAACAAAAAAAATGCATCAACTCAAAACCATCATTTTACGTGATGCCTGCTCTCGGAGCATGTTATTGCTCAAATCATCTTCGGCTTTTCAGTACAAGCGTATTCAGAGGAGTTTATTTAAAACAAATTCACGAATGATGATGAACAATTATGGGATTTCAGAGTCGATTGTACGTGAATTTTCATCAAATTGTAATTTCCGATACATTCATAATGATAATGGTGATGTGTTAACAAAATGTCCACTCAAATCATTGGATAATCATCACACTACAATTCCAATCTCGATATATTTTCATTGGCCTTTCTGCCAATCGATTTGTTCCTATTGCGATTTCAATAGATACAAACGAGATTTATCATCCATTCAAAATTTAGATCCTCGCCATTCTGATAAAAATATTGGATATCAAATGATGAAAACCTATTTATTAATATTAGAAGATTTTAAACGACAAGTGAAAGTTTTAAATCCTCAACATAACTATGAACTAGTTTCGATTTTCTTTGGTGGTGGAACGCCCTCAACCATGAATCCTCTCATGATGGAAGAATTAATTTCAAAAAGCATGGAAATATTCTCCACTTCAAGAGAAAAAGTTGAAATTTCAATGGAAGCAAACCCAACATCAATTGAGACTGAAAAATTATTAAATTTTCACAAAGCAGGTATAAACAGATTAAGTATTGGAGTTCAAAGTTTTGATAGCGACTGTTTGAAAACTCTAGGTAGAGAACATTCTGTGGATGAAGCATTGTATGCGATTGAGAGTGCTAAAAGTATTTTTGGAAAAGATTCTCTTTCTATCGATTTAATGTTTGGATTACCACAACACAAGACAAATAGAACCATTTGGGAAAAGACTTTAGAAAAAGCACTCAGTTTGGATTTTTCACACATTTCTCTGTATCAATTAACGATTGAGAAGAACACAAAATTTTACAAACTCTTTAATGAAGAGAAAGATTTACCTAATGAAGAAGAATACAGTGACATGTATGATTATACCATTGATGCATGCCAAAGTATTGGATTAGAAATGTATGAGGTTTCCAATTTCGCAAAGCCTGGAAAAGAATGCAAACACAACATCATGTATTGGAGATCTATTTATGACTTTATTGGAATTGGACCAGGTGCTCACGGAAGATTAACCAACCATACGACACGACAACGTTATTCTACAGTACAGGTATTAAAACCTGAAGATTGGATTGAAAAAGCTTCGCTCGATTTTTCAGAAGCACGAAACTCTAATCCTACCTTACTGTTGGGAAATATTAAGCAAGAGGCACTTTCTGAAATGCAACAAATTGAGGAGCTGTTCATGATGGGTCTACGAATGGCGAAAGAAGGGGTCAAAGAGAGCTCTCTCAAGTACATTAATTCTGGAATGACTTTTGAGAAGTTGTTCAGTTCCAATATGATCACTAGATTGATAGAACATGATTACTTGTCATTGATTGAAGAAGCAGATGGACGAAGGATGGTAGCAACTAGAAAAGGAATTAATGTTCTAGATATTTTGCTAGGTACTTTGTTTGGTGAAACCCAAAGAATTAAACACACTCTGCGAGTACAGATCTAATTTGTTTGGCTGTTGGTCTTTCTGAAGGTTTCCAACTTAACATACTCACAACAAGGTCAATCAACTTTTGATTGTCTGTACCATGATTTTTCAACTGTTCATTCACTCTTGACAGCATGTCTGTTTCTGACATGACGTGGAAGGATGTCTTTAAAAATTTTGAATCAGAAGTTTGAACAATTTCGTCACTCCAAAACACTTACCAAATCTCGAGTTAAAAGTTGATAAAACACAACTCCCAAACAGAAAATATCTGAAGCAAAAGAAAGTTCCTTATTCGAATGGGTAGCATGATATTCAGGAATAAATACGTTATAGTGGAGTTGTTTTGGTAAGGATCTTTCCAATTCAACAATATCCGTAACATTGTCCAAAGCTTCCACCATGACATCAATATTCTTCCAAGACGATAATTGATACAAGATATTCTCTGGGCATATTCCAAGATGAACCTTCTTTCGTTCATGAATGTGCACAATTGCATCACAACATTGCATCATGACATTTAGTGGAGGTGAGGTCGTGTCTACATTTCCTTGACTTGAACTATCTTTCGACTTAATAAAAGACAGCAAATTTCCTCCGTTTAGATAGGAGGTCACAATACCAAAGCTTTTGTCTTCACTAAATTCCTCAATTTTTTGCATGATATGTCGATGATGGAATTGATATTTCGACAACTTTTTCCAAATAAATATCATAAATCTTGCAGCAAGTAAACTTCTACTACTTACATGATTACAAAAAACTCCAAAATGCAAAAACACCAACACTAAAACCTCCTTATCATTACTCTTTGTGTCAGCACATAAAAATCGAATACATGCATCCGATTCTGCATCCAACTTTCCAAGTATCTTATAACGTCCATTGAGTAATCCAAAGGTATAACGTTTTCGATCTTGATCTTTGGTTGGAGTCAATGAATCGCTCACAACTGGCAATGCAAGAAGTAATTGCTCGAGCTGTTTTTCCAATGTGAAAAATCCATCGTCTCGAAATGATTCCAAAATTCGTACCACTTGATGTGCTTGCGGTCTTAAAAAGATTTTTCGTTGAATCATTGAAATAATTAATCTCTGAACGAGAGGTGGAAATCCATTACCTTCTAGTACTTTACAAATTCTAGCATGAGCTGAAGATTGATTATTTCGAATGGCCTCATGAAAAAGGAATCGTTGACCATTAATAGTTAAATCTCTCTCGAGAGTCAATAATTCATAAATCACACAACCCAATGAGAAAATGTCACAAGCTTTGTCAATTAATACATTGGAGTCCATATACTCTGGAGCCATGGTCAGTGGAGTACCTTTACGACTGACACTCATTCTAGGATCCCATCGTGTCAACAGTCCAAAATCAGATATTTTACAAACGAGAGAACCAGTACTATCAGAGTCAAGAAGAACGTTCTCACTCTTAAGATCTCTATAAATAAAGTTTTGATAATGAAGTTGTTCCATTCCCGATGCAATATCAATGGCAAATGACAGCCACTCGGGATAGTAAGGCATGGAAGGATTGTTTTTGTAAGTATTGAGATGATCATAAAGAGTTCCATGTGGAATATAATTCATCACTACATTCAAGCCATAGTCATTAAACATTTCACCTTTTCTCTCGACAAACTTTTTCAATACGGTCACTAGATTTTTGTGGACTGAAAGTTTCATGACAAGATCTAAATGTCTATTAATTTCCTTAATTTTTTCTTGATCCATGACTTCATTGTATCGTTTGAGAGCAACAAAGGACATGGTCGTTCTGTCAAAACATTTAAATACAGAACCTTCAGCTCCTTCACCTGCTTTCTTTAACAAAATGTAGTGATTTCCAAAAACGGTCATGTTGGGTGGTTTCCATTTTGGTCCTTCATTGCTCAAGACATTCATAACCAAATGTTTTAACAAGAGCAATGCTTTGTTTTCGATAGAAAGTTTGTTCAAATCTCTAATGAGAGAGACTGCTGAGTTTAACATGTGACTCAACACAAAGTTTGATATTTGCTTTTCGTTAATTCTGAATAGTGTTGTTATTGTTGTTGATCATGAAAGTGTCAATGAATTATATAGTGTTGTTGTTGATCATGGAAGTAAAAGGGCAATAACTTACTTTTTGTTAGTAGAGGCATAACCAGAGAGACCTTCTTTTTGGAACAACTTGGACACAGATTCCTCAAAGGAAGTAAGTGTTGCTGAGAGAAGAATGTGATGTTCTGAATCCACATTAAATACTGATTTGGAAAGAATTTCCTTGTTGGACAGCATTTTGATTGCCAAACAAAGAGCTACGGCTATAAATACAGTTTCTGCTTTGGCCACATAATTGAAAGCAGTTTGCTTTGATAAGAATCGAGAGACATCTTTACGATTCTCTCGAGTGATTGGTAAATTCAGAATATTGTAACAATATTGTTTGAATTCTTCAAAGGTACTGGGCGTCATATTTTGAACGACATTGAATGTGTTGACAGCATCCATATCTGTATATTTTGTCTGTTCTGCTATATAGCAATATAGCTCAATAATCCAAATGGTTAAATTAAAGTCAAAGGCATATTGAATTTGCTTTGGAAGAAAATGTGGCTTGAGTGAAGAAAAATATTGTTCTCTGATGTGTGTGCGCGTGTCGTCACTACTGCTCGATGGCTCAGCAATTGATTTATACAAATCAAATAAACTGTTGTAAATGTCATAATTTTCTCTCTTGGAAAGCTCTTCTGAGTTTGAAATTATATTAATCTCCTTGTCTATCCAACACGCGATCATCCATGGTTAATTTTTCAATAAGTGATAAATGACTTACTATAGTTGTGAGAAATTAAATGACTGACTGCAATGAGTTTGCTAAATTCTTCAATTCCAAAAAATTCAGAGAGAGCCATTAGATCTTTTTCAACATTGTTTAAAAAAGCATCTTTCTGGTAAAATGTTAATTCATATTCTGATGAGCTAAATTCTCCTACAATTAATTTGTGAATAGGTTGGCTATTTAAAAAGCTCACAAATAGTGAAGAAGATATTGTACTATTCGGTATTTGAATATAATTAGAATTTGCGTTGTGAAGTCCCATCGATGTTTTTAAATTCTCTGTGGCTTCAAAAAAAGTTGTTCCTCCAATAGTGGTCTTGGAAAAGGACTTTTCAAGTAAAGGATCGAAGGGAAGTTCTGAACAAGGGTCAAAGAAGTGATGACATCCAAAAAGAACAGGTTTTGGTACTACAACTATTTCACCTGATTTAACTTCTTTGGATGACTTGGAGAATATATCTTGGAGATCGGATGCAGTATGTGTATCTAAAAAGTGTAAAAACGCGTTATGAAGCAGTTGGAATCTATCATTGAAATATTTGTAAACTCCAATGGCTTTGGTCATTCCACAACTGAATAGATATCGGCCATGAGCTGCATGCAACCAGTAATGATTATACAGAATAAAAACATTTCAATTGGTATATACTTACAACTTTTAAAAATTCCGTCTTCCTCAATGGTAACAATGGTATGCTCAATCAAGATTTGTTTTGGAATGTAGAATTCTGGTGAGCCGCCCGTTTGATAAACTCTCACAGATATCAATAATATACAATTCAAAAATAAAGAGATAATTACCTTCCTGTTGTTGTTAAAAAGAAGCATTCACCTCCTTTGCAATAAATATCTTGTAGAGTAATGTCATTCTCTTTGAAATATGTGAGCTCTTTAGGAGTGGTAAAATTTTTAGCAAATCCAATCCCAAAAATTCCATTTAAATTGTTTCCCAAGCACCATACCGTCTGGTAATCTAAGATGAAAAGTGATGTTGTTTGGAAAATAAATTCATTCAGTACCTACCCTTTGCCAAGCACATTAACGTAACTCCGTTATCATCGCTACATGAAATTTTAACAATTTCTTTTCCAAATAAACTAGTAATCACTCTAATGGTAAGAGTACTTGACACGACAGCACTTTGTGACTCAGTGAGAGTTGCAAAGAAAGGACCTGTGGTATCAGGATGACCAGCCACTAGAACAGTGCCTTCTAGGGTCAAAAAGAAGATGCAATTTTCTGTGTTGACAGCATCTCCAATACCGCTTGTAAGGTATGTCGAACTTTCAAGATATGGCATTTTTGGTTTTGTATCGTATGGAGCTTTTACATATAAATTTTCTCCACAAGCGTAGACCATGTTGTCTTCTGTTAAAAATACTGTTGATTGACGCAAAATGCATATCTTTTTGATTTCCTTGTTATTAAAATTGTGACGAAGTATTGATGGAACCACTGTTAATGGAAGGTTATGACCCAAACCTAATCGATAATGCTCATTACTTCCAGCAACCCAAATCAAAGAGTCTATTCCCATTTTATAAAATTAATGTAGAATTATTGTACGTACCGCAAACAAAGAATGTTGTCTCATATCGAGAATATATAGATTTAATTTTGGATACGTCCAATGTATCCAAATAATCCTTTTTCAATATCAACCTTACTGTTGATTGATCGTTAAGAGTGGGTAAAAGATGTTGGCCACAAAATTCGTCATGCTTCTTTGTAGAGACACAAAAAGAATATTTGCATTGATTGAGAGTATCAATCAGTGATGATTTGCTATTTTCTTCATCATCCATAATTGAAATCTTTTTGGCATTTTCTTTCACTGCTTCGAACATGTAAATCACATCCGATTTCACAAACTCTTTTTCATGAACATCTTGCTGATCATTCAAAATTTCAGATTTGGCTGTCTCAACTTGTGGAGAGTTAAATCTATGGGCATTCGATCTATGTCTATTTGCTCTTCCGTTTATGTCAAAGTAATCTTCAGCACGTGATGCAGCCATGAATTCCACCATGGTCATTGCTTCCGATGAGGGTGATGACATGTTGCTCTTTGCGTCATGAGCGATCAAGTTATTCACAGAGGAGCTTTTTGATGATGATGTTGTTGCTGAAGTGTCCACAGCTAGCGTGTCATTATCACGGCCATTTTCATCTGCAGCGGGAGACCAGTTCCCGAAAAAATTTTTCATTTTTTTTGAAATGATTTTTTTGATTTTTGACGCGTGCAACGGTGCGTGTAACATTCAGTCCAGATCAAGTAAGGTAATTGGTTGTTCCTCATTATTGTTCTAATAACACATCCCTGTATTTTTAAGGTTGGAATTTTCTCATTGAAAAGAGAGGTATTGTGTTTTTGTAAAAAATAAGCCTTTCTGTAATAACAATTTAAATGAAGACAAGCGATCAAGCAAATCGAGCTCGAAAACATTTGTTGCGAGAGGATGATGGCTTGATGAATACCCTTCGCGCTCGAGCAATTCAAAAGAGGAATGAAGAAGAACAGTTCTCTTCTTGCTCGCCGGTTGACTATTTTCTGGTTCCCGACTTTAGAAACCCTTGGAATTCAAAAACATATCACCTTCCAACGATCATGAGGTAGGTCATCATGTACTTTCATTTAGATCACTCTCAAGCAAACATACCAATTTGTTATTAACCCTTAAAGCTTGTTGAGTCAAATGAAAGTTCAAAATTATGAAATTACAATGTTCGAAGAAGACTCTCTTGTAACGAAGGAAATGCTTGACCTTTCTCTGCCCAGAGGCGGCAATCAGCAAGAACCTATTTCAACTGTGTTCAAATTTGAGTTGGATAATTTCCAAAAATGATACACATTCTTGGAACGAAGGAGGCTATTTAGCTGGTATTGATGTGATGGTGGGTCATGAAGTCAATAGATGCAAATCTTGGATGAAAAACAAGAACTTGGATAAGTTTCTTGTTCTAGACAAGAATCAACAAACCTTGGATTCCTTCCTTGCCGATGTTGTAAGTTCAAACTGTTTTTACCTTCTTAATCCCTTCCTCAATATCAGAAACGAAAGTTGCACTCAGAGAGTCATACCGAAGAGCCCTCTCCAATGAAAATACAGAGTCAAGAGAAGAAGCAAAAACTGAATCACATCTCTCCAGACTCGTCGTTCACAACAGAATCAGCAGATCCTGTTGTTTCTCAGCATAATGATAAAAACGCCTCTCCTCAAAAGAAGCAGCCACATCCTTACTTGAAAAGAGTGAGAGAGGCTCTGAAGAATGTCAGAAACAAGAGACCTGAAGTTTTGAGCGTCCTCCTGTCCCCAATGATGACGAAGAGAATTTTACCCTTCTTACACTCGACGCCAAGTCGTCTCTAAAATGTTTGCTTCATCTTCGATGCATTAAAAATGCAAGCACTCCATCTACGAACTGACAAGCATCGGCAACACTTTCTTCAAATCAAACCCTACCTCTACAATTCATTCGTAATCAATCAAGGCACAGGACGTTGTCCTGTACTCTCGGATATTTTAATGCTTTGCTTTTCTTCTTCAAAACCGGAAATCAGGCAACACGTTTGCCAAGTTCACAAAGAAAGATTAAACCAATGTATTGAGTATGAAATGGAAATAGAGTACGTAGAAAATTAATAAGCAAAATTAATAATGATGATCAAAAATTCCAAGATTTGAAAAGCTAATAGACTCTTCTTGTAAAAAGCAATATAAAAATGTAGAAAATAATTCCGAGAACCCAACACAATTAAAAAGCGCTTACAACACACTGATAGACTGCATGAGGGCTGAAATTGGCAAGCACCGCAAAGTCAAACAATAATCGTTTTTCGATGAAATGATACATCCATAACTGTGGTTGTAAAATGATTACGATCGATTACATCACGTAAAACTAGAACAAAAAATGTCATCATCAATATCTGATGAGAATGAAGCCCAGAACATGGAAATATTAAACCATCCGCTAATAGTTGAACACAATGGTCAACAAGAATCCAATCATCACAACAAAAATTCTAATTTGAACAATTCTTGCGAAGCGAGTGTCAGCAATCATGACATCACAAAATTAAACAAAAGCGAAACAGAAATTTTGATTGCATTGAACGAACATTCCGATAGGTTGCCCAATGAAAAACAATCAAGTCAACACGAAGAAGTCACCTTTTCTCATCCGTTGACTTCAAATTTGAAACTAGTTGAGGACCATCCAATAACCACAGTGGATGGACATGATTTTTACGAAGTTGATTTAGGAAAAGCAATGGCAGTCGAAGATCACAACTTACAGCCCAGTGTTGCACAGTCAATCGAAAATGATGACCAACACAAGATTTTGGAAAAAAACGAAAACACCTCGAAAGTTCACTCATTTTCTACCATTGTTGATCATCCATTGAGCCAGCCTCTGAGTAAAAATAATGATGACGAACATGATTCTAACAAGCCCCAACAAAAAACTTCTCAACCACACCAAAAAGAAAACCAAACACTTCCCAGCCCACAATCCGCAAATTCCATTTTTGTCTCATCATTTAAAGCAACACCTCGATATACTGTCGATCTTGATATAGAACCAAGAGAAAGATGGAAACACATTGTACATGATTTCATGAGGCCATTGAAGCTTCTTTCACAATATCTTGACTCGATCTTTTCAGAAGAAGGTGAATTTGCTCCAAGCATGACTGACATTATCAGCCAAATTCACACACCATATTTTCTTGAAGAAGAAATGTGGGGAATTGCTGACATTACTAAAAGTATTGGATTGAGATATGACTTGATATTCCAATTCAATGTGTCATACAAACATTTTTGTTTGGAGAGCTCAGTTGCTTTCGAAGAATATGGATATAATGGAATATTTCAAATGAGACACATGAATTTTGAAGAAAAGCTTGCAAGTATTTTGAGGCATTTAGTGATTGATGTTGATTTTATTAGAAGTGGAAGGCTAGTATTTCGAACAACTACCATGCTACCCCTTGTTGGTATTTCTAATGGACTCCGAAATAGCTCAAAAAAGCAAAGTGGTACTCTAGACAATTCTCAATATTTTGATTGTGGTTCTTACTCGCTCTCACTGATTCAGAGAATAACCAATGATGGATTAATTGGAGACATTGCTAGCTGGTTCTCCACCATTATGTCATTTTGGCCAATCGATTTTCTTATTAGACATGTCATTCAAGAATTTGAGAATTTTAAGGAGGCTCTCAACGAGCTCAAAAATAGTTATACTACAACACCCTTTTATTTGCTCATGTGCTCAACAGACAATAGCGTTTTACTCACACGAGGTAGAACTACACAAGAAAAAACTCTCTTACTACACCAAAGTAGCAGCTTGTTAACAGAAACTATTGAGCTCGAAGAACAAGCCCAACGTCGATTCATTGTCCAATGTGAAACAGACTGGTTTTGTGAAGACGAAAAATTAATTGCAAAAGATGTTAGAAAACAACAACTGACTGACTTTCTTTACAAAAATTCGCCTAAACGAAGGCAACCACGTGATCCATCACCAAAACATGAACCAGAGCTGCCGAGCAATCTTCATTTGGTCGAATATTCTCTGAGGTGCTTGTGTAAACCTTATATACTGACACCAGGCACTCTCTATCAGCAAGTTATTAATGCAAGCGATGGACCACTCTTTTTCTCACGTATTTACATTGCTCCTTCAACAACGTCGACACCTCCATCCTCATCAAGAAATTAACAAGCTACCGCGATGTGCGCCCAGCCTTATTAATAAATAAGGCAAAATACGCACCCAAAAAAAACAGCTGTACTACAGTTGCATTGAAGTTTTCTGGATCGTCTCTTACGGTTATCATCACGACGACGGTTATTATTGTTAATATTCATTGCCAGCCATTCATTGAACACACATGAAACGAAATTGCCATGGGATCTGTTCTTTGCGTTTCGGTTCAAGTTCATAGCGAATATTCTGTTTCACCTCGAGAACAGATAAAAGCAAAGTATAAAACCACAGTGAAGGATGTTTGCATTTTCAAATATCCCAATGGACAACGAGAGATTGAATCCTTCCTCGCCAAACCTCACCATGTTGCCTTGCTCGAAGACTCTGCGTCAGGAAAATCCATTCAAATCAATATAAGACATGCTCGATCTCATCGAATATTGGTGGCAGGATCCTCTTTCTGTTCTTCCAAATGCACTACAACAACAAAACCCTGGCCTATTGATTGCGTTGGTCGTTTGGTTTTTGAAAGAACCACAAAGAACAATAAAGGGTTGATCACCACAGAGAGCCAAGCGGACGTTGTTCGAACAGCAAAAAAATGGGTAATTCATTGGAACATCAGTCGGCCATGAATAACGGTTGGATAAAGAGAAGGGATGAGGAAATAATCGAATACTACACACCGACACTGGAACCAAGCAATCAAGCCACGCAGTCTCTGGCTTGCAATGTCCATACTCAAGGACAAAAATATAAAGTCACAATCCGATTGGAGGGAACGCAAACACTGTTTTCTTTCAAGTTACTGTCTTTTTGGCACGGAACCACTAATCTAAAAGTACTAGAACTGATGAGTTTTAACATTGTGTGCATGAAAGATGAAACCTTTTATGACAAATTACAGTCCGATGACACCATGTTCAGCAATCAGGAATATTCCGATTTAATAACACATTCCTTGGAAGAAAGCAATACGAAACTCAAATTCATTATTCGGAAATCAGTCAGAACAGCAAAGAGAGACGAAACGAAATTTTATGTCTTTGGTATTAAAATTGAATTGCCTGATAAAACACACGGAGTAGTGAAATTGGCATTCAGACATGCACGAAGAGACAAACCTACCATTCTTTATATTGCAGGATTTATTGTGAATACAGTTGTGATAATTCCGAATGAACAAGAAGAGACATCGACCACAACAACAAGCTATGCATCTGTGCAATTAGCTTCTAATGACATGATCGTCGTGAATCCATATATTGTGGACCCTCATAAAACTAATACTGTAATTATATCAATGGACGATAACGGAAGGGCAATTAACACCAACGATGTGGATATTAAATTCAATGACAATAGAAATTATTTAGAATCGGTCAACCCATATGCGGTTACTAGAGATATTCAAAGAAACAAAATATTAATAGTATTTGATACGCCTATATTACACGAATTTATGAGTCAACTGATAGTAACATTGGAGGTTATTGTGAAACATTCACACGAGCATTCAACACAAATATATAAGCACCCCTTCTTTTTCAAGCAAAGCAAGCAACGTGAAAAATTAATAGAAAAGCCATTGAGAAGATATAATCATGAAGAAGTAATTTGTTTAATGTACATGTACAATTTTCCAGATACCAATTTATTTAAAGATGTCATACGAAGAAAATTAGTTTCAGGAGCTCATTTAATTCAATATTTAGATAATAATTGCACTAATCCTGAAAAGTATCACTTCTCAACTCGATTCTATGAAATCATTCAGAAAAAGTTAGCATTTGATGAAGAATTGAAAAATCGAGAGGAGCAACAACTAGAACAATCTCTTGGCGAACACAGGTTTAAGAACAGAATAACTGAACCAGCACCTCTTAACAAATACACAGTAGACGAATTAACAGATCGTGAAAAATGGTCAACTTTTACGGCATTAACGAAATTGGGATTCAAGAAACAGAAAGAAATTGAAGCGAGTGCACAAAACATGGTTATACCAGAACGAATGCTCTATATTTTACAACGATATTTTGCGAATCAGCCAGAGATATTTAGAGATACCAAGAAGCAGCCATTCATGCACGTTCAGATAGTTCAATATGATTCAGGTCCTTCATTCAGTCACAACAAACCTCCATGTGTGTTAATAGGACCATTTAAAATAGGATGGTTTGAAAACGCTTTAGCTCGCATTATGATTGTTGAGAATATCAAAGATGAGACTCCTATTTCATCAAGATGGAAACTTTGTTCCACATCTGAGATTATGCAAGTATTGGAATCTTTCTCCAATGTCGTATGCAAATATAATGCAGAGAAGAAATTTCATCAAGATTTATGTAATGGTACTCACTTTGTGAACGATCTCTTGACCGAGTGCAAAATACCTCTTCAATGGAGAGGGTTTGCAGAAATTTCACAGTCAAATGAAGAAGCAAGCCACTATAATATTGGAGATCTCGAGATACCCATACCCATACGAGATACGCTCTTTCAACACCAAAATGAACTTCTTTGTATCCACCATGACAACGACTTTAAGATTCGCACGAGTATTACGTCCAAAATGAGACAACTTTCGAGCAAAGCTGAGTCATGGAAGCAATATCAATTTTCAATGGATGATAAGGAAGAAGAACGAAACTTTTCCACACCTGAGCGATTTGTTACCTACATCATGAAACCCCTAATGAAACAGACGAAAGTCTATCATGGAAATGGTATTGAATTTCTAAATTTGAAGGTCCTACTTTATCACAACAATCACTCGAATTATGGCATGAGTTTAATTGTTGGACCTTTACGACTGGACTGGACTGAAAATTCTCTAATTCTTGTAAGAACACAACAAGATTTTGGAATTACGACATCCATGTCCATTATTGAATTGATCGATATTGTAGGATTTGAAGAAACAAATCAAACATTGCTCTCAATTGCTGAAATTGTTTGCCGCTACAACACGTCCAATCATTTCAGTGAAAGTTGTAACACTTTCCAGTTTGTTCGAGATGTCATGATTCATCTCAATCTCACTTCTCAATTCTATTCTCAAATTATGGCATGGATCAACAACACCAAAACGTTAACACTGACTCCAAAGTTTAAATACCTCGCAAAAATCATCAATTCCATAGAGAGTATAACCTTTCATTCATACAATGCTCTATTGGAACTTGGAACCTTAATGTACTCGATTGGATACCTGTTCACCTTCGATGGAAAAGAGGATATTGGTAAATTAGAATCAATGAGCGCTATTTTGGATGACCAAGATGAACCTCAACACGACTCCAAATTAACATTTTATCAAAAGATACAACATGCTGCTTACTCCAAACCTTTTCATCCAATGGGCGATGTTAATGTTCAAGCTCTATTACTATTTTTGGGTGGAAACAAACGATTGTTCCAGCAATCCAATGTCGTATGTCACAGTCTTTTCCCTCAACATGGTTTTCGATATGAATCGAATGTGATTGTAGCTCAATTTGACCTTTGGCCTCTCCAGCAATTTGCTAGATATTGCATCCTTAATATTACATTAACCTACGACAAGAAGCCAAACGAGAGAGTACTTAGTTATGAATGCACACACATGAAGGACGCTCCTCACGTAATTGAAATAAGAATTATTCCTCCCAAGTCGGATGTACCTGTGAGGGCTGTGTCTTTAGATGTTGCATGTATTCGACATGAAAACAATGATGAAATGGATAATGATTGTTACAATCCAACGTTTCAACTCACTCCAGCACACCTACTGGTCAACATTCCATGTGGATCCTCACTCTTGGGGCTTAATGTGTACTCAGACACAACAACAAACGATATCAACACAGCCTCGTACGATTTTGAAGTGAAGAGATATAGAAATAGAATGGTAGTGAGCTTGAAAAACCAATCTGGAAACCATACAGGAAATAATTTTGGAGAAAGATCACGACCAAAGCATTTCAAAATTTATTGCAGTACGGTCGACGGAGAATGTTTTGTTGCAAGGGTCAAAACCGAATAATGATTGAGGAATAAGCGTTTTTATGACCAAAACGAAAGGCAATTTTCTCGACTAAAGTGTGGAAATAATCAGATTACATTGAGAATTGACCACAATTCCAGAATCAAACGCTTGACTTTTCAAATAACTTTATTCATAAATCCATCAAAATATCGTCATACTTTCTGGTAAATTTCAAGTTGTTGGAATAAAAAGTTATTCTTTTGGTATCAGAATAGGCTTCAATGTTCAATTGAGTCTCCAAATACTTTACAAAATAAATATCTTGAGGTAAGGGTTTAGTTTGGAATATAATTTTGAGATCTTCTCCTTGTCGAACCTTTGACACGATCGAACAATCCATTAACTTGTGTTTTGTCTTTTGGTCAAATATTCGAATATCATAATCCCATTCTTCAGCAGCTGAAATTGAAATGTTCACACTTATATACTCATTTCCTGTAATAAGAGCCCATTCTGTACTCAGATTGTCAATTTCTTGAATGAAAACGCCACCACTCGCACTACTAGTTGTAAAATTTCCAGCAAGCTTTGTTTTTTCAGTGGTACTGTGCTGATCTTTGGACCTCTTATTGGATGAACTTTCATGTGTTTTGGATGAGTAGAGGCTATACTCTGTACTATTTTGAGATGATGATACTGCATAATTCAGAGGAGGAAAATTTGTGCTTGGAGGAAAATACCCAGTAGAAGAATGAGCGTAAAAGGGAGGAGGAGGTAGATAATAAGCATAGGATGATGGAATGGTAGCATGATGATGTTCTTGTGTTGTTGTTGTTGGCGGTGGTGGTGGTAGTAATGGATACGAATGTGGAGGAGGAGGAGATAAAGTTGAATGATAGGGAAACTGAGGAGGATAGTGTGTGGTCGGAAGCATTGGTTGAGTCATGGATGGAGTCATGGATGAAAACCGAGTGGATTCCTTATTCGAATAAGGTATGGGTTGAGGATGGGTGGTTTGTTGAGAGAGATCATTGGAGAAAGAAGGAACATTCTCGAGTGATGATGTGGAGAGATTCAATTCTGAGAGTTTGTTCAATGAGATCGAGCTTGGAGTATAATAGCATTGATCTTTGGTATTCTCAATGATCTTATCAAATACGATATGAGGGATATAGAGCAGAGTGGGAGAGTCTCTTCGTTTATGTCTTAATGCAAATTTGACAAATCCATAATTCCCATCCTGATCTAATTTCACTGTCACTATAAAAGTGTAATATTTGCAAAGATCTCTCTTATTCACTTTTGGAGATCTCTTGATCGAAAATCTAATCACTGTTGTATTTGAAGAGTCAATTTCAATTGATTCTGGATCATGTTTTGCTGTTCTAGCAATTTCAAATAACTTTGAAATGTCATCCTGACTGACCGATGCGATGCAAAAGTGAATGCTCACAATCTCAAGTTCTTTGTTTTCATGCTTGACAACAATTGATTTTTGAGCATAGACCGATCGAAATCCGTTCACTTCGAGAACATATTTGCTTGCACAACCCCTTCGATTCGTCGTCCTCAACTCACAAATATAAGAATAATTTTGAGGTACAAAATCCAAATCTTTGGACTTGTATATTGAACTATTTTCCGTGATGGGTTTGTACTCTTCGGAATCGAGTGCTGTTTTTGAATCGATCATCATGGTATCCTTCTGTTGTTGATTGTGATCCGAAAAAGAAGCACTCACAAGGGTCATCAGAGAAGGAGGAGGAGGTTGAACTGCCTTTTCTTCCACTCGATGTGTGGTCGTTGTTGGAAACATTGGGAGTCCAGAGAGTGATTGTGTTGTTGGATGTCCATGGTTCGGTTTGTAATTAATGCTGTTTTGGAAAAAGGGAGCAAGAGGAGGATTTTTATGATTTGTAGAAGTACATGGAGTGAGTGAATTGTTTTTCGAGTTTCCTGTTGTAACAACATGACCACCAAATTGTTCTCGAGAGTTGTTGCTGTTGGGTTGCAGCATCAAGTGCGTGAGTGAGTGATTTTGCGGGTGCACGTGAGCGAGTGATTATTATTTTTAACGGCCACGATGAGAGTTTACAATGTTTGGTAAACCAAGCTAATGGTATCTTGTTCGAAATGAGATTTTGCTAGAGAGCTCTCTGTACCGCAGTCAATTGCATGGAACGTTGTGTTTGAAAGATTTCTTTGGTGTGATTGGTTTCATTTGGCAGCATAAAGAGAGACTCAATCACACTTTAGTATTGTAAACATTATCGTTGGCCAATAAAAATAAATCAAAAATATTCAACCAATCATCGTGCACGTATTGGCTTTTCCCAATTAAATTCCAACCAATCAGTTTAATTCTTTGAATCGACTGCAGTCGAAATCTTTGGAATACGCATTCGTTGGAGACAGTCAACACACATGGACGACACTTGGAATTTTGAAAAAGACAATAACGGCCAACCTGCCGATTATGATGACAACACTTTTCAGGACGGATCACACTCCAACAACAATCATCACGATCATCAAACACACTCACATCATGATGAATCTGTTCCGAATCGATATTCACAACCCAACTATGAAGATGCTTTTGAAGTTGAAAACGAAGATGATGATGCTGTAGCACAGGAAATGATCAAACATCTCGTGAGTAGCAGCAATAATCATGAACAAGCCGAAGATGATGGTGAAGATCACTACACAACACCCTCCTTTCAAGAGCCTAGTGTCGTATTGCATGATCATTTGGAGGCACAACAACAACAACAGCATAATTTTGACGAAACAGCCCATTCAATCATTCTCGGGACGACCAACAATAGCCTCATCTCATCACTAAATCCATCCACAATAACTTCTACTACACCCTCTTCCGATCATCACCATCATGATGACTCTTCACTACTATTGACTACCTCTCAAACCATGACTTCCAAATCCAATTCAACTGCTATCATGCTCAACTCAACAACGGATGCCATGAAAACTGTTCCAACCCCTACCAACACTCATATTTTGTCTCCTTCCTTAAGTACCTCACACGTTCCAAAGTCATCATCAATACCCTCAAGAAGTTCAGCAGCAATGATCAGTAGAGGAACAGAATTCTTAATGATGGAAGATCATCATGCCTCAGGCACCACTTTTCTTCCACCACCATTGGGAGTTCCTGTTTTGAATGCTACTGGCAACACTTCCATCACCTCGCCACTTTTAGGCGCTGGGAAAATGAATTCATCCTCAACACAACTCCACAATTCTCAAGTTTTTTCACATACTACTCCTCAACAACAACACTTCTCAACAGATGTTTCTTCACTCACTCCAATACAACCATCCACTTCACAAGCCTCTATTCCAGCATCTCCCAAAAAAGTTAGAACTATTCAATCAAAAGAAAACGACAAAAGTTCAACAAGATCCAACAATGAAGCAACCGAGGATAATAACTCTAATTTGGAAGTCCTTTCAACAACAGCTACATCTACGACACACGTTTTTTCACCTGCTTACATGCACTCAAATCTCATGCATTCGTTTTATATGGGAGACATGATGTATCATCCAGATATGCAACATTGGGTGTATCCATATGGATACCCTACACAGACAAGTTTTTGGAATTATGGATTTCAATCGTACCCACACGGGACAATGCAGCCCCCAAATGGAGAACATCACTTGATGGGCAGCGAGGAACACGAAGAAATGCTTTCCAGTCATCCTGAGATGAATCACGAACATGAAGCTCAGCAACAACATTTAGCTCAACAAACGCAACAATTTTCTGCAGATGCTTCCAATTCAGCAGGTGAAGGAACCATTTATGTGAATCCTAAACAATACCAACGTATTTTAAAAAGAAGAATTGCAAGAGCAAAGTTAGAAAATCAAATGAAGAATGCTGGACAGAAAGAAAAGGCCTCATACAAGTACAACTCGAGACATGAATGGGCAAAAAAGAGAGCAAGAGGACCAGGTGGTCGCTTTTTGTCAAAGAAAGAGAAGGAAAAGCTTGAGCAAGCTGAGAAGGAAAAGAATGATGCCTCAACAACAGAAAATTTCGCAAGTATTGAGGGTTCCTTTGATACCTCTTCCAAGCCATCTCGATCGAGCAAGAAAAAGAGAGAAACTGCTCCTTTGAATTCATCAATTGTTCCTCCCCCAATGTTCACTGCACCGAACATGATCCCTTTGGTAGGTCCACCCCAACATATCGCGTATCCCAAAACCCTCCCAACAATGATGGAAGATATCAATTTGCCTTCCGCCTCTTCCCATCGACAATAATTTATTATTCATGACAAATAACATCAATAACACCTCTCTTTTCACGGCATGTGAAATGGTTTTTGATCACACTTGGCCATTTTGTTGTTATGTTTTCAGCAACCCAGCTAGAACGAATCATCAAAGCATTATTTTGAACTCTTGATCAAAACTGTGGTGGAAGTCACTTGTCAGCAACATCAGAAAAAAATGAGCAGCAAGGAAATGAAAATTGTGGTGGTCGGCGATGGTGCCGTGGGTGAGTATCAATATCCACTTCATCATGACATCAACTCCGTAACATCAATTTACCTTCTTTTTGTATTATACAATGTTTTATCCATTGCAAAATCAATTGCCAATGTATCAAACATGTTTGACAATGATTCAATCAAATCAATTACAGGAAAGACATGTTTGTTGTGGGTCTATGCCAACAACTCATTCCCTGAAACCTATGTACCAACTGGTAAGTTTTGAGATGACATCATGATGACGAATTTGATAATTTCCTCATTTTTGTATCATACTTTGATCCGAATCAAATCCAATGAAAAACATTAACACTATCTGTGGGACCTTCTTGTAGTATTCGATAATTATAAAACAACTGTGAATTTGGACGGTAGAACAGTGAAATTGGAACTTTGGGATACTGGTATGTAACATGTTGATGGTTTGAAACGTAGCTGACATCAGTGATGTTCATCATGATTGCTGTTGTGACAACATATAGCTGGCCAAGAAGAGTAAGTTGTTGTTGTTGTACAAACTAAATTATGAATGAATTACTCGCCATCATATGAAATTATTCAATCGTAACAACAGATATGATCGCTTGCGTCCACTCTCATATCCAGGAACTCAAGTTTTCCTCATTTGTTTCTCAACTGTCGATGAAACTAGTTACGCAAATATTAGGTGAGTATATATTAGCAAAATGACACATGGATTGGTCACCATGGAGAAATCATTTCGTTTGCACTTCTTTCATGATATTAACAACAATTATATTTCAACAATTCTATTTCAACATAATTAATATATTTTCAAACATTTCATCTATTAAATCAGAACTAAATGGTACCCCGAAGTGAGTCACCATTCAGATAACGTCCCAATGATCCTTGTCGGAACAAAAGTGGATTTACGTGAAATGGGAGACAAGTCACAAGGAAGTGACAGCATCTCTGCACAACTTGGAGAGAAATTGAGAGCAGAAATTAAGGCTGTTAAATATGTGGAATGTTCTGCCAAGACACAACAAGGAGTGAAGATGGTGTTTGATGAGGCCATCAGAGCTGTCCTTTTCCCAAGAAATTCAGGAACAAAGAAAAATTGTGAGATATTGTAACTTGTTGTAAATAATTACAATATATTTGAATACCATATTCTAAATAGAACAAACTATTGCTTAATGTCCATCTGTGAAAACATATCAATTTCATCCCATGCTGAATTATCCACTGGTGCTTCCGACTCGGAGAGAATCTTGGAAAGGTTTGATTCTTTTGACTCTTCTTCATGTTGTTGTTGTTGCTGCTGCTGTTGAGGAGATGAAGTTGCAACTGGTGTGGTCTTTGTTTTGTTGTTGCCACTTGTTGTAGCTCTCTTAGAAGTTGCACTCTTTAAGATTTTCTGAGAGGATGGTTTTGTTTGCTCTTTTGGTGTAAAGTCCTTAAACAAATCCTCAGAGTCCTCTTCCATATTTTGAAGAGTTTCTTCTTCCAAGTGATCCGAGTCAAATCTAAGGACATTCTTTTTCTTGACAGTACCAGATGTGGATTCTGTGCTTTGTATGGAATGAGAAGGTGAGCTCTGTATCACCTTAGTACTGGTCGTTTCTACAGTTACTGTGTGTTCATCATTGTCAGACCAACTATTCCAATCCTCGTCTTCTTTTGATTCTGCATTGTGATGAGTTTTCAATGATGGTGATGGCTCTTGTTTTTCAGGATGATTGTTGTTCAATATTACACGATCCTGGGTAGCTGTTGTCATGGATGATGGTAGTTTCATGCTACTACCTGCTCGGACAGGAGGTAGTGTCGTTGTCTTGACTGATTCTACATGATGAATAGAATGAGGAAGTGGTGATCCTGATGATTGAAATTTAGGAGAAGATGCAGGTTCTGACAGAGAAGGGGAAGAAACATTCGTCTCTGAATCTTTGGTGTCGTTCGGAAATTGTATCACATGCTTTGGAGATTGACCTGTGAATATTTCGTGCCTCACAAGTTCTTTTTGTGAAGTGGCTGGGAAAAGTGGAGTCACATTTGAAATTCCATCATTTGGTGAAGTGATCATTCCAAGATTACATTTAGAAAGATCAACTTCTCCTAATGTTTCAATGGCAACTTTGAGAACTTGGGACGCTTTAGATCTTACTTGTTCTCTTTCGTGTAGTGTGAGTGGTAGAACTGGTCGCATAATATAAGTCATTAATTCTCTTGGATCAAATCGAGACATGTGAATCAAAATGACATTAAGAGCATGAACTTTGAGTTCGAAAATTTCCTTATCAAACAAATTAGCATGTAATGCCGTTAGAATAATGCCCTTATGAACTCCAGGTATATTCCATTGCTCAACCAGACACAACAATGCATGAGATCGAAGAGCAATCACAGATTCAATATTACTGGCATCCATGGTGACTGCTTGCTTTGGAATGGAGTTTTGAACCGCATAATGGTGTAGAGCAGGTAAAAATTGATTATTAATAATTTCCAATCCTATTGAAGATTTGTCATGACTCACTAAATACTTGGAAAATGAAACACAAGCATTCATAGTGAACATGACGATCTCATTGTTACTGTCTTTCATTCCACGCATAATTTCAGGAATAATTTCAGAAATAGCTACCTGTGGAGCAATTTGATTTTGATAATATTCTAGAGTTTGTAGAATTCTCATTCTGAGACTATAATTTTTGCTTAAATAACATTTTCTGATAAAAGTAATAATATGATCCTCGTAGTCTTTTCCAGACAGAATTCCTTCTACTCCTCTCTTACTAGACTCTTTTGGAGAGAATAAATGTGCAAGAAAAGTGCCAGATGCTGGTTCTGTGACAAATGGCAATGTCAACATTCTGGGAAGTATTCTATTCTTAAAAACTGGAAGTGAAAGTTTGGAAACGTGAGACTTTAAGTCCTTAAAGAATGCTTCCTTTTCTGATGGCTTCTTCAATCTCATATCATCAAAAAACAGCATTATTGAACAGAGCGGATCCTGTTCAAAAATCTTAAGCTTTAAGAAACTGGAAAACGTAGCTCTGGACTGAGGCTCGCTTTCCAATGCTTTACCCATCCAATATTTGATGGCAGGTAATTTCAAAAAATGTTGGTATGTCAGGTCATTGGAGATATTGTTCTTTTTACAACTTTCTTCAATTTCAGCAAATATCTTTGATGCAAGCTTTTCGAATGCATAAACATCTCTACAGGTAGGAGTGTATTTTTGAAATTTCTTCATTCCTTCTTCAGGAGTGATGGTTTCTGAATATCTCATCTCCTTTGTCTTTTCAAATATGTCCTTGTCCAAATTATTGAATTCGAGAGCAAACTGGAAATCCCCAAGCATCCATCTCATTTGTTTATCTTTTGTCACATATACCGAATCAAGATGCAAGTTGTTAAATGTAACTTGGCATTGTTCATTTAGGAAATTAAGAGCGCTCTATGAATGTATAGAAAAATATGTTTCTTCATCGAGCACAAAGAAAAAATTACAACACTTACTGCAATTTGATGTAAACCCAAAAGTATTTCAGACATTTCAAGATTTGGCAAAATAGATCGAAGAGGAACCACAGGCTCTGTAGCAATATAGAAATGTGCAGGGCTGATCTCTAGATCGTCTACATACTTAATAATGGAGGGATGTCTCAATGTTTTTATAAATTTCATTCCTTTTCTTGCACATTCAATAATGGTTTTTGCAGGTTCCTCTTCGAATGGAGACAAATTCTTTGGCTTATTCGTATTCTGAGAGGAAACTGAAGCATCTCCTTCCGAGGAGTCACTCGCAGTATTATTTTGTCGGAACTGTTTTGGTAAATCTCGAGCCTGCTTCTCCGTTAAATTAAATTCAAAAACTGATACATTTCGTTGATCGGTTTGAACACTCTTTTGAACAACTCCGTCATATAAATTCCAAAATTTAAATCGTTTATCAGTGTCCACAAGAGGAACTGGTTGAAGAGAAGCAAATTTTTGTGAAACGTTAGAATTTCCCATTTTGTTTCTTCAATGATTTAATAACTGTATTACTATATCATAAATAACAGCAAAGAACTGCTCCGAAATCGATTCTTGCAGAAGAATCAGCAAGGTCAATTTTTTTGATTTTTTTCTAATTAGAAGCACCAATACATCATTGTAACAACGTTCGTTGGGATGAATCACACAATGAATGCCTAAAGCACCCAAGAACAGTAGGGCGAAAATGAACTCAAAAAATGTCATCACCTTCCCTTTGGCAAATTTTGTTCAAGAGAGCCAATTCCAATCATGTACTTCATCATAACAGCATTGGATTTTATCGAAAATTGAAACAAAAATGTGAGGATTGGATACACAATAATATTTGGAACCGAATGTTGAATTTATCGTCAATCTATAAAACTCAAGTGATGCTCGGAAATGTTGAATCTATGGAGAATGGAAAATATGAAAATCAAGTGATGAGAGAACGATTGTTGTTTTATCAAAAACAAAAAAGAATGTTGCTGCGGACAGCAAAGGAGCAGTATAAACAAGAAGTATTGATGGACGAGCTTGCCAGAATTAATTTTGAAATCTTTAATGAAATTGATATGAATCTTAGATCTCGGAAAAAAACGTTGAGAGCGCGTGTAGAGTTTTGGAAACTGTTTTTCAAGTATTTATTTGCAAAGAAACAACAACCACTATTATTACATGCAGAATTATCTGAGTATGATAAATACAAGATAGAGAAGTAATTACTGATCTGTCAAGCTCTGAACAATATTATCTTCTTAGCATCAACAGATGGGAAATCGAGTCACCGATCGAAACCATGGAAATCATTTCTATTCACAGATGGCTCCAACAAAATATCAGACAAAACCTTGTTTTGTAGGGCTCTAAATAATAATCAGGTAAATCTGGTGTTGGTTTGAAGAGCGAGTTATGGAACGAAAGGACAGAATAAAATTGGCCATGAAGAACTGTGTTAAGGGTTAACTTCTCTTCTTCCATTAATCGATTGAGCTGGGTGTGTGGTAAAAATGTAGATTGTTTGATAATGTCACTTCCAATTCCTTGTTGATTCATACTATTGTTTCCCATAGAATATAACACATTCTTTTGTCTGTCATATTCAAAAAAGCAAAGATAGGACGGAAATATTTCTAACGAGCTTGTGTCAAATGTGACAGATTACTTTGGAACCAAGATGTATAGTAATTAATAACTTTTCCTGAAGCAAGTGATTTGGCCTTAAAACAATTTGCAGAAAAAACATCAAAGAAAATCCAATTTGCTTTTGCATTGTTCCATCCTGCTTGCCAGCTGCAGGATGAGCCATCAAATACATAAATTCGACCTGTGTTAGAAGTGAATGCAAACGAATTGGGATCATTAAGTGCAATTTCATTGATCTCTGCACATCCAAACTGTTTGAGAGCGTCAAATTCAAAAGAATTAGTTGGTGTGTGAAACATTATAAATCTGTTGTCAACAGTGATAAGGAAAGAATTTTCATACGAAGCAATGAATGTGAATTTCTGTTGTCCTGCTTTAAGCGCTAATCCCTTGATTGGTGTAAATATGTTAGATTGAGATTTTTTAAGGAGAGAAGACTCAATAATACCAGAAGCCATTACCACAGACCTATTATTGAATAGCAGTAAAGAATGAGAGTTTCCACATGAAAAATCATCCACACAAAATGTTGTTACTATGACCGGCTCAGGTTCTTGCGATGATTTTTCGGTTTTTTTGTTTGATTTTTTCTTTTCTATTTTGCCTTCCATTCTTTCGATTTTTCGTCGTTCTTTTCGTCTTTCCTTCTTATTTGTTATTTCGTAAGTACTATTGGATTGTTTGAATAGGTTCATTCCATTATTATTATTTTCATTAATTAATGATGCAATGTTAAATTGGCATGGTCTCCACTTTTGAATAATGTTTAAACATGACGATGCCTTGCAAGAACAAGCACCCTCATTGTTTCTTCCAATGGCATATAATTTTCCCAATGGTGCTGGTATCAGAAAGACCGCCATCTATCATGCTATCCTCGTATCTCATGCTCTTACCTACTTTTTATCATCATGTGATTTTTACCACATTTTAAATCCGCGATTTCTTCTCGAAAACAAATCTCAGAAAAAATAGAAGGAGATGAACAGACACCTAATTGACTGTTTTTCCCGCACATCTTGAAAAATTATTATTCATTTGGACGTTTGAAAGGGATACATACGAAATAACGGAGTGCAGTGTGTTGTTTGTGCATTTTTAATTAACATCCATTTCATAATTTATTTCGAGTTGTTATTGTTTATCTTGTTGCAAGGAGAGCGGTGACGAAAGCTGGATAGGTGTTGCTGGAAGATTGACAGTAGATAAAGGTGTCCTAGGCTTGGGAAGGGTGTTGTCATCATGGGAGTCTTCATGATCGTTATTAATGACAGGTTTAGGTGATGAATGTTGAGATGATGCTTGTGAGGAGTTCGACATGTTGGGTGATGATGTCAATGAAGGAGTTGGTCCAAGAATAGGTGTCTCTTGTAATCTAGTGTTGAAAGATGTGGAATTTGGCTGAAAGTTGTTGTGCTGAGATTGTGGTGGAAATAGCTGTTGTTGCTGGACGTGGTTCATGTGTGCAATTTGGTTAGCAAGTTCCATTTGAATTATCTTTTTTTGATTAATTTCCATTTTTGAGAGCTTATGTTCAGTAAGGGTAAGGCGGTCCTCCATTACTTTCACCGTTTGTGTGATAATATCCAACTGTCTTAGAATATGCTCCAATGTGTTAGCAAGTGAGGGTGGAATATTATCTGTTTGAATTGGTGGTGGGAAGTAGACACTCTGGAAATTTGAAACGCTAGAGATTTGAGGTGGTTGTTGTCTATTAGCAACCTGAGGTGATTGCTGTGGAGGAAAGGAAGACCCTGCTGCAGAATTGGTTGTTTGTAATTTTGAGAAAGTAGCTCCTGGTGGTTGGGAGTTAACAAATGTTGAACTTGATTGTTTTCCGTTAGCAACTGGAACAGTAGATCTTGGTTGTGCAGGGGCCGAGGTCGGTCTTTCTGAATGACCTGCAGTTCCCATGAACAGTCGCTCTGCCATCTGATCTTCTTCAATTCCTGCGTATGTATTTACATTTGAAAAAGGTGGGGACAAATTATTTTCGAACAGGTAATTGGAAGAGATTTGTCGAAATTTGTTTTCCATACCATGCATAGATTGTCTGCACCTCCACTTGCAAAATAGTCACTGTTTTTGACAATCAATTAGAAATAGATACGTTTTGAAGCAGGTACTTACCCGAGAGGAGAAAATGTGACTGCAGTTGTTGGACTGGCATGACCACTGATCGTGTAGAACAGCCTTCCTTCACGTGTGTCCCATATCTTCATTGTTTGATCAGTGCTGCAACTGATAATGTAGTCACCACTTGGATGATAGCTCACTTGGTTTACTGTGTCTTCGTGACCAGTAAAATGTTGCAAAAGCTTTTTGGCCAGTCTTACATCCCACACTTTCACTGTCTTATCAACGCTACAAGATACCAAACAATTTCCGTCGGGAGAAAAGTGTACGTCATTTACATTGTCAGCATGCTCAACCAATGTCATTATACATTTGTTAGATTTAATATCCCATAGTCGAACAGTTTTGTCGTCACTGCCACTCACGATTAAACGTTCGTCAGGCGAGAAATCTGTGGCCCTTACCCAGTTGGAGTGTCCAGAAAATACTTGAATGAATTGTTGGTTTGCAATAGACCATAACTACACAACAATGTATCATACCAATTAATGTTACAACACCTACCTTGATAGTTTTATCATCGGAAGATGACAAGAGTCGTTTTCCATCCATTGAAAAGTGAACACTCCGAACAGTGTTTGTGTGGCCCCTAATTACAGTTGATTTTCCTTCAATTGTTGGCTGCCAAAGTCTAATAGTTTTATCTCTTCCTCCTGTAGCCACTAACTTTCCAGTCAAAGGGGAAAATTCAACGCACATGACTCCACCCTTTTCATGTTGTTGATATTTGTATGATCTCAGATTTGGTTTAAAGTTCCAGATATATAGGGTTGAATCCATAGCAACCGATGCCATTCTCTTCATACTTGGACAGAAGCTAAGTCCCGTGATCGTTCCATGGTGACCTCTGTATGTCCTTTCCAATGTTGGGTCATCTGACGAAAGGTTGTTTGCAAGCATTTTTTTATAATGAAACATTGTACCAGTGAATGGCGGGAAAAACTCGCGGGCAGAAAATCGAAACTTGCATGTTGCCACGTGCAAATACATTCTGGTGTTGTTCAACACGGAGTGCCATGAATGCCATTTCATGCAGACTGTTTGCACAACTGACTGGAAATTCATCATAGACACAAAATACCTTAACAATCCTTTGAAAAAAAGAGAGGTCAAGAGAAACTAAAAAAACCATATAACACCTGTGCGAAGTTTAGAATGCAAGTTCCATTGGAGAGAACATTCTGATCATAGCTTCCTCTTCTTTTTCTCTTAAAGGTAGATGATCTGAATTTATACTCGGACATATTTGTGTATTGACCCAAACTTAACAAAAGCTTGGTGAGTTCTTCCTCTATTTTTGTGGTCTGAAACTTTCCTATTAAACCCTTACGTTGGCATCCATTAGAAGAATTCCATCATCAAAAAAACAAATCACCTACAAGAATGAAGTTTATAGTACTCGCGTTGTTGCTTGCGTTGTCTTTGGCTGTCCTCATGATTTGCTCTGCCGAATCAACTCTTGCAGAAAGCAATACTCTTTCCACATACATTGCAAGAAGAAAGGGGAGAAAGCAAAGACGTTCTCGTAAATTTAGAAAGTTAGATACCTATGGACGTCGTAAAAACAGAGGAAAGAAATTCAAGGGCAGAAAGTTCTGGAAGAAGTATGGTCGAAAGAGATTTAGAAAGTTTAATAAGAAGGGTAAAGCTCAAAAGAAGAGAAGATTCCACAAGAGAAAGGGATGGAATAAGAAG
Organism: Naegleria lovaniensis; assembly: GCF_003324165.1. Taxonomy (NCBI): domain Eukaryota; phylum Heterolobosea; class Eutetramitea; order Acrasida; family Naegleriidae; genus Naegleria; species Naegleria lovaniensis. The sequence goes on from NW_025407843.1 coordinate 256,118, forward strand.
AGAGGAAAGAAGTATTATCACCGTTATCATAAACACTCGACAAAGAGATATGGTCGTGGTAAGAGAAGAAGCCTTCACAAGAAACGAAGAAATTACTTGAAGAAGAGAAGGCACCACAAGAGCAAGAATAACAAGAGAAAGAGATGGTACAAGAGAAGAAACAATTTGAAGAAGAGAAGACATAACAAGAGAAAAGGATGGAACAAGAGAAAGAAGTATGGTCGTCACAAGAAGAGAAGATATTTTGATATTTACGGATAGAGAGTTTAAATCTATTCAAGTTTTGCAATTTTGCAGTAACCAATCAGTTCGTGAGTTGATTAGCCAATAAATTCAAACCGTTTGTTGGTTACCGTCAAATGTTTTTCTATTATCGATAATGACCAACCTAATCACTAATTTCGCTACTGCTTGGCTTAACCTCGTCCTCTTCACCCGTGTACATGTCGTACAGTTGTGCAATCTCCTCAACATAATTTCCATCCGGAGTTTCCAATATCAATGGGATGTTTCTAAAATTTGGATTATTGACAATGTATTTAAAAACCTCTAAACCCAGATGTCCTTTTCCAATATTTTCATGCCTATCCTTTTTGGAACCGAGTTTTTCCTTGCTGTCATTAAGATGCATTCCCTTCAAATACTTAAAGCCAACAATCTGATCAAATTCATCAAATACTTTTTTACATCCTTCTTGCGTTCGTAGATCATAGCCAGCAGCAAACATGTGACAAGTGTCCAAACATATTCCAACTCTGTTCTTATCTTCTACATGATCAATAATCATTTTCAATTGTTCAAATTTATGTCCAATTGTGTTTCCACTTCCCGCAACGCATTCCAAACTGATATTACATTGTCTACTTGTGAATTTGCCCAATTAATGCATTCTGCAATTTGCTTGCAACCATTTTCCACGGTTGTTTCTCCTACAGTAGATCCAGGATGAAAGTTATACCGTTTGAGGCCTAATTGTTGACACTTTTTGTATTCTGTTAGAAATAGATTTTTCGATTTAGCCAACTTTTCCTTGTCAGGGTTTGCTAAATTGATCAAATAACTTGCATGTGGCAATAAATACTCTCTGTCAAAATTTAAATCTTTACAATTTTCAATAAATTTCGAAACTTGTTTGTCTGTGTACTCTTTTTGTGAATATGTCTTTTGATTTCCCAAAAACAGTGCAAATGCTCCACAACATCCATTCGCCACAGCTGCTAATGGAGCATGTTCAATTCCTTGCGAACCAAACGCTACATGACATCCAATTAATAATCGTGGTTTACCAGTAACAAATCTTTCCCAAAGCTTATTCATCTTTTCTTTGTCTTTTTCTGTGAGTTGTTTTTTCTTGATCGTCTTTTTTGATTTTTTCTTCTTCTTTTTATTATCTTCTTCGGAATCACTACTACTACTCGATTCTTCGTCTGAACTGTTCTTCTTTTTCTTTTTTCTGTTATTGCTTGTTTGCTTCTTGTTGTTCGATGAAGAAGCTGCAGCCGTTGATGAATTGGTATTTTTCTTTTGTTGGTTTGCTTCTTGGAAGAAGACAGCGGCAGAAATTCATCCTCGCTATCGGTATCATCCAAAATCAAATCAAAATCTTCATCCTCACTGCTTGATTCAGCTTTTTGTCTTTTCTTTAATGATGAAGATGTGTTGGATGAAGAGAAGAATCGACTGGTGCGTGCAGGCATTTTGAAATTTTTGTTGATTTATTAAAACAGAAAACTCGTACTTTCGTCTGACACTAAAAAAAATCTTTACAAAGGTCGTAGTACCTGTATTTGCTTTCAACTATAGGTTCTACTAATTTTATGGTACACGTAAATGATATACATCCTACAACGAGCGACTCTAAAGATCTTTCGATTTCCAATTTCGTCCTTTCGTTTGATTCATGGTGTGAATGTATTCAACGGTTGCAATTAAGGCCACTCATTATCAAAATTGTTAAACTCCACACTCTTTTGATCAAAATTCAATACAATTCATGAAACATGCACAGAATAGAAACATCAATGATTCGAGCCATGGAGTTGATGGGAGAACTCGTCTTGAATTTTCTTTTTCAATTTACATTTTAGAAATAGTGAAGGATTAGTCACTGCACATTTCTTTTCTTGATCCATATCCATGGAAAACACGTCGGAGAGTGGTAAGTGACAATCGAGTGACTAGAGCAATTGTGTTGATTCATTAAAGAATGAGCAGGCGACATGGATTGGTGATGAATGCAAGTGATGAGGTTTTTTTGCTTGTTGTGAAGTTGTTGGAATGAACTGGAGGTCATTCAAAAGGGATCCAATTGTTGCTAACGAATCAGTTATCAACAGACAAGTTGGTGAGTGATTTAACTTTTTTTGAAGTGTGAAATAATAATAGAATTGAAATTGAACGTTTTGATGACACGTTGCTGACAGGAGTTTTGTGTGACAGGAGCGAATAAACGGAATCGTGAAGTGAGAAGATACGTTGGCACCAAGAACGTTCTCTTATGAGGAGAATTTGAAGGGTGGTCCCAAAAGAGAACTGGAGATTTTTTGAGGTGAGACAAAACAAATAAAAATTAATGGGGAGCAGTGGGAATCGAACCCACGGCCTCCTGCACCCAAAGCAGGAATCATACCACTAGACCATGCTCCCTTTCGATTTGAAGTAACAACATTTTTATATCCACTGTGTTGCGATGAGAATTGGAAAACGAAGAACCTGTTGTAAATTTCACCTTACACCTTTTTATTACCTAGCCCTGAATGATGAAAGAACTTCCTAGTGCTGCGGTTTAAAAAGCTTTCTTGTGTTTGCTGGAAATAAATTTACCAATTTCCAAAAAAAATGCACAACAACGAACTTGATCATGATGGCTCCGACGTTCACAACACATCTGGACACAATCTCGGAGGCCAACAACAAGAAAAAGAGCCACTCACAGTAATACCCCTAAATATTCGTCAAGTAATCTGCAGCAAAGCCGTTTCACTCACAAAATTTTCGTTAAATATCTCGGACGCTCCAAAACAAAAGATTATTGACCAAATTACTGTTGTCGGACAGGTTATCAAATCCACCAAGAAAGCTCCAAATCGTCTTGATTTGTTTATTGATGATGGTACTGGCAGGATTTGTGTACGATTTTATTTTGATTTTAAAAAGTTTGAAGTTGAGCCAAACATGTTTGTTCGAGTTTTCGGAAGTATTGGATGTGATGATAAAACAACAGCTAGGTATATTTTGGGAGCTAACATGTCCTATATTAGTGATTTCAACGAATTTACTACACACATGCTAGATAGCATTGTAGCCCACCTCCATTATCAGTATGGGCCTTTACCAAAAGGAACCAGAGAAGTTCAAAATCAAATGCATGCCGCCCATCCATCAGAAGACATGATAAGCATTGTTTATGGATACATTGCCCAGAATGGAGAGGTATCTTTTGATGATCTGGTGCAAGCTTTTGGAGAGAGTAACGTAATTCCAGCCCTTGAAAAGTTATTCGAAGGTGTGCATGTGGAATATGTTCCTGGTGCAAATGATAGATATAGACCAGTTCAACAACCCTATGGGCAATAGTCGCTCACATGGATGCTCATTCTTGTAAATAAAGGAGCATAGCTGGTGTCAATACCTGTTCGAGTTCACAAGCAAACGATCGAGATGATGAACATTTGAAAAAATGTTTGGATTGCGAAGTCTATTTTCACCACTGAAAGGAGGATCCGATGAAAAAACCGACGAGCACGAACAACCCATTGTTGTTGATCAAAACGAGTCAGTGATGATCAAACATGATACATCCCATTCAACAATTCCGTCAGCACTACAAACGTCTACCATAACAACATCCGATGAAACATCTACCATCAGAAGGCATTCGAGAAGACGAAGCCTACTGGAATTTATTGGCGTCAAAACGTCTGACGATTCTCATGAACATGCTGAAGAAAAAAAACCATCCATCACAATACCAAACAATGCAATTGGAGTTGAATTCGAAATTGGAAAAGTATCTCTAAGAAGCGATTTGAGTTTTACTCAATATTTTAGTGCATCAATATTTGACACCATCTTGACTATTAGTGTCAAACCTAAAGAAGAGGATGAACTTTTAGAGGATGATCTTTCTAAATTACCTTCTGTTCAATCCTCGCGTATTCGAAAAACTCCCCTTTCTGATGGATTTATTTTCGACTGGAAAGGAGAGAAGGTATTATTAATTATTCCACTTTCACAGAATGAACTAAATCAAGTGCAAAATATTTGTAAATCAGGTTTAGGAAATAATTCTAATTTCAATTCGTTGGAACATGCTGCTATGGATTCAAAAAAGATACTTCCTCATGTTGTAATTCAATTAGATAATATTTCTAGAGCTTCTGAATTTGTTCACAACTATTTGGTTAAATGTAATCCACATGTATCGTTTTTAGGTGACTGTAAATATGATCTCAATAGACTATTAGATTTTCGCTCAAAATCAGTGAACGCCATAGAGCTCAATCTGAAGCGTGGAAAGGACAAAACTGGAGTTATTTCTCTTTCAATGAAATTAGTATTGCCCCCAGAAGGAAATGAAACTGGTTCATTGAGAAAGTCTAGTAGTGCTTCACTTTCTGATCATTCTTTTGAAACCATTTCCTTTGATGATTCATTTATCACGTCAGGAGCAGCCAAAGCACACCCTTCTGAACCTGTTAATATTTATGACAGCAATTTTGATTACAAGAAAACAGATACGGACAATTATTATGAGGATACACATTATGAGCTATTGGAGTGTGTAGGATCTGGAGCATTTGGAAGGGTCTATAGGTAGGTCAATCAACGTTATTCTGAGCAATAATGATGAAATTTCTAATCACTTAATGTTAACATACATTGAAACATTCTTGTTCGCCACTTCCTGCAGAGCACGAAGAAAATCAAATAATACCATTGTTGCAATTAAGAAAATTGCCTGTGGTAATATTAACAATGCAAACGATGCACTAGTTGAATTTTGGCCTGTTCGCAACATTCATCACCCCTATCTTGTTCGAATTGAGGATATTTATTTTTCAAAGCAAGCGGATGATTATACATCATTATTTGATTTGTGTCTCGTTATGGAATATCTAGATTGTGGAGATTTAGAACATTTCATATTGGAACATAAACAACAACATCAATCCATACAACAAGCTCATTTACTTTCGTTGTTTATTCAAATGGCAGCTGGATTGAATCATCTTCACAATAATGGGCTTTTGCATAGAGACATCAAGCCCAAGAACATACTTTTAGGTAAGGGCTAATTACACAGTTGCTTGATACACAGGATAACAATTCTTATCGCTTCCTCACACTATTAATATTTGCTTGAATATGACACAACACTTTTTCAAATGACTCGCCATGATTAGAGAATAAGGGTAAGAAGTGTAAAATTGGAGACTATGGACTCGTGTATAATTTAAGATCTTTTTCTAATTTAAACGAAACACTCTCCTCTGCTGGCACCAAGAAATTCCAAGCTCCGGAATGTCACATTGGAGCTAAAGACATTTGCGAGTCTCCTCAAAGCGCCAAAAGCCTCCCACAATCTAACCAACAACCCTCATCCCCTCAAACCTGTAACTCACTCTTTATGAATTATATTTATGCATCAGATATATGGTCACTTGGTATTGTCTTTCTTGAAACCATGTCATGTGATACGTTAGACGTTTCTCCTTTCATTTCTGTGATGAAAAACTCAAGCAAGTTCTATGAGGATATTCGAACGAAATGTCAGAACTATCACAGTGGTTTTGCAGAGCTCATCATTTCCATGTTGAGTCAAAATCCAAGAGATCGGCCAGATTCAGAAAAAGTTCTGAATCAGCTTATTTCAATCAAGAAGGAGCTCTATGGGCAAGAAAAGACAGTGAAGATACATCCTGTCATTGAAATTCATAGACAATTACTCTCTGTTGGTAAATCATTTAAGGGTCTTCTAGAACCTATTCTCCCCATTCATGATGAAGAACTCGAATCTACAAGTTCAACCAAGGAGACGACACAAGGAGCTCCAGAACAAAAAGGTCATCAAAAATCCTTTTCATTGCTCTCTTCGAATGGAGGAAGTGTCAGTTTTAGAGGCTTATTTTCCGGTCTTCACAATAAGAACGACGACATTGATGATGACATCTCTGAAGAGAAATTACCACAAGATCAATCTTCATCCTCAACACGTCTTCAACACTCTCATCAATCAAGCAAAATCAAACATGATCCCAAAATTACAGAAAGTGTCTTCAATTTTGGTCTTTGGTGAAGAAAACAAGGAACACACCAACACCTTATAGCTTCGGCATTGAATCAAATAACTCAGTCGATCTGTAGTGACACTCTTGTTGCTTCAACCTTTTTGATCGAGTCAAGTTTTAGTTTCTTGAGGGACTCATTGGATCGACGAGAGATAGCCATCAAAAAAAAGTACCGCTCTTCTATGATAAATTCTCTACAATTTCTGTTGAGCGGCCGAAATTGGTTATAACTGTCCTAGGATTTATATTGCATAACTTTGATGATCATGGAGGGATCTGCTTCTTCAGTTTTGATGGACTGTCTGAATCATTCAATAAGTACAACACCCGGCCTGAGGGAAGAACAGTTGTCTCTCAATGAAGCGGAGGTAATTTCTCTAGGAAGTAACTCCTCTCCTAGAAGCACCATGAGCAGCTCCTCCTTAATAGAATTAGATGATATTCAATTACTTCAAAATACAGAAAAATCTAATAACAATGTTTTGGAAAATTCATGGGACCATAGCCAGCTGATTCTGCTGGAACACTCTTATCAAAATGAATATACATCGGACGAAAAAGATTGCTCTTTCAACGATCACTCTACGGTCGAACAACAAACGGAAATTTCATACAACGTCTCTGCCCAATCGGAAATAGACAAAACTAAGAAATCAACTCGCTCATCAAATCTTGTCAAAGGAACAACCACAACAACTCGTTCCAGAATAACAACCCCACAAACAACCTCTCACACTTCCAGAGATGAAGAGCTTGAATTTGAGCTGTTAGGAAGAAGTCAAAAATCAAGGCCACCTCTCCATCACCTTTTGCTAAACCCACTCCAACGAGGATTCATAACAGCTCTGAAGCTGAAAATGAACTACTTTATAAGCCACCAGATCAATCACACATTACACTCAAAGACAAGAATGAAATTTTGAAATCTGTAGAACGTCTGAAAGTAAGACAACGATATTTAGAAGACAAGGTTAAAAAAGAAAACAAGGCTCCTGTCAAGCCCAGAATTACCTTTCAAACCAAGAAAGATGAACCAAAACCCATCAACTCAAGAGTTTTTTTCGACATCATCCAACCGCTCAATTATAAACAAGTTCAGCATTCCATAGAGGAAGAAAAGAGAAGAAGAAGAATTGAGGAAAAAAGAAAAGAGCTGGCAGAACAAAAGATACAGAACGCCAGTAAGATTAGAGAGGAACAAAAGGCACGAGAATCTGCAGTAAAAGCAAGATTTTCTTATGAAATGACCAAGCGACCGTCTACTCCCTCAACGACCAAACGTCCCTCCACACCTTCCACAAACAAAAGGCCCTCGTCGAGTCAACATGAACGTCCCAAGAGCTCTCAGGGCCTAACAGGACTTTTTCATTCTTTTGTTAGCGATAGTAGCTACAACTCCGAAAAGGATTCCAAAGAGTTCAGTTTGCTTGTGAAAGAACAAGAAAAACTACTGAGCTCCATTCAAGAATTGAAAGCCAAGTTACAAGCAACAACTACTAAGACAAAGAAGCTTGTAAATTAATTAAAGTTTCTTGCAAAATGCCCTGTCAAAATATGGACCCAATGGCTACATTAAAAACATGTTTTATTATTCACAAATAAATTAAATCAGGATTTACTCAGTCCAATCCTTCTTAATTACCAAGTTATAATTCATTTCCTAATCATTGAATTGAATGAACCATTAATATGAATTCTTCAAGCCAGAGAAAAGTCAATTACGTACCAAATGGGTGTTTCCATCATCATCAACGAATTTGGTGTTGGCCTTGAATGATCCACGAGCCAACATTCCGCTTGGAGCATATTGAGGTTGTGACTTGTAGGTATATGGCTCAACACGTGGAGCATAGCTTCCCATCATTGTGTTCTGCAGTACAGAGTTAAGTATAGGAATCATGATTCAAAATAGGTAAATCAACCAATTAAGATAACAACAAGTTGGCATCGGTTTCGTAATGAGCATTCACAACATACCTGTTGATCAACAGTCACCATAGTCTTCTTGATAGTGTTAACAAAGTGCAAGGCAGGAACAATATCATGTTGTACTCTATATGTAACCACAAATTGATATTTCACTCCTTCTTTGATATTAATTGGTTCGTGTTCTAATTTGGCAACCTTTTCTGGAGTTTCAACTTCTCTGATGATATCTGGATGATCTCCGTCAGGGAATTTCAATCCAAATGTCTCTACAACAACACGACGAGGGTCATCAGTCTTTGGAACTCCCTTGACTGCAGCACCTAAAAGTTGTTCCTTGTATTTTCTGAGTGATTCATCCTCAGTGTCTTTCTGAAGAATTTCGTTAATGGATTCGTGATGGCCTTTGGGGATAAAATTGAATGATCATCAACGATGGACATTATGATTGTAATATTAATTAATATATGAAACGAAGGAATGTATAAAAAATTGATGTTGTTGTTCATAAGGAGAATCAAGATCATCACGTTGAGATGATGAAAATTCAAAAATAAATTTTTAAGAAATCATTTTCAATATGATTTTGGGTGGAAGCAAGTGATCAATCATTCAAACAGTTTAATATAGGGTTATTATTAATCGTTCATAAGAATTGGAGATGAGTTAATACACCAAGACTGAGTACGATCAGTTTCACTTACCTCCGCTCATTTTTTGTTTTATGTTGATGAGTTTGCAGTGTCACTTTTCAACGCTGTGGTTACGTATGACAGATCATGCCTTGAAATTGTAACAAGTGAAAAGGGAACTCGTTCGAAGGTACTTATCTCTAAGGGAACTTGATTTAATAACCTTTTACTGTTTGATGGAGCATAATATTCAATAGTAATGTCAGAATAACGACAATAAGTTCCTTCATGCAAACAGCCAACTCAAACGTTCAATAAATAAGAGGCTTCATAGGCATCTTCTAATTTTCTAAATATCAGTCTAGTTCTATTTCTTAATCTTGATGTAAAAAGACTCGTCATCTTCTTCTACAGTTGGGTTTGTTTTATTTTTCCTTTCTGTGGTATCTTCTGGTGACATTTGTTTCAAGCTTTCAGATTCTTCTGTTGAATTTGACTGAGAAGATGACGAAAAAGAGTTCACAAATTCTTGCTTCAATTTTTCATAACTATCAATTTGATAAAGTTTTGCAAGTGTCTTTCTTCCCTCTTCTTTTGTTTCAAATCCTTCAATTCCTATTGTAAATATTCAAACAAATCGGAAAATGATAATCGTATTCCACAAATTGAATCAAACCTACGGATTGGGTTTCCTGAGATGGCTCTTCCCATCACGTACATGTTTGCCGCAAACATAGTTGAAAACACGGCCAGAAGAGTGAAGCGAGAGGCTTTTTCGCCCATTCGCAGGCGCACCATTTTTATTTAAAATTGTTGAACACAATGTATTGGCAACTAACATTAAATCAAGAACATTTTCTAATGTTTACTCTCAGGAGTAACTCTTTCACTCTTTCTTTACTCGTTAGACCACCCTACAATTCTTTATTGTAAAAGTCCAAAAAAATTCATCATCAAGGTGGGTGTTATTGTTGGTTTCATTTATTGCAACGGATTGTGCTTTGGCGTTTTTGTTGCTACAACAATTTGTGGAATTGATGACGATTGTTTGATACACTTTGGAATTGGTTTTTGTTTGTTACGTATGACGATGCGAAATTGTTGCCGATGACTTTTCAATCATTTTAAATAACGAATAATGAATTTTTCGGTGTGGATGATAATGAATTACTTTCTCCGAACATATTCAAATTTAATCAATCAGATGTTGAAGGGAAGAGTTCATAGACACGTTTCACCAAATCATCAGCATGTTTTCAAACATTTCTTTGATGGATTACCAAAAAGATTGTGGGTGAGAACTAGAAGATTGCTTGTCGATGCTGGTCCAGCTTTGTTAGTTTACTCAACTCTCTACGTGTGGGCAAAAGCTACCAAGCATCACAACGAAGTTATGGAAAGACCATAAATTTGTCATTAGTGTTGTTGGAGAACATTATCAAATTAAAATGCACTAATTTTGCTTTGAGGTTTTTTAATTAGAGCCCTTTCGCTCTCAGAAGTTCGAAATCATTCAATAAATTGGGAAGAAAACACAAATTCGCCTTATTTCAGCCTGTTTATTCTGATGACGATGACCTATTGTGTTGACGTTGGTCGTGAAGTGATTTCAGTACAGGATTTAGTTTAAAGTTTGTTTCTCCTTTTTGAAGAGCAGCCAAAAGTTCTCTTTCTTGACGTTCTCCTTCTTGAGCTTTCCTGAGCTTGTGGTTGTACATTTGTCTTCGTTTGTATTCGAACTGTTGCACAGCATAAGGATTTGAGAAGTCAACAGGTTCGCATGAAAGAGAAGGCTTTCTGGAAGGAGCTCTTCGTGATTGGCGGTTGCAAATTCATCGTCACCCATTTCATCATCGATATTCATGGCATTAAATCGAGAAAGAGCTGCGCTCTCGTTTGGCGAGGCTTGGTTGCAAAAGAGTGTTCGGGGAGGTGGTGAAGAGAAATATGTTTGGCTGTTGTGATGATGGGTAGGAAATGAAATTTGATTGTCAAAGCCTTTCACTCGTTTCCGATCTGGATGTTCTAATTTAGTGTCTGATAGTGATGATGCAATCGTCTTTGGATTTGTTGCGGATGATGATATTTCTTCATCGTCGTAATCGCTATCCGAGTTTGAAAAAGCATCATAGTCCTCATTAGTATTGTATGAGTAGTGGGGAAGAGAAGATGTTTCATAATCGTCACGTTTCCTTTTGCAATTTTGTTGTTGATCTAAAAGAGAAGGAGGAGAGGGTTGAAAGAAAGAAGGTGAGTAGAAGTAGCCATGGTGATCGGAAGAAGGAATGGTACCGGGAAAAGGAGTAGTGTTGTTGTTGTTGAAAAGGTTGGAAGGAGTCATGGATAGAAGGGATACAAAGTGGTACGGTTCTAAACCAACTGAAAAGGACCGTACGGAAATGAAAGAGGTAGTTTTTGTTGTGGACAAGAAAAGACGTTCCTAATAATTTGTTTTCTTGAGCATGGAGGAATTTTTTTTGTATCAAATGTTTGAACTGAAACTTAAAAATAACCGGGTTTCTACGAGTTGTTTTCTTCCTAAACACATGTGAAAATAACGAATTGTCTGCCCGTCTAGCTCAGTCGGTAGAGCGCAAGACTCTTAATCTTGTGGTCGTGGGTTCGAGCCCCACGGTGGGCGATTGAATTTTGTTTAATTTTTAAAGGAGCTTTGAACGGGAATCCAATTAAATCTGATGAGTTTTCATCGATTCGATTTTTAACCTTTGACTTTCTCTTATCGTTTGACCTTTTTTGTTGTGTTCCAACAATTTCTGTTTTTAGAGGTAATCCAAACTCAAAAAAATGCACGATTTTGTTCACCAACCAGGAGATAGCACTGCCAACGCCCCAGCCCAGTCCATCATGAAAATGCATTCAACTGAACACAAAGTATTCAACGACTCTTCGGATGGCTCTTACGAAGAGCAGTATGCATCATCTTATTCTTTTCAGCCGGAGGGTATAACAACGAACATTATCCAAGGCACTCTGTGGATGCTTCCTACTACTCTAATAACATCTCTCTCTCGAATGGAGAGAACGGTGCTGAACAGCCTGCAAGCAGTGAAGAATTCAAAAGCAGCTCGAGCAAATCTCCTTTCATTCTCTTCCCACTTATATCTAAGTTGTCCAAGTGTACTCTTGTTGATAAGGGATTATTTAATGTATTTAATCTTGGATTTTCATTCTTCTTATTATTCTGTTCATATGAAACAACTCAAAACTTCTTAACTACAATCAGGGAAGAAGAGGGATTTATTGCTTTATTTGTTTTATATACAGCATTTGCATTTGCAAGTTTTGTTTCTCCTTCATTTTGCACACTAGTTGGAGAAAAAATTACAGTCATTATTGGAAGCTCTGGATATATTTTGTTTGTGTTCTCGGCAGCAATTGAAAGCTCTGCTTTATTATATCTAACTGCCGCGTATAATGGTTTTTGTGCCGCTTTGCTTTGGACCAGTCAAGGAAGTTTACTGACATTGTCTGCCAATTACTCGCAAGTGATAAATCGCAAACAAGTTGAAACGACAACAACAACCACAGAGATTGGTTTAACATCAAAAGAGTTTGAACTTGAAACCATTGAAAAAGGAGATTCTAGTAATATTATTAATATTTCCCATTCTATTCCAGGAGATGCTGACATGGTGGAGATAAAAATCAATAACGACGAAATTGCGTCGCCCATTCAACCTAACAAAACAGATAATAATGCAAAAGAACAAAGCTCTCACAACGTTACTCGATCTGTTGAATTAATGGGGATTTATAGTGGAATTTTCTTTGGAATTTATCAATTGAACTTCATTGCTGGAAACCTATTGGCTGGCTCCTTAATTTCTGCAGGCTTTTCCAATTTTTCTATTTTCTTTATCCTTGGATGTTTGTGTGTAATTGGAATGCTGTCTTTGTTTACTCTTAGGTCCATGAAGCCATATTCTCTTGTTCCAAATATTAACCAAACTGACACATCATCAAGCACAGAAGAACGTACTTCAGAAGTTTCAAGTATTCAAAAGAGAATGGATTTTGTCAGGAAGCAAGGAGTTGAATTTTTAAAGCTTGTTAAGGGTAGCATTTTCGTTCTCCTTTCTAAAAAGATGCTCATATTCTCGCTCATTAGCATTTACTCTGGGTTTTCTGCATCATTCTTTTATGGATCTCTACCACCAATCATTGGTAAATCAAGAATAGGTTGGGTAATGATTGTATTTGGTGTCTCTCAGGTGTTGTGTGCGTTGATTTCTGGAAAGTTAAATGATTTTATCGGAAGAAGAGCAAGTATGGTAATGTCAATGGTCATCCACGCACTAGGAATTGCATTGTCGTTCCAAATGGTTTATTGGGGGCAATATGCCAAGCATAAGGAAATTTCAACCGAAATTTACCTATTATTTTTTGCCACAATGGGAGTTTTTGGAGGAGCTGATGCCTTTCTAATGAACTCAATATATTCAATATTGGGCAGTAGAAATTACTATAAGAAGGTAGGATCTTTTCGTTGAAATCACCGCATTTATTTTGCATTCCATAACAATTTATTCCATTCAGAAACATACAAGTGAAGCTTTTTCAGCTTTCAGATTTGTTCAGTCCATCTCCACAGCAGTTGGATTTGCCTTTGGAATTATTCTACAAATTGTAACCATTCAATTTTTATTAGTGGTTTCATTTGTCATGTGCATTATTGCGTTTTTAATTCTAGATGGATTCATTGCCAGTGTCGATAAGGAAAAACGTACAAGACAGAGACAAAAGTCTACTAAGGCTGCACCAACCACTGAACATGCTGTCCATCCTGCCCTTGAGATTTGAGAACTCTAACCTATTTATTAATAGTTGCTCTTCTTCTCAACCTTTTGCATGATTCGTTCGTTTCTTTGCAACAAACACATCAAAAAAATTGTGAAAGCAAGCTCTGGGTCATCACCTGCAATCATTAACCCTTCCGCCTATCGAAAAATAAAAATTGAAAAAGTTCCCCCAGTATTTCAATCATTTATTATCTGTATGTATACTGTGAAAGAAAGATGCGATATCTGGGGCGGTGCATGAACGAGAAGAATTCTGGGTAAAATATCGATTCTCCAAATTCAGCACAAGTTCTGACAAGAACAACAAGTGGAATCCAGGAATTCCATCTCCAACATGCAATAAAGGGCAGCATTCTCCAATGGTCGTTAGTGGTTGAAACCACCGCACAACACTATAATCACACTAAGGGAGCACATTTACAATTGATCAATATCGATCTCATGCACTCAATGAACTGTTTTCATCTCGTCACATATTGACTTGAATCAAGAGCAACTCGATGGAAACGGTTATGCTATTGCTCAAGGTTTAACGCTTTCACAATAACACCCTACTGATCCAGTAGGCAGGTGATTGGATTCAACTTTACTTTGTTGCATGTTGTTAATGGGCATCCTGGATAGGGAACGTAATTAAATTTTAGTAATAAATAAATTTGGGGTCATGATAGGCAGTAAAGCAATGTAAATGGAGATAGCATCCACATCCCATGCATTTGTATCCACATCTCGAAGAAGAGTCCTTGCAATGAGAGCATAATTGATACCGTTCCAACTTTTTGAGTTTCATGGGGAAGTGAGTTGTTCTGGTGAAATAAGGGTTACGAAAGGTCACAGTTTGAGCAAGGCTGTGCTTGAGGTAGTCGCAAAGAGTTAAACCTGGGTTGTTAATGTGATGCTTAAATATGATATACTGGTTGACAAACGAAGTCTTCATCATCTGCAATAAATGGACAGTTTTCCAGTTTTTGTTTCTAAAAGGAGGATGAGTGCAATGCAAGAAAATTCCAGATTTGTCAACACATCCCATTGATTTGTTATACATTTCTTGAACGTATGGTTTGTTTTTGATTAATTGACTGCTTCCTAAATTTGTCAAAAAATTAACTCGTTTGTTGTCATTAATTGACAATGCCACTAAAGTGTTCTCCTTATTTACAGCATGGATCCATTTTCTAGTTTTGCTTCCAGGGAGTTTTTTCTGCAATCCTTCTGAGAATAGATAAGAAGGACGATTGTTACGGACAGTCATAACAAATTTCCATCCATGATTCACCAATTCTCTCGCAAGATCCAATGATCCATAATAATTGTCGATTCCTAAAACATGATTTTCTGGTGAAACATGTTTAACTAAATCTAAAACAATAGATGTTGCATTATGAGAATACCTTGATTCTTTTCCTTGATATAACCAAAATGCATAAATATAACCTGTAGAGTCTGATAAAGCATAATATTTCAGGCCGTACTTGTGAGGTTTCAATGGGATATATTGTTTAAATCGTATTTTCCCTTTAAAAGCAGCAATTATTTCATCAACTGAAACTTCTTTAACACATAACCAATAATGTCTACTGTTCGAATTAACATTGTCCTCTAAAAAATTAGGTTCGCTACTGAGATGCATATGTATGTCAATAAATCGTTTCCGGCTCATTATTCGTTGAATGAGTTTGCAAGCATAGAATGCATGATTCTCTCCGTCTATTGACCAATAATCATAGTAATTTGGAATTGGAGATAATCCCATAATTTGGCAAATTTGTAAAAATCCCTTAATGTCGTCTTTGGAATAATGATTGGGAATAGTACAGCCTTTCTTTTTTTCTAAATATTTGGCAAAAGGTTCGACCTTGGGCTCCGATTCAAGTATATCATTGATCAATGGAGGGGGATTGGCATCATTGATTTCCTGAACCATGTTTTCGTTATCATGCTCATATTTTCGTTTGAAACGTTTTTGCTTCTTTTCGTGTTTTGATTTTGTGTTTGACCATTCTTTGTGATCATTCAATGCTTGTTCATACTCAATACAATATTCTTTTTTCCAGTTTGTTCTTTCGTAAATATGTTGCAATATTTTGTCATTCCAAATTATGGAGGTAGATTCTGGCAACGATAAATGTTTCGGAAGATTTCTAGGACCTGAATTGGTTGGAGGTTCCACATTCACATTCGGAAACACAGCATTGAGAGTCCATTCATGTTCAAAAGTTGGCTTTACCAAGTTACAACAGGTGTCAGCACATTTACATTTGTCTGTGCATGGTAGTCCATTCTTTCTACAAACACAGTTTTTGCATGTCGTGCATTTTGCTGTACAAAATATTGTTCGGTCTGCTGATGCTGTGTCCTTTCTTCGTTCTTGCTCCGTGGTATCATCAGTCAAACTCCATTCTTGACTAAAGCAAAAAGATGGATGAAACACATCATTACACTCTTCTATGTAATCCGCAAGATTATGGTTTATCGGAACGGGTTCATCAAAAATTTCGGAATAATATTTATCTGAATTAAGTTGTTGTGCCAACTCATAATACTCCGCGTCCAAAAGCATGAACGAATTATCTCCAATTAAATTAATTCCTTCGTTCAAGAGAGTGGTTTCGGAATTGTTTGAAGGGATCATGACTTTTTTTTCAACAATTCAATCAAGCACAATCAGGTCCATTTTTTATGTTGTTTTTATGTTCAACCTGGACATCAAGCCCCAAAGAAAATTATTACTTATTGTCGATATTTTCTGTATCACCCAAATCCTCAATACAGAAAATAGGTGATGGTAAATTTATTTGTGACAAACTTGAAGCGCCCCTCTTCAACCAAAGTTTGCCTGCGAAAAATTCATTCAAAAATTTTTCGTTAGGCGTAAAGGTTAACGATCGTCACTTGTGTCGGAAAACCGTTGCATGTTTTCAATTGAAATACAATTAGATTCGCAAGTCGAGAGTCGACTCTTGGAGAATATTAAACATTGTAAACCATACTTTAAACGAGTTTTAAAACACGTTGATTTACTTCGGAATCACAAGAAAACTATTTTAGACACACTCCATCATTACAACAACAACCACAGTGTGACATATCCGAATTCATTGATCGATCAAAGCAATACCATGTTGAGCCAGCATCAACAACATTCACTCTCGGACGGAAAGAAGAAAAAGAAGAAGAACAAAAAGAGTACGGCTACGATCACGAGTAATGGTTCCAGTGATCATCACCACTCTTGCATGGAAGATCATCACTCAAATATTGGATCACAACATCATCTTCTCTCAAAAGAGGAAGAACTCATTGAAGATTATTTCACTCCGAAACACGTCTTCTTTTCATCGGGAAATCCAAGTGTTGAAATTATCACTGGAATCATCAAATTGTACAAACATGGAACACCAAGAAGTTTTACAAATGCAGTGAATGATAATTTAATTTTGGATGATGAATTATATAGTAGTAATAATACAGAGAAGAAAACATCAGCTCTACTACAACCAACTTCAAATACAACCATTCATACTCCATTATTGAACGGCATGATGGATGCAACCCTTTCCGTACCTTCTACTTCTCTTCCCTCTTTGGGCCTTCATCTCAATCACTCGAATAACACTTCAACTATTTCATCTAATTTTTCATCCATTTCGGAAGAAGAAGGTCGAGGAGAGGATGAACTATTCTCAACTCGAGATGAGAGTCTACCAGAACAACGAAGTACTTTGGTTTGTGTGTTGGCAGTACCTTCCTTTATATCAACGACAGACTTTTTTGAATTTATTGATTGTTTTAAATCGAATATTCTGAAAACAAGAATACTCAGAGATGAGTCCCCAAATAAGTATATGGTTATACTGCAGTTTGATGATCAGAAAAATGCAGATTCTTTCTTTTTGCAATATAATGGAAGACCATTTAATTCATTAGATCCTGAAGATTGTAAAATAGTATTTGTAAAAAGTGTTGAATTTACCAATAGACCTTCAATGATTGGAAAACATTTAGAGAGTACTTCACAAAGTACAGTGACTGATATTTTCAACATTGGAAGCTGTAACGATCCTCAACTTGACACTCATGAATTTAGTAATAACACTACTCATGAAACTAGCATTAACACTACTCATGAATCGAGTAATAACACTACTCATGAATCTAGTAATGAAGATAAGAGATATGAATTACCAACATGCCCTGTTTGTCTGGATCGACTTGATTCAGGTGCTAGTGGTATTATTACCACTGTATGCAATCATCAATTTCACTGTGATTGTCTGACTAAATGGGGAGACGGAAATTGTCCAGTATGTCGATACACAGATCAAATGAAAACAGAATTACAATGTGCAGAGTGTGCATGTACATCCAATTTATGGGTATGCCTCACTTGTGGATTTGTTGGATGTGGTAGATATGAAAAAGGGCATGCTATGGAACATTATCTCCAAACGAATCATACGTATTCAATGGAAGCTGACTCTCAACGTGTTTGGGATTACACTGGAGATGGATATGTTCATCGGCTAGTTGCAGGAAATACAGAAGGAAAATTAATTGAAATTTCACATCCAAATCAGAAGGAAGCAATTAGAGAAGCTAGTGAAATGTTGGAGGCTCAATACAACTCCAAGTTGGATTCGTTCTTGATGGAATATAATCAATTACTGACGCAACAGTTAACGAGCCAGAGGGTGTATTTTGAGTCTAGGATCTCTGCAATTGCATGTGAAAAAGACAAGCAAATAGAAAGCCTACTGAATGAATTACAAATGTATCGCCAAAATACTCAAAAGATGAACAACAAAGTACAAAAAACACAGAAAAAGGTTGAGAAAGAAAAGGAAGAGACAGACTTTCTCAAAGAGTTGAACAAAACCCTCATTAACAATCAAAAGCAATATGAAATTAAGATTGAAAAACTTGAAGAGTTGCACAAAAAGATGATGGAAAAGAAAGATGCTCAGATAAAAGACCTCCAAGAACAGCTGCAAGATATGATGATGCATTTCCAAACCCAAGAGCAACTCGACAAGAATCCAGAAATGAAAAACGCAACCATTAGGGCCATTGGAGGAGAACCTTCAGCCACAAATTCTTCAAACAAAACCAAAAAGAAGAAGAAATAATAAATACACATGGCAGTCTCTACTTTAATTTTTGAATGATCGTGGCACCTTTCAAACCTGCTTCTTCGATTGTTGAATTTTCTTCTGTGAGGACCTTGTTTGGAAATTGTGTCATAATGTCAAACGCAGCAGAGGAGGGTTTTTGACTCTTGATATATTCCTTAATGTCTCTAACGGTATGTGTAAGATTAAACTTTCCAACTAAACGACCTCCATCTGCCAATCTAATCTGCAACGTGGTTGTTGGTTTGTTAGGATCTAATTCAAACTTGTAATTAGATGGTGTACTCACAACTGACGATGAACTACTGGATGACGAGCTGGCTGAAGATGAAGTGGTCGCCAAAGATCTTCCAGATCCAACAAACGCTTTGAATTGTTTTGGTTGCTCTGACCATTTTTCTGTCTTCTTGTTGAGCAAATTTACCACAATGTCTGCTCCACTGGTGTACAGCTCTCTTGGTGCAATTCCCTTATCTATGGATTGCAAAAATTCTCTGTTCTCAGGTGCATCATATGGTCTCAATTCACCATCGTCAACAGTAAATCCGTCACTCCAAAATACGATTGTTACAACTTTTTCTTCTGGTTTCTTTTCTCCTGGTATGACTGTAGATGCATTGTCAGTATTACCCAATCTTCTTCCGCTTCCTGCAAATTTTGGTTGGTTGCGTCTCACCTCATCCTCATATTCAGAAGCAGATTTAGCTCCTTGTTTTTGAGCAGATTTAAAAATCTTGTCCGCAAAGTGATTTTCTTCATCATCTTCGTCTTCGTCATCATCGTTAGCTCCAATGATTTGTTGACCAGAGTTTCGACTGCCTCCTGCATAGTATCTATTGTCCTTTGGATTGGATGGCTGTTCATCACTTTGCAAATCTCTAAGGCTTGCAAATTTCTTACCTCCGGAAGAAGTTGTGGTTGACTTTTTGCTACTACTGTAAACGGGTTGATCAGTTGATTTTGGTGGAGCTGATGACAATCCTCCTGAAGTGCTTCCAAGAGTTCTTCCTTGTGATGGGTTGCTTGTTGATGAAATGGGAGTAAAACTGGTGTGCATAGTTTGATCATCATCGTCGTGCATTAAATTAGAGGAAGATCCTCCGGATTGATAATAATTCGAAATAGCTGTTTCAAGGTTTCCATGAGCGCTTTCCAAATAAAATTTAGCTACATTATCATCATCAATGTTAGTGATGATCTTGAATTGTTCAATACTTTGATCCATTGGATGTTGTTTGACGATCAACCAAAATTTTTTTTGAAGGAACTCTGCTTAAAATAGCTTGCTGTTCTTGAAGCAAAACAAGAAGAACGCAAATTGCTTTCTTTACTTTGTGTCCCCTCGATCATGGTTTTTGAAAGAACGTGAGTGTCAGCTTGTATTCAGTGTCCCTGACAATGACTGACTCATGGCCCCATTTAAGTTCTTGCCAATCTAAATCAGAAATCTTGGGCTCTGATACTAAGGTTCCCTTATCTTCTGAGATGGTTGACCAAACATATTTCTTTGCTGTTTTATCATACTTGAGTTCATGTTTGGAATTTTCAGTTTCAAGTATCAAAACTTCACCATTCTTTAAACGAGCGCTAGTTAAATCTCCATTACTATATCCTCTATCGGAAACAGAGTTGATTGTGTATTTAACAGCAGGATCGCATGTCAAACCAAAAACAATTGTAACATTGGACAAAAATCTATGTTGTTCGATTCCATAACTAAAGTTAGATTTGTCCACTGGTGTTTGCTTAGTGAGAAAACTAGTTTCATCCGCTATTACTTTTACATCTTGAATTTTGAATGCATTGGAGTCTGTATCGGAGATATTTGTCCATGCTCTAGAACGAACATTGTTTCGGAAGGATGCTTCATATTTTCTTAAAAAGAGTTAATTCAAATGAATGATGCAAAATGACCTACCTTGGTGGCTTTTCAATCAGAACTGTAACAAGAATTCCTTTACAATTGCTTAACGGTAAATCTTGCAATAATCCTACATGTTGACAAGCAAGAATAATATCACTATTGTCGCTGTAAATGTCTGTACCAAATATCTTTCGGTCTCTCACGTTATTTTCTGATAATAAATATTTTGCAGGTATGAAAATACGCACAGATTTTCCAGGCTTATACAAGTCTAATTGATTTTGTCCTTTAGAAGATAAGTAATCATCAAAAAATTATCAAATAATAAATTTCAATGATAGCCAATTCATCACAATAGTTGATCATCACAAATTAAAACAAAAAAATAGCCATTTCCGTGGCCTACCTACCTGGTCGATACATAATAATTGGCTTCACACTTTTTGGTTTTTTACTAGCGCTTTCTTCTTCTAAATCAATTCCTTGTTTAAAGGCTTTCTGCTCCTGCTCGAATTGTTCTCGGAGTCGGACGTTTTTGGTGTTGGTGGCTGTGGTCAACATTTTTTGAAAATGATGATTAAAAAATTGTTGTATCACAACTGTTGTCGTGCTATCAACTTACAAACGATTCTTGAATGAAGCCCATACATACCTACGAAAATGGTTCCCGCTTTACACTCTACAACATTAAAATATGAAAAAAAACAGCTCATCCAATGGCAAAACAAGTACTCATCATCACAACAACAAAGCCCCTCTAATTTCTAAAGGATCGGGTCATAATTATTCATCACCGAATCCCAAAGCCATAGGTATTATGAAAGAACTGGATAAGCCGTACAAGCAGAATGAAAAGTTATGGACCGCTGTGGCTTTTCAACAAGAATTCTTAGACGTACTAAATAATAATGGCCTTTTATCGAACAAGAAAAAGTTTGAACAAGATCCTGTTAAACGCAAGCCAACCTTAGCTCAGAAGATGGGCCTTAGAGAGCCACCTCCAAAACCATTGAACGCCATGGAATGGAAATCAGTAGAAAGAATGATTATTACCAATAGGATTTCTCTCATCGAAGATGGTTGTCCTATATGCATGGAGCTGTTTGGTTTTCGTGATGTTGTGTGTGTCACAAATTGTGGTCATATATTTCATGAAAATTGCCTTAAAGGTTTTGAAAAATGCAATTGTTGGAGGAAGAGATGCTGTCCTATGTGTCGTTTAGAGGACTATCAGCGCAACAACACTACCATACATTTAAATTTGCTCAGAAATTGCAATGCTCAAACTATCCAAGCCTTATTTCGAGGAGTTATCATTCGGAAAAAGTATAGAAAATTCTTGTTTGAAAAATATCCTGAACGACACCAAAAATTTCTTTTGACAAAGTTGTCCTCAATCAACTCTAGGCTTGAAGAAACTATTCAACAGGATGAAAAGAACGTAGATGATTTTTTACGAAACATTGATGAGCAGGTCAAACAAAGTTTGATTTTAATGAATATGCATGACGATGAGTGGAAAAAAGTTGAAACAAAATTGGTAACTGACCAAAATGAGGAATGTCCTATCTGTCTTTGTTTTTTGCATGAACGACATTGTGTTGTCACAAGTTGTGGTCATGTTTTCCATGACAAGTGCTTGCAATCATTTGAGAATTTCCAAGACAACTCCCAACATAAATGCCCGCTTTGTAGACAGTTGTATGTGAAGAAGCCTTGCGAAACTAAGTTGGACGTTTTAATGTTGTGAAGATATCGAGAAGAATATATTATATTTACTGACTGTTCTAGCTTGGACCACTCTTTAATTTGTACAGATATTAAAGAGATGGAAACGAGCGGCCTTAAAGAATATTTAAATTTGTTCAAGTGTTGCCTCAACTTGTTACATGAATCGTTCAATTAGCTGCAGTCAATAAAAAACAATTGTGGACTGCCAAAATCCCACGGTAATATTTAACTTTCAATTATCACTAACCGGCAACATTAACAATACAGGAATGCATTAGTAGTGTAACGGTATCATACCAGCCTTCCAAGCTGGTGACCCGGGTTCGACTCCCGGCTAATGCAAGAAACTTTTTTACCTGTTGTGACAGTGTTTAATCAACAATTCACCTCTAAAGACAAACCTCAAAGACTTGTTTCGTTCTTGACAAAAACCACAAATAAAAGAAATTAAAAAACTTTTTAATGTAGTGCGAATTATTGTGAACACATTGCTTGCCGATTGCAGGACTTCTATGAAAGAGGTCACTTTTGAATGTGTCTTTTCTTGTGGACAGTGGTTGATATGCAAAATTCCAAAAGCTCGTTGACCTTCCAACTACAAGTGTAATTCTAGCACTTGTGAAAGACGAAGTGTACATTACTGGGCATTCATCTTTCTCTTTTTCTTGATACTATGAAAATCATGTTATGCCTTTACAAGAGTAATTCTCTGATAGAAATTGAAGTTCTAACCACTCGATTCTTTTCAATTCGAGGCACTCCATCTTCTTCGCATCCATGACCTACCACACCAGATAACGATAAAGAAGCTTTTTTGGTAGGATTCTTTCTATGAAATGGACAGGTGTGGTGATGATGGTAAGAGTGGAATCGATTGGTATCACAACACCATTCCGTTAAAGCACTAGAATTTGGTGATAACGATGATGATGATGATGATGATTCACTCGAGTCATTATTGGGAAGATTCAAAACCGATACAGCATGAATGTCTGCTGATTCAATTTGTCTCCAGAGAAAATCGACAAGTTTTGGGTCAGCCTTTTTCTTCTTTCTTAATCTCTTTTGTGGCTTATAGGAAAGAGATTTGAAATGAGCCATCACAGCACCTGATGCGGAACTATTGCTGTTCTTTCCATAACTCTTGACCACCACTTTGGAATGATCGGTTGACCTTCGTTGTCGCTTTGGAGCAAATAAACTCTGAGGAATGGTTACAGTAGAAGTGTTGGTGGTCAATCCGTGGTGATGATTGCCCATGCTGCTGCTGCAACTACTACTGCTACTACTACTCATACAGGTCGAATGATGAGAATTCATATTTGTAGCATGATGAAAATTGGTATTTGTATGGAAAGGATCATGAATCATTGAGAGGTTTGGTGAAGAGCATTGTGCACTAAAGTTGACCAATTCATTAATTTGTTTCATGATTCTTGATGATTGGTTTGTTTCTTCTTGATGATTCTTTTATTTGTCAATCAAAGGATTCTCACTAAAATCTCAGTATTATTGTATGTTGATATTCTCTCTTATGAACACAAAGTTCAACGGTCGGATTGGTTGTTGTTTTTCTTTTTAATTTGGCATTGAAAAAGTCAGAGCCTCTTCTCTCTTTTCAACTTACATCACTACTGCAGTAGAACCTTGTTCTTCAACGAATTTTTCAAGAATCCCGTTTGCATTAAGTATGCCTTTTTGAGATTTTTTAATGCATCGAGTTTACAAATTTATCAAGAGGATCACTGGCATGCGGATCACGGAAATGCGTAGTGTAACAAAAATCAAAGAGCAAGGCGTGCGTGTGCGTACGAGGATAATCAGGAAATGATATCACATTATCAAAAACGATTTCCAGAAGACAAGTCAGATGCATCACTGATGAATTAAAATCTATTCAAGGACAGAACACAAAAATGTTTTAGGTCGTTTTAATTGCGATGGGTTGTAGAAAAATGGTTTTTTGTATGAACAAGGAAATGACTACATGTATGTCTAAGGCGTTTTGGTCAATCGTGTTTACTGCTGTTTTTGGCCGTTGTCGTTGCATCTATGCACGTCTTGGATTAAGGTGATCCACTTGTCCCTTTAGTTCATGTTGATTTTTGAAATGATTATGCCATCTTTCCGCCCAATTTTGTGACAATTAAGACATCTTTCGAAATCTTAATCCTAAATGCATTAATGTAATTCTTCAAATTGCTCATTGACATTCTCACAGTGTCATACTTCATCAAAAACATGTCTGAATTGATAGAATCCATCTTTTGGATGATTTCTATGCCATTTCTTATGATTTTTGTTATTTCTATCATAATAAGCTTCTGCTTTGAGTTGTAATCTCTTGTTTTGGATATTTGTCCATTTGAATTCCAAACGACTCAATCCTTCCAAAGTATTAAATTTATGTAAACTATTTGACACATAATTGTATGGAGCTTGTGGTTCAGTTGTACAAGAGCTTGGATCTGTTGAGATCTGTTCCGATATCCATCGATTGGCTCCACTCTTGTATTTCTTGTTATTCTTTGAATGTTCTCTCAATTTCTTTTGTCCTCCATTGTACTTGTGATTGGTTTCATCATCTTTTGGAACACGAGGGGTTTGAAATTTGACCTTTCCTGCCCGTGCCAATGATCCGTAACGATATAAAACCATGGTTGGTGGGTGAGCGAATCACGTGTTTGATTGTTTTTATTTTTTTTATATTTAGATGTTCACCTTTGAAATGCGTGCCAGAAATTGGATTTGAAACAGAGTGTACCAGAGCTCAAGGTCGTTTGGGCGTTGAGATTTACATTCAAGCATCTGCATATAAAGTGATCGTCTTGTTCCATAGTATCCCTCTGTTAAATAATGATCTTCTCAATATTCCATCTTGGGTTCAATCCATCCTTTCCAATAAGAATGTCATTGAGGAGATCCAGTTTGATTCAAAGCCTTATTCATCTGTGATATATATATAAATTCCATGGCTCTTCATATTGTTTACCGAATTGCACTGCAACTTGCCAGCCAGCTCGTGGTCAAGAAATTGATGCGTGTTTTGAAAAAGGCTGGGCATGTAGGGTGTTTTATTTTTTGTTACCCATCGTCAGGAGATTCGAACAGAGTGGTTCGTTCACCAGAAAAAAAAGAAGCAATTTACAGCTTGCTGTAATCAAGTTGAGCTATCCATCAACCAAATGAATACAAAAACGATCATTCTTGTTCGACATGGACAAGCGACTCATAATTTAGAATCAATTCCTTGGGAAGAGAGAGAACAAATTCGAGACCCTCTTCTCACACCGTTGGGAATCGAACAAGCAAAACAAGCATTGATACATAGATATTCACCTTCTCTCATTGCAGTTTCTCCATTGCAAAGAACTGTTCAAACCTGTCTATATGCGTTGCACTCAAATGGTGAAATGGAGCAGAAGTGTTGTGCAACGAATTTACAAATGACTAAATGCATTGCCACACGATTCGGAAATACCAAGGTCGTGTTGCAACCCTTGCTTCAAGAAGAAAATGCAGGAACTCTACTCTGTGACACGGGAGTTGATGTTGCTGAGCTGTGTGAAATATATGGGAACGAGTTGTTTAATTTGGATTACATGTGTCAAGAATCGAATTGTTGGTATAATCCAAAGCATAATTTAGAAGAAAGGGTTAAGCTACTGATTCAATGGCTTCGTGACCGAGAGAGAAATGTATTGCTTTAATCACACATCATGTAAGTATAATTGACTTGTATTTCTTTAAGATCATGGTAGATGGAATGTAGGGAGTGCTTTTTCGGCTGACTCAAGAGAAATTTACGAATGGAGAAGTGAAAGTGTTTACTCTACGACAGGGAAGCGAAAAACTTGAGAAGATTGATCCATAGCTCAATAACCCTTACTACTACAATAAACTAACTTTATTGAGTGTTTAATGAAACAATCTTGTTTGGTTTGTTTTCAAATTGTTGATGTCGTTCTAAAGTTTTCTTTGGATCTCTTTCGAAAAAAAAAATGCTCTCCGGTTCAGGCATTTCATCCCCCTCTTTGAACGGGAAAGAACAACAAGGAGCAGTACAAGTGGTTCCTTCATCACTGGAAGAACTGCATAGAGAATTTTCAACACTCGTACAATGCTTGTTCAACCTGGGTGGAGGAGTCGGAAGCTCACCACAGCAAGTAAGAGAAGCAGAAAGCGAATTAATAGCATTTCCAGGCAGATGCCCATATTATGGAGTATTGTTGCTTCACGTTTCACTGTATGCTTATTTACCATTTCGGAATAACTTTTGCGTCAATCAAGGAGATAATTTCATCAATATTTCAATTCATTTCCCTCTCTATCAATTAATTGAACAAGAGCAACAATTGAAAAGTGTTATCATCAATCCTGCGATTAGACAATTAGCTGCTGTGCTATTGAAGGGATATATCAAAAGCCATTGGAATAATATCCAATCATCACAGTTGAAAAAGCAATTCAAAGATGCTTTACCGTTGGGACTCATGGCTAGCGATTTAGAAGTTGAAGTTCCACCATCATTTCTTTCAAAATTAACACTGCATTCGGAATGAGTGTTGCAGAGGTTGCAGAGCATGAATTTCCTGAAGAATGGGGAGATTTAATTCAAATATTAATTAATATTTATGAAAGTGGTCTAGTGAACCATCATCATCATTATGCACAATCCTTGGGTTCTCTAAAATGTTTGTCATTGGTGGCACAACATTTTTCTGACAAACATACAGTGTTTGTTTTCCCAGTACTTGTACCGTATATGCTTAACGTTGCTGGTAGCACACAACTTCCTGATATCATTCGAGCTAAGCATTGACTGTTTGTTCTGAAATGTTCTATTTAATTGCAATGGTTTCAGGCGATCCAAGTGATGAAGCAGATGATGAAGAGTTTGAGTATGTGAACGACGAAGACCAACAGGCGGGGATGGTAATGGAGACGATTTTACTCAAGATGACTCCAAAATAGATGAAAAACTCGTAGAAGAATCAAAAAAGATGTTATCATCAGTTATTGGACAAACTTTGAATTTAATTTTGGGAGAAATTTCTAAGCCGATTACCAACGTAAACTCAGACTGTTCCTTTAAGATGGAATGCGTAAAAACAATGAACATTTTAGTTAAAGAGTTTGGAAAGAGCTTGCAAGATGCCGTTATTCACGTACTACAATCAACTTGTTCTTCGCTGGGTAGTGAATATGAAATTTATTTTAAACATGCGATCCTTTCACCTAATGAAAGTGGAATTGCGACAAGCCAGATTGCAGAAAAGTTTGACACTGAGGGAGAAAGTATCAACTTTACAACAGTCATTTGTCAGCAAATAGAGTTGCTAGCTACTATTGTATGCAATCGTCAACTTTCCAAGATACTTTCAGCCAACAAAAATAATTTGGTCCAATTAACTTATTTACTTTTAGGATATTGTCAATTACCTCAGCATTTGATGGAATTGTGGGAAGAAAATCCCGAACAGTTTGTTTCAGAAGAAGACAATCAATTCTCGAGTTACAGTATTAGGACAGCATGTCTGAAATTACTTGAAGACTTTAACGAGACCTATGACACTATGGCTATTGAGAGCCTGTTAGATGCTTACAACAAGAGAATGCAAGAATCTCAATCGTTATATCTTCAAAATCCTAATGGAAGCACTTGGTGGAAGTTGAGAGAGGCTTCCCTAATGAGCATTTCTAGCTTTACTGAATTTAGAGATCACATTGAAGACAATCCAAAAACTTTTGACCTAGTATCTTTGATCGCTCAACTAGTCGGCAACGACTTAAAGGTTTCCTCAGACCATTTACCATTTTTGAAATCAAGAGCCATCCAATGCTCGAGCTACTTTTTGAATCAAATTTCAAATTCCAAATTGTTCACTGTCAATTTGGGTATGATCAAAGAATTATTTATAACTTATGTAAACCACATGACGGAGAATCAGCCAATACCAATTAGATTGTACTCATGTCAAGCTACAGCTAGAGTTTTTTGTTTAGAAAAGGAATTGTTGGGCACTTTGTTATCTTCATTTGGATTGAGCAGAGATGAGCTGTTACATGGTATTTTGGCAAGCATGTGCAAACTTGTGAATGACATTGGAGACGAACCCATGTACATTCCATTGGAAAGTATCGCTGTTTTTGTTAATGTAAGTTAAGGATTTGTTTATTGACATTTTTAACTTTGGTTGTAGTTCCTTCCTCAAGTTGTTATTCCTCATAGTGAAACCGTTATTTCAATAATGCTCACTCAGCTAAACAAATTTTCGAACGACAGAACTATTGCAAGTGATATTATCAATGTTTTTGATAAATTGGCAGAAATTCCAGAAACTGAAGCCCAACTTGTCAACAATGTCGTTCCCAAAATTTCTCAAATACTCACAAGCTCTGCAACTGCAACAACTCCAGATTTTATTGAGAATTTACTTGACCTTTCTCGCACAATCATTATACATGCTAAAAAAGAGGACATACTTACTGTTTTAAACATTTTGTATCCAAGTTTGATGAATTTGGGATTTTCTAATGACGAACCAGCATGGATACAAAAGATCACAGAGTGTCTTAGATCTATTATTCACGTTGGAGAGGAATTAATTGTGCCACATCGATTTGTAAGCCAACAACATCAGTATCTTCATTCCAGTTCTTATTAGAGTACATTGGTAGACTTCTTCAACCAAATTTCAATGATTCAGCCGCTTTTGGAGTAGGAGAACTTGTGACTGAAATATTTGCCAAACTAGGTCCAGCTCTTAACATGGATATTATTGGACAAATCATCAAAGCTTGTGTTCTTAAGCTTTCAATTTCCAATGATTTATTATTTATTCAATCAATAGTGTTTATTTTTGCAAAACTCTTCCACCACCAAGATATTGTACAAATGTTTTCTCTACTTGAATCTATTACGAATGTAAAGGACTATGAGAATGGATTGACCTGTGTGTTGAGCAAGTGGGCATATAATCAACAATTCTTTTTTGGCCTTTATAAATTAAAGGTCACATCCACTGCTCTTGCAAAGGTTTTACAAACAGGAGATGCTCGTTTAACAAGTGTCAATGTTGCTATGGAAGTGAAGGAATCAACGACTGGTTATCGAACAAGGTCCAAAAAGATTAAGGAAAGACAAGTTCCTTTCGTGTTGTATGCGTTCATGCTTCTCATTGATGCCTATATTCGAGCTTTAGAAGCCAAAGAAGAAGAAAAGAATGAAGCAACGTTTGAAGGAATGATGTATGGAGGTGGTTTTGATGATGAAGATCCATTTGTGCCACAAGACGAATATTTGAATCAATTGGCTCAAGGAGGAGGCGACTTTTCAGATGACGAAGGAGATGAAGATGATACTCTATCAAGCAAAGATCCAATCAATAATGTTGATCTCGAAACAACTTTGCCTGAGGTTATGAAAGAATTGTGTTCTGTGAATCAACAGGTACTGACTCACTTGGAAAAGATTTTGACAGACAAACAAAAGCAGGCCCTTCAGCAAATGCTCAATCCACAACAATAAACATTATTTACACTTAACTATTATACACTTGAAAAATATATACATTAGTTATTGGAAGGTGTCGTATTGGAAGAGGATGGGACAGTACTGCTTTTCTTGCTCATAAAAGGTGCCGTCACTTTAGAGTACACACCAGACAAAGAGTTTCCAATATCGGTAGCGAACTTGCCAATCAGACCTCCAGAGGTTGCCCCAACAATCAAGCCTCCCACTCCAGCAGAAGCTCCTAAAATAGCACCTGCCTTAATACCTACAACAGCACCAATGGGGCCACCCAACACCAATCCACCTACTGCTCCTCCTACCACAATTGCTGAGAATGCACCAATTTTCTTTGCTTCTTGTAAATATCTTGTACCTTGTTTGACAGCAAGCTCTGCCTGTTCAACATTATTTTGGACTTGCACAACCTTATCGCCTTGTACTTGAACTTCCTGATGAAAGTCTTGCGATATTTGGTATAACTCTCTTAAATCTTTGTGAAGATTTTGAAGATCTTGTAATTCCTCCTCATCTTCCTGTAAAATTGTTGATCATGAGCTCTTTTTGTTAAGATTGAGATACAAACCTTGTATGGTAAAAATATAAATTCATCCTGTAAAATAATTTTCTGTTGCTGATCTGAAACACTATTATCATACGAATGCTCTTGTGAAGAAGAATTTAAAAGTGAAAATAATTCTTCTCTGTCTGTTGAATTTTTCTGCTCTGCTTGCTCTTTAGATGCAATAAATTTCTTGACAGCATTTTCTGATTCCTGGCTTTCTGCAATTCCACTTAGCCAGGAGGCAAATATCTTGGGATCAATTCCGTACTTGTCACAAAAAGAACTTTGCGTTTCTTTCCAATGTTTTTTATATAAAGAAACAAGAGGATTGGTGATCGTACTTTTTGCTTTCAAATTAGTTTTCGGATATTTCAATTCTAACTGTTTTAGTTTCTTTTTAAAGTATTCGTCTCGAAGTTGTTTCAAACGGTTAAAATCAGCTTTGAATTTTAAAAATTGTTGATCCGTATTTTCTGCTTCCAAATTTATCAACCGGTGTTCAATATCTTGAATTGAGTTTTGTGTATATTTCTTTAATTGTTGAATTTCAGTTCGTATTTCTTTACTGTCTTCAGAAGTTCCTATCCGAGTCATCAACATGGTTGCAGTTTGAATGGCCTCACATAATTTCTCTAACTCCAAAGCAATTGAATCTATAGAATATTCCTCTTGTAGCTGTTCAACGTTTTGCGATGAAGTTGCTGATGAGGATGGAGGAGAAACCATCATGGAAGGCTTGATCACCAGTTGATGAGAGGATGAAGATCGTTTCGAATTGTTCATTTTTTTCGTAATACTATTTTTGCATCATGGGATCAAAGACAACCACTCTCTTAAAATAACTTTGGTCGACCTTATTATTTAATTTAATCAGTAATTAATTGTTGTTCGAACATCATCACGTTCCTCTTTTATTCATTGATGATAAATACGATCTGTGTCTACAGATAATTCTTGGAGAGCAGCTGAAATGTCCTTAACCATGCTAATTGGGCCACACACAAAAAATAATGCTTCCTTCCGTTGTTCTTCATTCAAATTAGCTTTAAGATAATTGACATCAATTTTTCTGTCACTTGTCAACAGTGGCTCTAATTCTTGTGGTATTGAGCTGCTGGGTGGTGTAGAGGCCAAAAGTTTACAATTAATATTTTGAAAATTTCTTATAATATTGGAAATGTCGTTCACAAAACAAAAATCGTCAACCGTACTTGCAGAATATATTAATGTGACATGATAGAAATAGAGCATGTTTCCAGAAATGTACTTGATAATAGATATTAAGGGAGTGACACCAAGTCCACCTGCAATGAGAACTAAATGTTTGGCATTTGCAAACCTAATCTCACTAACATTGAAATAAAAGCTTCCTAGTGGTCCAGAAATGGTAATCAAATCTCCAACTTTTGAATCATGCAGTAAACTGGCAAATTCAAAATTGCAATTAAAAAATAACAATAATTATTACATATTAATAAATAATACATCACATAAATATACCTACTGTGTGAGAGGGTGATTACTTCGTTGAACAGTGATTTCAATTTCATTGGAGAGCATCTTTGGAGCACTAGATATTGAAAACGATGCTGTCATGTCATTCATGTAAAGATTAATAAATTGTCCAGCATAGAACGTGAAAAAAGGTAATGTTTTGGTTTTCACTCGCAATGTAAAGCGTTTTGTTTTGGGAGATTCTTGATGAATATTTATAATTTCAGCAGGAATTTGTTCAGGATGTGAGCTATTTGTGTGTGATGATGACGAATTGTCGCTATGAAAATATTGTTGTTGGGAAGATTGATAATTGAAAAGAGAAGCATTTCCGAAATTTTGTTTCACCCTCTTGATGAAAATATTTTGTAAAATTGATGAAGATATCATCAGCTTGTTGAAGTTCCGTATATTATTAGAAGAGTTGATGGTGAGATGTGAATGACAAACATTCAATAAATTATTATTTAAAATGTGTTTGCTGCTTGAGGTAATTCGATGTTTGTAAAGCAATCCAACACCCCTCGTAGTGCAAGTGGAATAAATTCTTTTCATTAAATCTGTCAAAGTCAGAGAATGATGACACAAGTTGATGTTATCTCCGATAAGTGATTCTTATTTTTGTTTGAATATTTTCATCATTTATTCGAGCTCGAACCTAAATATTTACAGCTTTAACTCTCCTACCAATAAATCCTTCATTCTGGAGAAGGCATCCCTTCCGTGTCCAACCTTATTGAACTCTTCTGTGCCGTCTTTACCAGCAACCTGGAGAATTCAATGCACAATGTCAAGAAATTAAATCGCTGCACCAACCATAAATCATGACTTACCTCAAAGAGTACATCCTCCCCTCCTGGATGTTCGTGCCTGTAGTCCGCAATACTATAGATTTTACCATCAATACAAATCCATGGATCCTT
Organism: Naegleria lovaniensis; assembly: GCF_003324165.1. Classification (NCBI taxonomy): domain Eukaryota; phylum Heterolobosea; class Eutetramitea; order Acrasida; family Naegleriidae; genus Naegleria; species Naegleria lovaniensis. The sequence goes on from NW_025407843.1 coordinate 289,005, forward strand.
ATGCCCTTCTTTATGCTCTGCTAACTCTTCGAGGGTTATTATCCGTGTGGTAGTTGCCATGGCAGAGAGTGTTGTGTTGAACTGAGTCTTTAATTTGTTTTGTTTTGATTTTTGCGTTGCACTGAAGCTAGAGTACTTTTCAACGTTCCCTCACTTTATTGTACTTTGGAAAAATGACGAATATTGAGCAGTAATGGGATTACATTCTCCACGTTTTACCGCATTTGTGGAGGTCAAACATAAATGGAGAATTTTGGTGCCATTAGCGACCAATAAGGGAGAAATAATGTTGAAAGTCAAATTAAAGATTCAATAACTGGAATGGTGACGAGAAATGAAAGAGAAGTGAGGTTGTTTTTTATCGAAATCGTTTTGTCCAAATAAATATTCATTATTACTCTGTTATGATTTTCTTCAGAAAGACAGCTTTCCTTCATATACCTCTAAACTACCAGATTGCCCATTCTTGACAACACACAAAAAGTTACCATCTTTCGTTCGAGCGAGTGCTACCGGAGATCTGCATTCAGTTTCAGCACAGAGTGGAAGATGACCTTTCTGTTTCACCAGAGTCCATTCACCTCTCAAAATATCAAACAAGTAGCAATCGGAAAAGTATTTCAACGTTGGTGTGGTGGTTGAGGATGTACTGCTTTGCGAGTCTTCCATCATCATGCTTAATCCTTCATCATCAAGAACTTTTTCATTTGCAGAGTGTCCACCCATCATTAAGAAGCAATTGTTTTCAGGGATTTCAACCATGGCATGGAACATTCTTGGATGAGGCTTTTCTAAACTCTTAATTTTGAGTCGAGTGAATTGAGAGCTCTTGAAATTGTAGCTATACACTGATTCGTCTGAGTATGGATTCACTTGATCAGGATGTCCACTCAAATAGGGTTTCCTAAGTCTTCCACCGTACACATAAGCAATACCGTTCACGTTAATAACAGAGTGTCCAAATCGGTTTGGAGGTGCAATATCACGAATATCTGTGGAGAGTTGTCGATGATCGTGTATAGATCCCTTTCTCTCTCTTCCGAATAATTTAATCGAATCTAACAAATTACTTCTTCTTTCCTTTTGTTTGGTATCAACGTCTTCAATAGGAAGAGGAATATGGATAGGATGCATGGTACCATCTCCAAGACTGTCTGTACTGCTTGATGCTGAGTAGGAGGTACTCACTGAGGCTTGAGAAGAATCGTGTGAGGCTTGTTTTGGAATACTAAAACTTGGTAATTTAGGTTGATCAAATTTCTTCTTCTTCAAATCAAAGACATACACAAAGGACACCTTTTTTGTAGCATCTGAAACTGAGTTCGAAGAATCTTGTGTAAGATCATTCCATTTCAAATAATTTCCTCCGAATATGAATAAATCTTTAGAAATAGCCAATACTGTGTGATTGGCATGAACCGTTGGCCAAAAGTTTGCTGCCGAATTCAAGAATGATGGTTTCTTTGAAATGGTATTTCCATTATTATTGGAAGAGGATGTATTTTCTTCACCGGCCACAAATAACTTGAATTCATGGGTGTTAAATTTATATTGGAAGAACATGTTGGTAGGATGAGGACATGCTGCAACATCATTCTTTGAAGATTTGAATAATTTCTTCATTCTACTTGTTAAGGTTCTATTTTGATTCACTGTAAAAGACATTCGTAAGAATAATGTCCCAATATATATATATATTTGAGAAGAATTCAAACATGACACAATTTTTCAAAAATCAAAAGGAACCACATACCTGCTTCATTGGAATAACGCTGTTGTGATTGGAACAAGGAAGATTTATCGAGGTTTCTTGATTCTCATGAAAATAGCCTCCGAAAAAGATGAGTTTTTCCTTATTACTACTCTTTCTTAGCATTACAGCACTCGATCCAAATCCATTAGATTCTAATTTTGTGTGATATTTAATTGTCCATTGAGTACCTGTTCTATTATCTGTTCATTGCCAAATACAAAGAATTCATTTGTACATGAAGAAGATTCAGCTTACCTGTTGCTTGTGTGAATTCCTCGACAAGTTCTAACACTGAGACGCCTCTCTTTGAACCGTGTACGATTGCATAGCGAGATTTCTGTGTCACTGTATCAACAATTGTAAAGGGCAATAATTGAAGAGAGGTATGGTAAGACGACTCATCATCGAGTGCGCTGAATTGTGTGTTTGTTCATTACACACGCATTGCGCAGTGTGAGCATGATGCAAATTTAGTACGTTGAAGCATCCATGGATTCGATATCATGCGTTGTGTGTGTCATATTGAAAGCAAAGCACACAGTGTTGAGCAAAGAACATGTGCAGGAACAAGTAATATATTGAACCATTTTTCATATTTAAAATTATTTGAAATATATTAGAAAAGATGAGAATCATCACACCACCACAACAATTTGAAATATTTACCAAAGAACACCACGTGTTGATATCCAACAACACAACAATATAATAGTAGACACTTACTTCATTTCAAAATCAGGATGTTCCAATACGTGAACACAACGCCAATGAATACTCGCATTACTCTTCTTTGTGTGATTTAAAGGTTCCACAAATTGTGAGATCACACTATTACCACCACTCACACCCAACGTTCCTGTTGAATTAGCATTAGAAGAGCCATGAGGTGAAAGCATGCCCTCATCATGTGAAGAATTAGTATCCGATGAGCTCACACGAGAATGTCCCGAATTTTGGTTGTTGATTTGCTCAGAAGAATTGTTCTTTTTGAGAGAAAGATTGAGTTTGGGAATTTCAGTCATGATGATTGCAACGGAACAGATCTGATGGTAAAAAACGCAGTGTTGTTTCGTGTGGAAATCGATCGCAATCTGGTCTGATGATTCGGGGAACGTAACGGTTTTTTTTTCTTCGGTTGATGTTTGACATTCGTGAAGGGTGTCTTCCTTCTTGAGAGCAGTATCCCTTATTATTTCTCTTGTTTCAAAGCAAAGCACAGGATATGGATTACAAATTTGTCTTTGCTTGGCCAGCAACTTGCATTACCAAGATTCTTTCAAGACAGTATGTTTTCTTGAATTTGATGGTAATGGGAGAAAGCCTTCCTCTCTGATAAATTCCAATGCTTTGACAGTAAACGATGAAAGACGTACTTATAAAAACGTATACATTGGCAACGGCAGACACGTATTTTTGTATAGTAACTTTACAGCTTGTTTCTGTCTTAACGGCAAAAAGAAAAGGCTTTGCAGCAAATCAAAATCAATTAGAGTGTTGCTGACCTACAGGAGTTAATCAAAAAATGTCTCTAAAGGTTTTTCGCATCGGCTTTGCATTGGGCAAGGAAATGAGTTTATTCCGATCATTGATAACCACCAGAAACACATTGTCTTCGAGCCGTGTTATCAATCATCATTTGTTTAAACAACAGTATAGGTGCTTCTCTCAGCAAAATAAATCGCTGTTGAAAGCGTCATCCTCCAATAATAATGGAAAAAAAGGCTTTACGGCAAATGATTTCAGACTTGCATTGATTTGTATTGCTATGGTGAGCATTGCTATTGGAGCATATTATAGTAACAAAAGCACAGAACGAAAATTTGAATACAAAGAAAAGTGCGAGAAGAAAGAAAACAGTCAGTAGAGAACATGAAAGAGAATGCAAAAGAATTTTTCGGAAGACTGCGAAAAAAGAAAACATCAGAAAAAGAAGAAAACGTAGACAGTGAAGTTAAGAAAGACTAGAAGACAACTCTAGAGTTGTTGTTTCTCCAAATGCTAATATTAACGGATGATTTATTAATAGGTCAAGTAAGGATAGCGTCAATTGACACATGAGCTGCAATAAAAATGACATCAAACCAACAAGAAGAAGTTTTCGAGTAGTAAGTGGTAGTGATTGATCCTGTCATCACCATCATATGTAGCAATTGTTCAATAGGGTTCGGAACAGATGAAGAGTCTGCCAATATCGTGTATCAAACGATTATTGTGGACGAAGAATTATCAACAAAGGTCAAACGAAATGTGAATTTGCAATATGCATCGGAAGATAAAAGCCATAATTTAATCATGTATGTTTAAATGATGAATGAATCCCCAAATTGACAACAATACTTTTACTAGTAATTTCATTTCATCAGATGCCAGACAATTAAGATCATCAGTGAAGGGTATTCTCGATACCATCCATCTATCCATTGAAACTCTTGCTAAATTTGTTGAACAATAATATTCAACAAAATTATTATTTCCGAATATTTCACAATTCTATTGTTCTATTACTTTGCCTTTGATCACTGAATTAGGTTTGGATACCGAAGCAACATTTACATTTTCTCCAGTAAAATAGAACACTTTGGATCTAACCAAATTTTCAGCCTCAATTTCCTTTTTCAATGAATTGAATTTTCTTCTACATTCTAGATATGATTCCTTAAATTCTGCACACATAATATCACTTCTATTGTTTTTATATTCGTTCTCACATTTTGTAAATAGTTGTAATAAATCTTGACATGGTTTTTCTGGGATATATTCTCTATTAGAGACAACAATAGGAGGAGTGTTAAAATATATTTGTTGCATTATTACATTGTTTTGATATTGTTCCAGAGGAGACAATTGTTCGGAAGAATCTTGTTCGGGGGTGAATTGATTGTCTTCATCTTTGGTTTTGTTCATTTTTTTGTGGTGGCACCATCATCATTGACAAGAACGTCCTTGTCCAAAGCCTTATTAATGATTGATCATACTTGAATAATCATGCATTTTCGTTGAACAAGGTGAACCCTTTGCATGAGGTTCACAAGCCTGGCCATGGTTCATTTCGAAATTGAACAAAATTGAAGTGCAAACTCAAAAAAATGATTCCGTCCTCACAACGTCACACAACCTCTCATCACAAACAAAGCGACCATCATGTACAGTCCACTCAAGAATCACTCACCGATCTTTCATTAGATGACACAGGTGAGGACTATTTAGACTCACTTTCAGCAGTTTCGTCGGATTATGGAAGTCTTGCATCGCTGAGTCAATCATCAGCATCGGAACATCACGCCTTGCTGATGAGTAGCACTCGTAATGTTGTTGCACATAACTTCAATGAATTACCCAATGAAATTCTTGTACATATATTAATTTATTTAAACGGTGCACAAATTTTAAAGTTAGAAAGCTTATCCAAGAAATTCTATCAACTCATTCACCATGAAGACGAATCGGAACGTCAATATAATAAGAAAATTAGAAGAAAAAGAATTCCCATCAAGGAGAAGAGAAAGGAGCAGCGGAGATTGTCGATTAATTTAGCTACAATGATCGCATCATCAGGATTAGATTTACATTCCATTACCTCTGGCTATGAATTTTGGATCTTTTTAAATGAAGTGCACTTCAAAGATGAAACTCAAAGAAGAAGAAAAGAATATCCATCAGCTATTCAACCCAGAATATTTTACATGTACCATTTGAAAGTCACATGGCTTAATGAAAAATATAGTGTTGAAAAGGCATTGAGATCTCTTGAAGACGCATTGACTTCTCATCCTTACTTTAATGAAGTGTGTATATTCTCGCCTCACTTATTGAGATTATATTATTTGTTGTACTTGATGGATCGAGATTATGCAACCATGGATTTGAGGTAAGTGATATTTAATTGAATCATGAATTAGCGTTTATCACTATTTGGCTGTTCATAATACATGCATAAAAAAGATATCATCCTTTTGAAGAACTCAAGCTCGAAGTTGAAAAACATGTTACACCAATCGCTAAACATGTGATGGAAAAGGACATGCGAGCTGGTCAAGGGTCCATGAAAATGATTGCCATTGTCAAACTAGCACCCAAGGACGTGTTGAGAAGTGTACAACCAGGTCAACACGAATCACTCACACAAGAACAAATGGCCCAACAGATCTTACTTGAAGCATATTCTGATAAAGATTTCAGAGATGACAGAGATGTGAGCATGGTCAAGTTTATTCATGAAATGAATCCATCTTCACATGTAAATTATAAATATGAGTTAGATGAAGAAGATGTTGGAGATAAAGGTGGAAAGATTACTAATACTCTTAATGCCATCTACAAAAGTTGGTACTCCAAGTGGAGAGATGTGATTAATAAGAATCGTGACTATCAATCATTCAAGAGTTATGATTTTAGAGAATTAGAGACAATTAAGATTCGTTCTGGATTCAGCTGTGACAATGGGTTGAGATGTGCCAATAGTTGGATCAAACGCGACTATGTTTATACTAAATTATTGCAAAGACAGTTACACTAAAACTACAAATGGAAATAACAATAAATGGTTACCTTAACGTGTAGTTAACTGTTCCAAATCAGTAGTATTTCTGAAGGAATACGTTTTGCCTCCTACATCTTGTTTCACAATCTTGGAGACGTATTCTCCAATAACTTGATTGGAGAAGCTCGATTGAGTTACCTCAGAGGGCTTTTGAATATATGCTGCAATTCGAAGTTCATTCAATTTAACACTCAGTTTCTTTTCCTCAATTTCCTTATTGAGAGCTTTGATTAGACCAAACAATCCACTCACAGCTGAGGTTAGCAGTCCCATCTTGGAGAACATTACTCTTTCACCTGCAGCACCTGTTCGTTTTAACAATTAGTGTCCACAATGATGATCATATATATATACAATTATCCAATTCCACCTACCTGTAATGATGGTATAAGTTTTCAAGTTTGGTACTGTTAAAAACTGTTGTGCAATCACAAAATGGCTCAACAGTAAATTTCGTAACAACTCAAGATACTCAGATACAGAGGTCTCCGTCGGGTGACTGTTTTGCCACCAACTGCCAAGAGATGAAACAACATGATCCACATGTCCATACTTTTCAAGAATTTCATTTTTCAAATGAGCAGCCGCTTTCTCTGGATCCTCTTCAGTTTGGTGAATGGTGATCAAGTTGGAGGAAAATTCCTTGTCTACTTGTTTTTTCAATTCTTCTAATGCTTCCTTTCTTCGAGAGGGAACAACAACCAGTTTTCCTTCTTTAAGGAATTGCAAAGCAATACCGGATCCAACAGTTCCAGCACCACCTGCAACGAGTACAACTTCTTTGGAAGCCATGATCAATCTGATAATCAAGAATGTTTCGTTCTGGTGTGGGTGTTTATACAATTTTTTTGCTGTGATCATGCAAATCAAATGTTCACTTTTGAGCTTTTTCTTAATACGTGCGCAAAAAAAGCATGCGCACAGGGACGCTAGTTGTGAACAAAGCTGAAAGAGAAAAGCTTTCGGTCTGTGGCCACGTGTGGTTGTGCCCACTAGTAAAAAAAAATGTCCAAGAGAAAAACCAACCCAGTGACAGCCACCAATGATCACAACAAAATCATCAAGCATACCCATCACGAAGTTGCAAATACGGACATGCCATTCCAGCATGAGGTGCTTTTCGAAATTTTTAAGTTTATTCCTGTATCGGACCTGTTAACCGACTCGCTTGTTTGTAAGCAATGGAACACTGTTGCACACAACAATCAATTATGGAAATCTGTGTTTGAGAAGCAATATCAAGATCATCCATTCGCTCCAAAGGATCCCTTGTTTGGAGGCAATTTGATTGAAAAATTAGCTGAATCTACATTTTCAAATTGTCTTTACAAGGCCATGTATGCTCTCAAGAAGAGCTTTCACAAATTGCAGGTTATTTCAAAACAAAATATTCATGCAGACATGGCTGAATTATTTGAAGGCGATTATGATGAAGGGTTTACATTCAAGGATGGAGAGGAAAACTTTGAGCCAACACTTGAAATGAAACAAATGATTACCGGTTGGACACCCTATGAGGATGGAATCAAAGGAAACAAATATGGTCACTTTATATGTGACGAATGTGCAGAGAATGAAGATTTATGTAAAGTGATTTTCAAAAATCCACTCTCGGAACAAGGTAAGATTAGTTATTTATGTTGTGTCTTGGTTCAAACAATAGTTGTGTGATCATTTAAAATTTGACTCATGAATGATAGTATTCGTATTCTATGAAGTCTCTAATAGTAACCCTTATGGAAGTATTCATTTAGAAAATGAAGAAGCGTACTTTGCCCTTCACAGCGAAGGATGCTTGCAAACCAGAAACGACTCTCCAATGGAATTACCCAATTTCGATTTTATGATTGCCCTTCAGAGGTTTATTAATGATCTTCAAGAATGTCCAGAACATTTATTGTACTATGCAGAGAAAACATTTGAACCTAAAAACTATCTTGGACCAAAGAAAGGAAATATTTATTGAGGAACATCACCAAGAGCAGGAGATGAAACATTCCGCACATCTCTATAGGAATAGCTCTGTCTCTGTACACGAGCTCGAATATTAAAAAGACAATGATTCTCGCAATACATGAATGACAGGTTCACACACTTTGCATTTTCAGCGGGTATTTAAGGCCCCATATTAATCCATGAATTAGTAGACGAATAAGGAGAAGCGAATCAGCAAATCAATTCCGTTCTGCGTGTTCATGAAGAAGAATCCATCGGCTAATTGTTTTAGTTTTTTACTTTTGATTTGGAATTCATTTCACCAAATTGGTGTTGTAAAATGAGCACTGGATTCTCAAAGATCCTGTCAGCGACCCCTTTTTGAGGTTGGGTGATCAGTGGGATGACAATGGACTTGACATCGTTCTTATTTTCGAAAAACAAAATTCATTCTCTCAATCATCATGAAGGACCTGTATTCTTGTTGCAGAGGGAGGCTAATGATGACATCTCTCAACGATGCAAGGATCAATTCCGCACCCAATGACACAACCTGTTGGATGGTAGAAGACTTTGCAGATAACGACCGAGTACAGGAACACATCATTCTCACCAGCAGCGGAAAGATCCTGAACACACAATACCCAATGACGAGATCTTTGATACAATACGATCGTATCAAGATGCAGACCAACAACACAATCCATCATTGTTGACCTACAACACTTGTTCAGAGGCTGAGGCGTGCTACCATCAAGAATCACCACCATTGAATCTTAAACTTGTGTTTAACGAAAATGAAATGGAGATGCTTGATTTGTATTTCCATAACTTGTATGTGATGAGGACAACTCAACCACATGCTTTCCCCACATGTTTTCCCTTACTTGATCACTCCCAAGGTAAACTTACCTTGAGAAGGGACTCCATGTTATCCAGCTCTTCTTCATCCTCTAGCACCTCAACCCCCTCTCTTCAAACTTCACCCCTAAATCCTCTTACAGAGGCACCAACGTTGAAACAATCAAGTCCCAAAATTTCCAAAAAGAAGGTTCGTTCAAAAAGCACCTCCAACCACAAATCTAGGAAAACTGCAGAACTTAAAGGTTTCACCAAAGTGGACCGTGGTCTGTGGCAATTCCATTCCTACGAGAATGGAAGGATTGTGCCATCGAATGAACTGGTCTTTCTAACTTGGAACCAAAAAACTCCCCCAAAAACCACACTTTTCAAATAAACAAAAAATACAATCAAAAAATTAGCGCCAAAATGAGGAGCTCAGTTTCAATGCAGCACACCAGCGATGAGGAATTGCTTTGTGCATCGTTGATGAGGAATAGTAGAGAAATAAAAGCTTTTTTCAATAGTAAGTGGTATATTTGATCTGAATTTCTCAAGACGGCATTTGCAGCGTTTTCGGAGCGAAATTGGATGAAGCTTTTGCAATATCTTGCCCTGATCGGGATAAGAAGTGTACAACATAAACTTGGAGCCTATTCGTCGCTGGAAAGCATTAAAGAGCTTATGGGTATGTAGACTATTTAGTTCAATTTTGATACATTCTCATAACTTAGATAATCTCTCCACCAATCCACCAGCTCTGAATCATCAAAATGCCCAAAACAACCAACAAGACCTTATACCTTCTAGTCTTGTGCGTATCCTACTGCACAACCATCTACTCCTTCCAAAACCGCCCACCACGAAGACGTACCTTCTGTCTTCGACGATGAATCTAGATATAAACCTTCCTCAAGATGGAGAAAAGGTGAAAGGCAAGGTGTTCAATTTTCTTCAGTAAATGAAGACCACTTTGTCCCTCATTTCCCTGAAAAACCTAGCAACATACAGGCCTCTCCCATTAAGCCAACAAATCATTATAATATAACACCTCAAGCTACTTACCAACACCGTCGTCACCATTCTTTGACGACCATTCTCGAGCTGCAACAAATGTTCAACTAACGAGAGGAAATGTGTCAGCCACTCACCCTTATTTCAATTCACCTGTTCCCATGTTCACGATTACTTTAACCCTTACCAAAATTCAAACCCATATCACTCGTATCCGGTGATTCCTCCAACCACATACGTTCACTACCCTTCCTATCCCTCACATCCGCTAAACGCACCAACAATCGTTCATCATTTAGCTCCACAACAACCACAACTCGCAGAATTTCAAAATCTTAGAGAACAGCCATCAGACCAAAACACAAAGGAGCCAAAATCCTCGAAAAGAACGAACCAGAAATTACAAAACAACAGGAAGAAATCGCACAACCTGAGAACGAAGTTCAAGAGGAGCCTCCGAAAGCAGTAGCTTGGTCAACAAGTATGAGCGGAGGTACAAAAAAAAAGAAGGTGAAACTCCCAAAAAAGAGGCTAAAAAACCTGCTGTTAAAAAGCTCCAAAGACATGCATCTGTACCTCCGAATTTGGGTGAGTTTTTTTGCAAATTATTTACTTAATTTATGATTTTGAAGCGTACCTTACGACCTAAACAAAGTGGAATCAAAGATTAAAGGTCAAATAATGGTCGACAAAAAAACCAACTCACACACAATGCATGAACCAGTTCTTGTGACATCTAAAAAGGAAACCGCAGAAAAACATTTGCTTTCAGGTCAAACAGCAGATCCAGTAAGGCAGAAAGAGTCCCCAATCAAGAGGCGACATCTATTACCTCTACACCTTCTCAACCTCACAACAACCCCCAACAATTATACAGCCTTGCAAAACAAAGTGAACCAAGTAAACTACCCCCAAGAAACATGCCTTCAAAAAGACTGGAGGAAATCCTCTACCAGAAGAAAAAGGTGGATTCACCCAGAACAGAGAAACGTAAGTACTTCAGATTCGTATAATGTTATTGAAACTGTCACATCTTGAAATAGAATCTGTGTTATCGATAGTAGAAAAGTTCATGAACGATCCTTATTTGAAAGACTTTTATTGATTACTGTTTGAATGCACTTGTGGTCATCAAAATAAAGTCTCTTTCAATACCATCGTTTCCTTTCTTTGTGGTGGTGATATTTCTAGAAAACTCTGCATTTACAAAACCAGCTTCTTTTAACCATTCACTGATCTCATTTGCTGAAAAGCCACCCTTATATTGCACCTCATGTGTCATGTGCTTGCAATGAAATTTATCGCTATGATCTTGATCCTTGTCAATCTCTGTGAAAATTAACACTCCACCTGGAGCAAGATAGCTGGCTAAAAGCTTAATCTTCTCTGGAACGTTTTCCAAGTGATGGAACACCATTCCTGAAATAATTACATTGTACTTGCCCTTATTTTCAACAATTTGGTGATTCGAATGAGCTTCAGCCAAGTCAACGACGTGAGGAATGATTTTGTCAGCATCAGCGTCCAGCAAACCTTCCTGAACAAGTTTTGATTTCTTTTCCTTCAATTGCAAAATCATACCTTCACTCACATCCACAGCATCAATCCTGTTCACAAGTTCTTTGAATTCACTCAAAAACAAAAGAGAGAGTGTTCCAGTTCCACAACCAAAATCCATAATTAATAAGTCTTGTTGTTGATTCATCTTTTCCAAGACTCCCCTAAATACATCACGAATGCCATGTGCCACTCTTCTTGAAAATTCAGCTTTTGATGGATTATTATCCCAATTCAAAGCCATCTGATCGAATGTTTTTGAATTTAATTCAGCAACGGAAAGCTCATTCCCGTGATGATGATGCGGACACTGGGTATGACCTTCGGATGTGGTGTGGTTGTGGCTGTGTGGACAATGAGAGGACATTTTGTTTGTTGGAGGAATACATCACTGCGAGGAAGCAGTAAGTACTTGTAAATGAAATTAATAATGCGCAGGAGTCCGTGAAGGGTTGCATGGGTGCTTGTTAGTACTTCTAAACTAAACCACCGCCAGATCATTTGGAGTGAATCAATTCAACAATGCACACGTGTTTTCAATGTAAATTAAAAATGTCGGCAGTGATTGATTATCGAGGACAGGCTTTAGCTGAAAGTATCTACAGGTACACGCTCTTTACATCGGCTGTAATGTTTCTTTGTTGATACAGAAGGATTGTGATCTCCGATTACTTGTCCATATTATTAATATTGTTGAATGAATACATTTAAATTATTATTTTAATATCATTTGTTTGGAATGAATATTATTTGGTACATATTCCGATCAGATTGTTGGATTGTTAGTTGGATTTTACTTTCAGAAATTTTCATTTGGTTTTTATATCTTTGCGATTGGAACCTTATTAGTGTTGGTTCTGACTGTTCCTCCGTGGCCATTCTACCGAAGAAATCCAGTGGTTTGGCGAACAGACATACCCAACGATAGCTCGGAAGAAGAAGAGCAAAGCAAGAAAGTCAAATCATACTGAGAGTGCTAATTGTAAATCAAATATTTATTGATCAAATTTCAACATTCCACCTGAACACGATGGAAATGTCATTAAAATTATTGGAGTGATAAAAGAGGTTTTGTTGCATTTCGTGAGACCTCTTTTTCCAATTTTTGAATATCAAGATTCTAAAGTTTCCAAAATCAGAAACTATTAATTCTTGTAATTGATGACTTATACAAATTCCAATAGGCTTCATGTTAGAAGAGTCATCATCTCGACTCTTGAAACTCTTCAAACAATGACCAAAACGGTCAAAAATGCATATTCTATTATTTCCACTATCTGAGACTACGAATAGAGCTTGTTTCTTGTCATACACCACTCCCTTAGGAGAGGATAAACATCCTTTTGTATCCCCTAAACTTCCAAATTTAAACAACATGGATCCATTCAGGTTGGATATTATCTGTATTCTGTGATTCAAAGTGTCACATACGATCAAGTTATCCTTTTCATCGAGTGCCAAATCATGAGGAAGAGAGAATTCACTCTCTCCTTTTCCAAATTTGCCTAAATATCTTAGAATGGTACCATCTGAGCTCGATAGTACACAAATCCGATGTCGATCAGAAACATAAATTTCACCTTTTCCAATACATAATCCATTTGGTTTCGTTAATTCTGTGGACCATAATACAGTTCCTTGCTTATTGACTTTTTCTACACGTCCATTATCTCCACAATAAACAAATCATCACTGTCATCATAATCAAAAAAACTTGGCTTTCCTTGAGGTAAAATTCTTTGTTTTACCTTTCTGGTTATTAATTCCAATGTATAGATATAACCTTCGGAAACATCGAAAAATAAATTTCATTTGCACTTTCATTAATTCGCACTTGCCAAGGCTCAAATAACATCATAGATTTCTCTTCATCATCAGCAATAGAAATTTGATTCAACACTCTCCTAGTTGCCTGAACAAGATCATCCGAAGGAAATAACGCTTCAATCACTTGTGCCGTTGCAATGTGCTCATCAATTTGAGGAATGAACATTTTTTTTTCTTCAATAGATCTCATGTGACTTACCCAAGGAACTTCTAAGATCTCTAAAATGTTGCAGATTTGCGTCCTTACAGCTATGCACTGAACACGTGGTTGTCAAAAAAAATGTCTTCCAAACCTAAAGATATACTCACCTCTCTCTCACCAACGCTTCTCTCTCACAACAATGAACGAAAAAACTCCGAATACGGTTTAATAGGAGCATTTCGTTCGTGTAGTCATTTTCTCATTCATTCATTGTATTTATTGTTGTACTCTTGTTATTTGATATATCATCATGTGTGGAAGAGGATTTCCCAAATGATGATGATGATGATGGTCGGAACAAGTGATCATCCCTCTTCATTGACTCATCTATTCAACCAAGATACTACTATTAGTAAATTTCCGAATCATTTAGCAATAGCAATAGATACAGAAATGCTTTCTCCACACATTCTTCACACAAATTCACACATTGCAACAAGACTCGATAAGTTGAGCAGTTTGGATGGACTAGTCATGAAACAAATTCAAAACATTATATATTGGTCATTGACAACATTTTCAAATCTAAACAATCATTCCATTCAGAGTATTGCATTCTATGATAAACATGGAATATTAGAACAACATTCAAAACAAATTTTTGACTTTGTTGAAAGAGCACTGATACAGAGCAGTGATGAATTTACGATCAATCAAAATATTAAAATTGTAGAGGTCAGACAAGTTGAAAATGAAATTCCATACTTGAAAATTTCAACAACAAGGAATATTTCTCATATTCAAAGTTTAACCGTTCGATTACTAAGTTTTCAAAATTCTGGAAAACCAAGCATTACAAAATTAGCCAATTCCATTTATGAAGAGTTGAAACATCATGAACAAGATTTGGAACATTTCAATGAATTAGTAAGGCATAAGGTGAATGAGACCCTGCATCGTCACATCAAAGAAAATATTCCTGAACCAAATATTTTAATTTCATTCAGTAATCCTGTGTTAATTCTTCATGGCTTTTCTCCTCTGCATTTGAAGTATACTCAAATTGCGTAAGTTATTTGATTGAATATTATTATAAATTTATTTAATTTTTTCACAATTTCAACTGATACAGTCATGTTGAAAAGTGTTTTGTCAAACAATTCACAGAAACAGATTTTGTGAAATGTATTTTTGAATACATCTCGTGTAATCAAAGATTTGGCAAATGAGTCTCATGACTACTCTCTTTATTCCTCAATTTGAATATTTTTAACTTGATCAGAATGCACTGGTTGTGGTTCATAGTTTTCACTCTTTGGAATGATTAATTTCAATTGACCGTCCTTAATACTTGCTTTAATTTCATCAATTTTAACATTGTCAGGAATATCGAACTGTCTTGAAAAACCAACATTGAAACGTTCATGTAGAATATATTCTGAATCCTTGTCTTGCTTACTTTCTTCTTTCTCTCCTTTAAGAATTAGAGTTTTTGATTCTTCATCGATGGTGCAGTGAATATTTTCCTTCTTGAATCCAGGAACATCTTTTATAAATTATTAATGTACAGAATTATATATAATTCATGAATGACCATTGTCATCCATAATGAAATCCAAATTTGGTCATTACACATGAGTACTCATTTGAAATTCTTCTTACCTGCAATGAGTTCGAATTGTGTTGGACTTTCTTTAACATCCACGAGTGGAGAGTTGAATGTCGAGAATGGTGAATGTACTAATGGTTGAAGAATGTCATTGTCTGTGAATGAAGATAGAAAGTTGTAGAGTGGATTTCTGGAACGAATCGGTCTGAATGTGTGATGATGTTGTGGAGATCCAAACAAGCGTTTGATGAGAGACATTTTTCTGATTCATACTTCCAATATTATTATTATCTTTACCAAGTTGGAAATTCACTATAACCATCATCTTGAACAAATATGGTAAGGAAACATTCCAGGAGCGTTGTTCGATCAAAGAATGGAACATTGTTACCACAATCTTCTCCACATTCACACACATACTAAAACGACTCGAGTAGATGAATTATATTGATCTATATATCCTTACTAAAAAAATCCATACTCAATTGTATTATAAATGATGATGTTCATTGGTGCCATCAAAAGCAACTGCATGAATTCCAGTTCCCAAATGATGATGTTCCACAATCTGAACTGCAGCACGAATCAATTCAACAAATTCTGTTGGATCAATCCTTGTCCAATGTTTTTGTGAGTCTATGACATTTTCTGGACGATCGTTTTGCATGGCCAAATATTGAATTCCTCTCCATTTCGCTAAATTTCTAAAGAATGAGCTATGAAAACCTGATGGAAACAATTCAACAAGGACAGCCTCTTCTGGAAGCCATAAACTGTGAGTTAATCCTGCACCATGACCACCAATCAAAATATCTGTTTGTTGATGAATAATTCTAATTTGTTCTTCGATGGGACCTACTTGACCAAAATCAATGAATTTGATCTCTACATTGTGTTTCTTTTGTAATACAGGATCATTTTCAAGTGCTTGTTTCAATTCTTCTTCATTCATAATTCTTCTATAAATGGTAGAGGATGTTTCTTTCACTTTTCGAGTACTGAATACAATTTTAATGGGATCTGTATTGGGATGACCTCTACGACGAACCAAATGTTTGTCTTGTCCTAATACTTTTCTTGTCATGTAGTAAGAGAAGGCTTTGAGAATATCCGAGTCACGACATTGATTGGGTCTCCTATTATTGTTTGTTATTATTTTGTTGTTATTATTTTGTTATTATTATTTTGTTATTATTTTGTTATTATTATTTTGTTATTATTATTTTGTTATTATGGAAATTATAATACTACTTCTCCTACTAATGATTCACTTACCATGCATCTTTCATTAAAAAACATGATCCTCCTGGAGTAATCATTAATACTTCTTCAAAGCACACATGACTATCCATGTTCAAATGAGAGTATTCATCTTGTAAATACTTCTTGTATTCACTATGAGTAAATACTCGTTCACCCAATGCTTGTAAAAGACTATAATAATATCCTCTTTGATAATGATCCAAGAGAACAATATGACTATTCTTGACAAATTCATCAAAGAATTCAATACCAAGATTAGGTTGGAGGGTTCCAATCCCATTACTACTACTACTTGGACCCATACCATGACCCATACCACCAAGATTACCATTATTATTACTACTAGTACTACTACTACCAAGATTACCATTATTATTACTACCCATACCACTACTACAAGATTACCATCACCACCACCACCACCACCACTCCATTGACCTTTCCATCCAAGTCGTCCTTCTTCAACACTTCTTCCCATGATCATTAAATAATTCATAAAAATATTCACAAAATCAGTCATGGAATGAAATAAATTATATTCACCATCACGTTGAACAAGAACAAGTCTTTTTTGAATGACTTGATCACACGTTTTAGAATCAGGTAATGCTCCACGAAATGATCTCATCCAAGGATCTAAATGTAATTGAAATAATCTTCGATCATGATCGACCCAACGTGAATGATCCTTTTCACAATTCGCATACCATCCATTCGAAAATCCATTTCCAGAGAATGAATTTAATGGTACAATCATATTCAATACTCGAATAAAGTTATCTTCAGCAACATGTCTTGTTTGTTGAATTCGATACATCAAGACTTGACTTGGAAGAGGAGTTGTAGTTCTCAAAGTAGTTGTAGTTTTTGGACTCGAAGTCGTACTCAAAGTCGTAGTTTTCAAAGGTTTACAAATTATTTGTTCTGCATTTCTCCATCGCTCCACAAGTCCAAATCCAATATCATTGGAACAAGCATTTCGATGAGGATCTGATCGAATGTAATAATTTCGATTCCAATATTCAAATTCATTGTATGTGATTGATGGATGATGATGAGGTGTTGTTAAAGTATTTTCATCATTCTTACTTGTACGGTGGTCATTGTTTTGATGAATGGTAGAATGATCATCATCCATGACTTTTCTATCTCCTCGTCGTCGAGCTTTTAATTCTTCTTGTAAAGTGAGTACTTGTTGTCGTAATTGATTATTTTGTGATTTGAGTTGAGAGACGACATGTTCAAGTAAATCTCTTGATTGTTGATGTGATATCCTATCGCCACCACCACTACTAGGAACACTGTTCGAAGAAGGTTTGTTTGTTTCTTGTTGTTGTTGTTGTGGTTGAGAATCATTATAAATTCGATGTCGAATGGCATTGAACATGATGACATAAATGACCATAATGGACACAAGTATTACGACAAGAATTTTGTTTCGGTGCAGTGAAAACCATGGTTGATTTCGTACGAGGATTGACTGCATCCGTATGATGAGAACGTGTTATTGAATTGATGAGAAGGGATAATTTTTTGAAAAACCGAGTGGATGATGATGACTGACGTTTGTTCTGTTTCTCGTCCAATTCGGTGGTACATAAAAATAATAAAAATAATAAAAATTAAAAAAAAATGAACTCAGCAGACCCCTTCGATATCGTCAAAGACAAGGTCACTGAAAAGCTTCGTGCCGTTAAAGTGCTTCAAGAGATGTATATGGAGCAGATCAACGGATCGGGTACTATGGATGAGGTCTCTATTTCTGGTATTGAAAAAGAACTCCGAAATAATATTCAATCCATTGATTTGTTTTTAAATGATTTGCAAGGCACTGTCAATATTGTAGAAAAGAATCCTCAACGTTTTTCAAATATATCTCGAGAAGAGATTGGAAAACGTAAATTGTTTATTTCCTCAACATCACAACAAATGAGACAAATAGAACAACAAATGAAGAATAGAAAACAAAAACAAACTCAACTTCAAAAGGAAAGCCTGTTTTCTGATCCGAAACAAAAAGGATCATCATCAGCACAATTAAATGATGATGAAGATGATGGAAATTATCCTGACTCTTTTAAGAACACTTCCAGTAGTAGCAAAGGGAGATACTCAAGGCTTGAAGAGTCCTATATCAAGGACAATCAAAGATTTATTGATGAACAATTACAAATTCAAGACACTGTGAAAAGAAATCAAGATGAACAGATGGACAAAATGACAACAACCGTTCAACGAGTTGGTCAAATTGCTGTTGATATTGGAAATGAATTGGATGAACACAAGAGAGAGTTGGAAGAAATGGAAAATCATGTAGAAAAGACCAAAGGTTTATTGGAAAGAACGAATAAGAGGTTACAGACATTGTTGAATAATACTTCTGACAAGTGGAAGATTATAATTATTGTTGTTTTATTATTGATAGTCCTTGGGTTGATTGCTGTTGTGATATTTGTTCCATTTAGATAAATCTATTTTGTACAGTTATAAAAGGCGAGAGATTGAAATTTATTGAAATTAATTGAAATTAATTGCAATTTATTGAAACAACAACGATAAAGTTTTTAAACTTCTTCGTTTTCACCATAGGGATGAGATTTGTGAGAGGTGGTGTGGAGACTTCCTTGTTGTTGTGAAGGCAATTGATGGTCCGTAGAGGTTGCTGAGCTTGTAAATGACACCACACCGGAGTGTTGTTGTTGTTGAGGCGTGGATCGACCACTGCTACTCTTCTTGTTCATTCTCGAAACGATACATCTTTGTAAAATCAAACCACAACAACAAATGAAACAAATGGCTGTCACAATCACACCATCGTAGGCATACTTGGAATATCTTTGCATGTCATGATATTGTTGTAATTGATCAATATAAAGGAATGGATTCTCTTCTCCTTCCGGTAATTCAAATTGAGAGGGTTTTGGGAAGTACCATCGATAAAAGTTATGAAGTAATTCTACAACTTGGATGTTTGGTGTTGTTTGATTCATATCATCATTGAGACAAATAAATTTAGGTCTCTTTCTAGTTAATTCATCCAATTGTTCTCCAACCTTATCATAATCATCTCTAATCATATGAAATCCAACTTCAGATAAATCTTCAAGAGTGTATGAGAAACGTTGTTCACTTTTGTGAACTTTAGTTTTCACAACATCACTCAAACCACTATTTACAAAATCTTCAAACGTTGGTCTTGTTCTTGCCTTATAATTTGGATCATATTGAGACATTACTAAATTGGTATAGTTTAAATGTCCAAATAATACAGATCGAACAGCTTTCAAATAATCCTTAAATGAACTATACGTGTCATAGGATCCCCATGATCCATAAGAAGAGCTACGAGGTCTCCAGGAAGAAAAATAGGAAGATCCAAATGGTGAAGTTGAATTTGATAAAGTATGGTTCAGTTTTGAAGAAGTAGTAGTAGTGCTGGTTGGATTACTTGTTGATTCAACCTTTGAATCTTTCATTTCTGTTCTGGTCGTTTCATCATTTGTCTTTTTCAAATCATTTATCGTTTCACTCTTTTTCAAATCATTCATCGTTTCACTCTTTTTCAAATCATTCATCTTTTTTGTAACATTTCTTGACAATTCATTGACCTTCTCTTGTGATATTTTATACTTGTTCAACATGACATTTGCTAAATTTCTAATTTCATAATCATCCATCGTATCATCTTGATTAGTATCTACATGTTCTTTAAAGAATTCTGTTGCATTGTATGGAATTCCTTCATGCATTAAATAATAAAAATATGTAAATGTATATTGCATGTCATTTGAGGAACGAAATCGATTAGAGGATGTCACATTAAATTCATATTCCCATTTCTTTTGTAATTCATTCATAATATCCTTATCAATCATGTGTGGCATGTGAGCTGGTACTTTCTTGAAGCTCTACCATATTCCTTATTTAGTAACTTGTTCACATGAATTAAGGAATCACCAAATTTGTCAAGTAATTTTCTTGAAGTGGGCGAAGAAAGATCTTTCTTTTCATCCAGTATAGTATTGTATTGAATCTTATCTTGAGAGATTTCTCTTTCAATTCTCTTTTTTACATTTTGATATTCTTGTTGAGAAAATTCTTTTTCTAATAATTCATGACGAAGTGAATTCACAATTTCTTCTGGATGGATTGAACAATTGGAATTCTAATCGATGCTCTGGGTTGAATCATCATGATGACAGATTCTTCATGAGATGAAGGAGGAGTTGTAGTAGAATCTATCATCTTCCTAGATGATTCTTGAGAATTTGGAAGAGAGTTTGGTGTAGGATGGAAAATGCTCAATAATTTTCTTCGTCTTTGATTCTTCTTTAAAGTATTTCTTAGAGTCTTTAATTCTTCAATCATTTTCTTTTGAGATGGTTGTTGATTTCTTTTCATTGGTTTTTTCTGTTGTTTCAATGAATTCTTTTTTAACGAATGATTCTTGTTGGAAGTGTTTTGAAGAAATGATTCATTTCTTGTTGTTCTCTTCTTCTTCTTACCAATGATCGAATTCTTTGAATGGATGGATGAAGAATGAGAATCACTGGATGGCTTTTCAAGAATCTTATTCACTACTCCTCGTTGTTGATCTACAACTACGGCATCAGACAAATCATCAATTTCAGTATGTTTGGGTGTAGATTTCTGTTCGACTTGTTGTTGTTGTTGTTGTGAAGGATTTAATTTCTCTATAGTACTGATAGTAGTGGTAGTACTAGGACTAGTAGTGGTTGGAGTACCAATAGTATCATTATCATCATGTTGTTGTTGTGTTGTAACACGACTACTACTACTACTAGTAGAATCATCACTCATCGTAGAAGAAGACTTTGTGCCCTTCTTTTGGCTGACCTTCAGTCCTTCTTCTTCTCCACGACTGAGCATTGTATTCATCTTCTTAGTACCAGCAGTAGTAGTAGTTGGAGTAGTAGTAGCGTATACCAGCACTAGTTGTTGAAGTTGTTGGAGTAGTAGTAGTATCATCATGTTGAACTCTAGTAGTATCCATTCTTGTCTTGTCAGTATTCTTGAGTTCTGTATGGAGGACAGTGTTGGCAGGAGAGCTGCTGGTAGTAGTATCACGTTGAGTCGTCGTTGTTGATTGAGTATTTGAAATGGTTGTTGTTCCACTCGGTGTTGTTGTTGTAGTACCATCACTCATAGTACCACCACTACCACTCATTGAACGAGTATTTGAACGAGTAGTAGTAGTACCACCACTCATTGGCTGAGTATTTGGATGATTGAGTGTTGAAAGATCACTTTTAGGACTTGTTGAACGAGGAGGAAGAGTTGTAGTTGTAGAAATGCTACTACTACTACTACTACTACTACTACCACTACCACTACTACTACTACTTTTCAATGCTAGCATCGACTGAATACTCATCGTTGTTGGAATGATGACTTTAGAATTGTAATGAATATCATTTTGTATTTGAGAATATTCACTTTCAGTTAATCCAATTAAATCATTACTAGTTTTTTTGTTAAATTTGTTTTGAATATATTCAAAGGTTTCGTTATTAACCAATTTCACTATAAAGGATTTGGAAATGGTTAATTTATCATTTTCAATCGTGTAATGAGTAGTAGTAGTGGATGGAGTACTAGTTTCAGTAGTAGAATTGAGAGTTCTTTCAGCTTCTAAGGTGACTTGAATAATTTCTTCATAATACAAAGTTCCAGTATTGGAAGTGCTAGTAGTAGTGGTAGTACGTGAAGATGATTGATGACGAGTACTTGAAGAAATGGAACTCGTTGTATGTGGAGTACTTGAAGAAATGGAACTCGTTGGAGTGTTTGGACTACTAGCTAACTCTGATACATTCTCTGAAGTATATTTTGTAATATTAGCTTTCAATAATTGATAATTAAATGTAAATATTAATAATTTTTCTTTTTGTGAAATGGTTGAACTTCTCACTAATTTCTCGTTATCATGATTTCCATTTGTAATTTGCGCATTCATGAAAATTGGATTTAAATTCAAATAAATAGATGATACATTATATCTCACATAAATAGCATTCAAATTCTCATTCACATGTTCATGCAATAAAACTCGTTTCAAATCTTTAAAATCACAATCTCCTGCATCAAAACCACATTCTCGTACATTACATGGTCGATCACAGAATCGATCACCAATCCATGTATCAGGACATGAAGCAGCACAATAATTGTGGTAATTTGATTTTGAGGAGGACATCCAATTTGGTAACTGTCCAGTAGATCCAGTATTCCAATTATTCCAAGAATTACCAAAAGAGGAAGATCCATACGACATTCGAACATTATTTCCAATACAATCTCCTCCATCAAAATCACATTGAGTGACATTACATGATAAATCACAGTATCCATCTCCTAGCCATGATTCTTGACAACCACTTGCACATGGTGGAACTTCCCAACTTAGGAATACTCGTTGTCCAGTAGAATGACTATAAAAATCTTCTGGATAAACATTATTTCCAAACATGACATCATCATTTAAATAAATAAATTTCTTTGATAGTCCAGGTATTCTATGAATATGAGATTCAATCGATGGAGAACTAAATACAGGTAAATGTGAAGCATCTCTATATATATCTGAGTGTTTCACAATTTTGATTTTAGGATTCTTTACGTTTAACCAATTAGGAACTTGACCATTGGTTACAATATAAATATTTCGAACCCATGGAGCAAATCTTTCTAAACTTCTTAAACTAAATTTCAATTCATCATTATCACGGAAACGATTGGATCCACTCACTGTATTGTCTTGAGTGTTGTTGTTTTGAGAGGCGGAGAGACTGGTGGTACTTGAAGGGGTTGTAGGATGAGGATGAGTGCTTGAAGAAGGGATTGCGCTTGGTGGACGAGTCGTTGATGCAGTAGTGGCAGAATTCAACGTATTTTCGAGACTGGTCGTAGTTTTTAAGCTAGATTTGGAAGTGGTCGTAGTTTTTAAAGTATTTTTGGGAGTGGTCGTAGTGTTTAGGTCGTTCTTCTTCTTCCTCTTGGTCGTTGAGTCTGTGGTGGTTGACTTTGCATTTGTTCTTGTAGTAGATTTGGAATTTGTTCTTGTAGTAGTAGTAGTAGTATTAGAATTCTTCTTCTTCTTCTTTTGGTCATTCATTGTAGTCTTGTCAATGACATGATCTATGGATGAATCATCCTCTTCGTCATCATTGAATTGATTTAATTTTCTTCTTCTTCTTCCTTTCATTAATGGCATTTCTTCATGATTGGTCTGTGGTGTAGTTCCAACATTTTTGTCTTTTTGATTATTTCCTTTGAGACGATAATTTTTCGTCCGCCCTCTGATAGAATTGGCATTTTCATGATTGCTTTTACGATGATTGGAACCAGTATTTCTTGAATGGGTTGTCATCTCTGATGGATTCTTTCCTGTCGTCGTTGTCGTCGTAGAAGTACCACCAGTTCCAGTTGTACTTTTCGTAGTCTTTGTTGTCTTCTTTGTTTCTGTTGCACTCGAATCAAAAGATTCCACATCTTCTTGTTTCACACTCTCTTCTTTTAATTTATCAGTAAATTCTTTCAATAATGCTTTATGAATCGGATCAGAACCATTCACCCATGTATAAACAATATCCATTGGTTCGTAACATAATTTAGGAATTGCGTTCACTTTCATAATGTTATCTTTATACATTCGATGACAATAACTTCCCATTTGTGAAACATCATCTTCAACCAATGTAGTTTTATCCATAATAGAAACATCTAATAAAGATTGTAATAAATGAAGAATGGAATTGAGAGTAATAAAGGTCACAATAATTAATAGAATAACTCCCCATTTCGATGTTGCAAAGGAATAAAAAGATTTTTGAATTGGTTTGGTGAGTCGATTCGGAATGCAACCACATGTGTACTTTTTTGAAGAGGTGGCAGAAATGTTGGCCGAGTTGGCAGTGGTGGTTGGCAACATGTTGGTACGGACAATACTTGTATGTCGGTATCGGATCTATCGGGATGAATGGAAATTAATAGGTGGTGTGTGAGTGGTGGTATGATGATGAAGTGCAGAGTATTCTCTCACAAAAAAATCGAAGATCCGGATGTTAAAAAAGATGATGCAACAAGTCCAAACAACAACCACTCGCAAAATTTTGTTGTGAAGATTTTTTTTTTCAACAATCGTCTTCTCCGATTTCTTTCACAGGGATCGAGATGTGATTGTGATTTTCCAAAAAGTGCGAAAAAAAATCGAGTAAAATCGAAAACGATTTGCTCAAATTCGGTCAACCCTCATTTTTTGGACGTTTCTTCCCGAAAACGATTTTGCTTGATGTTGACGAGATACGATGTTGATGCTATTCGTGCAAAGTCGAAAAAATCGATTATGATCGACCTGAATCGATTACCTCAACACGATTCATTTCTCAAAGTCGATGTTTTTCGTCCAAAATCGAAAAAATCAATTATGATCGACATGAATCGATTTTCTTGATCGTCAGAGTTGAAAAAATCGATCATGAAGAACCTTTAATCAAATAAACTCTGATAATTTGCTTCTATTTGATTTTTCTCCTCTTCCTCTTTTTGTCTAATCTTCTCTTTCTTTACCTCAATCAATTTTGCAACTTCATTCACCAATTTGGTCAAAGGTTTTACATACTGTTCCTCTTGTTTTGCAATATCTTCTTCTTGTTTTTTAAATCTCTCAAGTAACTCCTCCTTTTCTTTCTGAACTTTCAATAATTGATCTGCAATAACTTTTGAATTATTTTCTTCCATGTCTTTCATAGTTTTTAAAAACTTTGTCGAATTTTG
Source organism: Naegleria lovaniensis (assembly GCF_003324165.1). Classification (NCBI taxonomy): domain Eukaryota; phylum Heterolobosea; class Eutetramitea; order Acrasida; family Naegleriidae; genus Naegleria; species Naegleria lovaniensis. Next base: position 314,281 of record NW_025407843.1, read on the forward strand.
CATATCCTTATCATTAGTATCACAGTCTTGTTTAGCGTTAATAAAAATTTGCTTCTTTAACTGATCCAATTTGAAAATCTGGAATTCTAAAACAGGTGATTTGAACGTAGTAACTTGTGGTGTTGACTCAGGTTTTGGATCAAGATCAAACATATCATGCAAATCCATGCCACATATATCAAGCTCAGGAGCCATTGAAGGTGTTTCCTTGGTCTTTGACTCGTCCAATTCTTTCTTAATGACCAATGATTTTTTTTGAATAGAAGCAAGAGCTTTTTTGAATACAGGAGAGACGCTTTTGTCTGTATCACCTTTTCTTGTACGCTTTTTCGCATTGTCTCTCAATTTATCTTGCGCTTCTTTATACATAACTTCCTGCAAATCGTTGCCATTATCATCAATCCAATCCAAATCATCTTTCTCATCATCCTGATCTGAATGTTCTGATTCGCTGTCACTACTGTCACCTTGAATTTGTGAAGCCAATGATTGTTTTTTGTTGGAGTGAGCAGAAATCTCTTTTTCAATCTCGTTAACAATCCATTTCTTGTTTTCTTGAATGAAAGTATCAAAAAAATCTTTCACACGTTTGTCATCTTTTGGGGCGTTGCATGTTGCTGGTAAACCATCTTTGTATTTTCTTGAACCTTTAGCAGTAGGAAATGTGAAATTTGTATTTTTTTTTGTTTCTAATTGGAGCTTCTTGAAAACTTTGCTTGCTGCTTTTGAATTTGTCATTCCATGAGAATAGAGCTCATTTGAACAAATAGGTAATGTGGTTGCGAGTATTTCGCAAAAACGATCAAACGTGTTCCACTTTGTTTTGTCTTTGCCCATTTTTTTTCAGTGAGAAAACCGTTGTTATTGTTTTTTGACGTTGACACAATCGCACAAAAAACAAGACGACTTAAAAAACAAGAGGCCGTTGAGTTTTTTTTATTCCGAAACAAATCAATGTCGTTCAATTCAACATTTTCGATATGAGAACATTAAACAATTCAACATAATCGAGCAGAATTGATTTTCTCAACAATTTCTTATCAATTTTGCTCGAAAAAATCGATTTCCACATGGTAAAAGCAACGCAACATCGATTCACAAACGATGAAAGACGAGTTTTCAAACAAAAAACAGGTGTCCAAATATCTCAAAAACTAAGACCATATATCCAAGGTCAAAAATTAGCCCCAGAACAAATTGAGTTCATTAAATTGGTGTGTGGAAAGTATGGAGATAAACCAAAGGTCTTGCAACAAATTTTACCTTTCGCACCTTCAACGATTTACAAATATTGCAATGAAATACAAAAAGAAAAAGCTCTCGGAAGGCCTCCACATTCAGGTAAATCAACCCACCTCTCTGTGTTAAGATTTATTGATATCATATTCAGTGAATATAATACTGTTAATTATGCAGAAGTACGTCAAATAGTTAAAGATTATCTTGATGTTTCAATTTCCGTATCTCAGCTCTCCAAAATAACGACAAAATATTTGTTCAGGACATATAAGAAATGTGAAAAAGTATCAGTATATCGAAAAAGCCCAAGAGTACAATCTCAAAGAACTGTGTACAGGCGAACTATTCGAACCTACAAAACAAGAATCATGTTTTTTATTGACGAATCGCATTTCTGTTATGACCATTTGATTAGAACAAGGGCTCACATCAAAATTGGCAACACTTGTCAAAACAGTGCGCACAGAGTGAGTGGAAAACGTTTTTCATTATTGGCATGCATTAACGAGAGAGGAGGTTTGGTTTACTGGGAACTTGTCGATACAACTAACAAAGCAATTGATGCTGATCGATTTAATATATTTCTGACAACATTGAGCAAATTGATCCCAAAAGATTGTATTTTAGTTCTTGACAACGCATCCATTCATAAGGAAAAAGAAGTTCATAGTATAATGAATGGCCAAGGTATTAGTGTGTTTTGGCAAAGCCCATACTCTCCTGACTTCAATCCCATTGAATTGCTTTTCGGATGGATGAAAACACAGTTGAAAAACTATGAACATTCGGTTGACTCTCTCGAAGAGATAATGGAGCAGGTGTTTGATCAAGTTACACCCAAGTTAATCAAATCGTTTGTTCATCATTGCAAGGAAATCTGGCATGATGAGACAAAAACTTAATAAATTTCGAGTTTGATCGAAATCGATTTTGAAGGATTTCGATGTTAATCAACATCAAGTCAAAACGACAACGCATCAATGTCGCTCATTTCGATCTCGAAAAAAATCGCGAAAAAATCGTCGATTTTTTATTCGCACTTTTTCGAAAATCACAAGATCACAGTGGGGATTTTTAATCTCACACCCACACAGGTTGGGTGAGTTGAGATTAAACGCCGTACCTCACACCCACCCGCTCATTTCACACCCAAAAAATTTTTGAATTAATGAATATCAATAAATTTATTATTCATCATCATACATTCTGCCTTTGAAAATCAGAGAGTTCAATGGCTTCCGATTGAGAAAGGTCTTTTAATGGACACTAATCAATTGATTGAATGACAATTAACCTTTCAGAGGTCATAAATCAGCAAGAGTACAACCATCAAATTATATTATTATTGATTATCAGCAACATCAACAAGATGGACAAAGAAAATTTTTGTTTCCTTTTACTGCTATCTGTATTAGTTAAAAACAGTGATAAACTCTTTGTTTAAATTTGAATTAAACAAAGATGATCACATCGTGATATTTTTTATGAAAGGTTGACGAACAGGTTTTGGACCTGTGTTGTGTTTGAGATTAAACGCCGTCCTCACGCCCAACTCACCCAATCCCAGGTTCATTTTTGCTGGGTGTGTGGGTCTGAGATTAAAAATCCTCAGTGTGTATATTTATTTAAAGAATGTGAACATTTATCGAATGTCTGCCCGTCTAGCTCAGTCGGTAGAGCGCAAGACTCTTAATCTTGTGGTCGTGGGTTCGAGCCCCACGGTGGGCGAAATAATTTTTCTCTATCAGCTTGTGACATCGTGTGTTTTTGATTGCTAAAGTACAATACAAAGCCCTTGACTAATGTTTTTTTGTCCACTTAGTGACACGTGGTAAATCGACAAAATGAAAAGAAATCCTTCTAACAATATGAACTTTGCGTGCTACAGGATGCTACAGCAGTAACAGATAGAAGAGTGTACTTTCCAAATGGCATGAGCTTTATAGATACCAGATCGCATTACTGTCCATTACTGAGAGGTGCAAAGTTAGTGATGCTACAGTCAGTTCTGGCTTGCTGATATATTTTTTCATTTTTCGCTTGTCCGCAATACTTTTCCCTCCTCCAAAAGACATGCGGTACACGAGAACGCTTTTCATACATGCATAATTTTTGAAATCATCATTGTATTAATTCAAATACTAAAATTGTGACATCACTAAATTGTTCTTGTTTAGGACTTGTCATCAGCTCCTTAAATCTCTTTTCATTTTTGTACCATCTTGCATTGTATTTGAAAATCTGCATTTTGAAATTATTTTCGTAAGTTTGTTCATTTGTTGCTCTTGTTACTCACCTGTATTTTGTAATTATAACAATCTTTTAAAAGTTTGATGTGTTGTGGTGGTGGTGTTGATCGTTAATTAATGTTATTTCTACTTGATTACTCACCTGCTACATATAACAACCCTGAATGATAATCCAAAGACACACCAAAAGGAGTGTTCAATAAATTAGAATGAGAACCAGGTGCTTGTTGAAATTCTTCAAGCATTTCTCCAGTCCAATTAAAAATCTTGAGTTTGTGATGGTCACTATCAATGTAAAATGAAATTATAAATAATCATAAAAACACTACCGCCACAAGGATATTAAAATCTTACCTATCAATGTAAAATGAAATTATAAATAATAATTCAACCATCACAAGAAGAATATTAAAATCTTACCTATCACTCACAATGATGTGTCTAGTGTTTGGATCGACAATAACACCTCTAGGATAACTAAAACTACCATTTGCAATACTTCTCACTATAGTTCCATCTATGGGTGAAACAACATGCACACTATGGGTCGATTTTTCACACACTAACAAATTTCCTTCATAAAACGTAATGTCTGTAGGAGAGTTGAATTGAAATGAATTCAATAATTGCCCATCCCTACTGGATAACACTCTAATTCTATTTGCATCTCGATCACTCACATAAACCTTTCTCGATGCATGATCAATACACAAACCTCTCAAAGCATGAAACTCGGATGCGGAACTTTTCCATAGCCTTGACTTGTCAATATAATTGGATCGGTGGGTTTTACTGTGGGGCTCATACAATGTAGGGCACATGATATATTTTTCAACCGTATAGAAGGAATACATGTCGGTAGTGACAATGACACTTGGATAGGTACAAGCCATTTGAATAGTTTCTTGATTCAATGTCAAATTGCATGGAATGACTTGTCCATTCAATGATCGTTGTTCAACAGATCCATTGTTATTTGTATTATTTTGAGATGATTGATGATGACCCATGAGATCATTTTCATTTTCAAAAGGCTCTTCAATATTCAAATAGTAACAACAACCACTGCTATCACCACCCACTTTAATCGAATATAAAAGCTTTTTACTCTCCAAATCGTGAACATTGATCCTTCCCGATGAATAAGTACTTGCAAGTAATAACTTTCTTTTCGGATCAACTTTTACATCTGTAATAAAGTAAGTATATGTTTCCTCTTGAGGTGTAAAAGAACAAGAATATGAGAGAATTTGATCTTGTTGTTGTTGTTGGATATTCAATGTTGTACTTGATTCATTGCCCTGATCGATCATCCTGGTGTTTTGATTCGTGGTGGATGAAGCCTTTTTATTGCGTTTTTGAAAAACCATTTTTTTAAAGGCGAGTTCTGTAAGTGACCCAATGAACTGTATGTGACCCAATAGGAACCCTTGTTGCATCTCTCTCAAGTTCTCTCATTCGTTATCATCATCATCTGAAGAAATGACCACAACCTCACCCTCATTTCTGAATGTATTGTTGGTAGCATTGCTGTCAACAGGTTCATCACCCTTCTGATTCATGAAACATCTTCTTGTTGTTGGTATGAAAAGATAACTACAATTAATATCCTGTTGGTGATCTTCGTCGGTGGCAATAATTTTAACTCCACTCACAAAAGAACAATTCTTACAAAACAAGACACTGTAAACCACTCCTTCACTTTCAGAAAAAGGTGTAATGATTTTGTTTTGAGACTTGTCCTTCATGGACAGTTGGATTGAAAAGTCTTGTTGTTGATTTGTAAATTTGAGAACATGCTTCATTTGTGATGAATCCAGTGTTGCAACATGGTGTCCAAATGAATCATCGAGGGGTGATGTTGATTCATGATGATAAAATGTCCAATGATTCTGATTGGAAGAATATTCTTGACGACAAGGAATCATACTTGTCAACTTGGAATCAACTCTCAATACTTGATCTTGGGCATATACATTCTCAAAGGATGAGAGAATACTTCTCAACATGGAATGATGTGGTGGTGGTTGCAACAATGAAATCACTTGACAGGATGAATTCATGGAAACAAGAGTCTTTTGACAAGAACTGCAATAAATGGTTGCAGTAGAATCCATTCTATGACGACGAGTATCAGTAGTACTACTACTACTATTACTTTGAGTAGTCGTAACCATTGGATTTGGCATTCGATTTTTAGAGAGGCCATGATGAGTAGCATGTGATGATTGAGGAAGAGTTCTATGAGGAGAAATTAAGGTAGTAGGTGTGCTATTTTGTTCCATGAATGGAATTTGTAACTTGGTTTCGTCATCATCGTTCGTCATCTCGTCGTCGTCACTGAGCATTTCTAATGATTCATTGGAAGAATCATCATTCAAAATGACATCACTACGTACAATTGATCTTCTCCTATGAGTGTTGATTTGTTCTTTCAAAGTTGATCGAAGAATATGTTGTTCAGCACGGAATGTATTGGTAGTAGTAGGAGTGGTTGTAGTAGTAGTAGTATTGGTAGTATTGGTAGTAGTAGTAGTTGTAGTAGTTGTAGTATTCTCTGAGAAATGTTCATGATTCCATTCAAAAAATTCAGAGAGTGATTTCAATGAACTTTCCAATGAAGGATAATTCACAATTCTTGTTCGAATCCATTTTGAGAATGCATTCACAGTCTTGGCACTGTTCTTGTTTTGAAATCTTTCATCAATTAATAAGATTGCTCCGTAATCATTCTTGTGTCGTATGCATCGACCAACCGCTTGATTTAAGGCTCTAAAGGCTTGACTTGTATACCAATGTTCACCATCCATACTATTATTATTACTATTATTATTACTATTATTACTATAACTATTACTATGGCCAGTATTACCATTATTATTACTTGCATTGTTCACACTATCATTGTACTCTCTTTTGAGAGATACTTTTAAATCCTTAATATTTGGATAGGGTATTCCAATACATATCACCATTCGACACTTGTCATTAGAAAAATCAATACCTTCAGATACCTTTCCTCTACAAACAGCTATAAAGAGAGCACCATTTTTGGAAGTAGCCGTTGTTGTAGTTCTAGCAGCACTAGTAGTAGCAGTACTGGCAGTAGTCCTAGTTCTAGCAGCACTAGTAGTAGTAGTAGTAGTCGTGTTGTTTCTATTCTTGTGCTCTTCAATACTTGCATAATATTTAGAAATGGTTTCTTCAATACTCGTTCCCTTCTCTTCAAAAAATACATCCTTGACTTGTTCAATTTGTTTCAATAGTGAAGAACAGTTCGATGAAGGGATGGAATGATTGTATGATTTCCATCGTTTTAAAATCTTGTTCATGAATGAATAGGAAGGAAAAAAGACAAGTATACCTCCATTCCTTGTACAATCTTGTTGACAAATAGATAGAATAATTCTACCCAATTCATCTTGATACTGAGTAGTATTACTATTGGTATAGTTTGCATTTAAACTCACTCCATGAGATTGACCCAATGTTCCAACCCATACTTGATCTTGTTCAATGACATGTTCTGCTTCAAATGTGGTTGTAAATTGAGTTTTCAATTCATTGGAAAATGTATCAAGAGGACTAAGAGTACCTGATGCCAATAGAGTGCATTTAGAATTTAACTGTAATTCTTCAAATGCAACAGCAGGAGAAAGACACCAAAAGTTAATTTGATATTCAATGGTTAAGGATGATGATGTTGTTGTTGGAACATTGGTGAGGGATGGAATGCCACTACTTGAGGAATTGATACCGTCGGTTCGAACCATACGTTGATGATGTATATTATTATAACTACTACTATGACTACTGGTACTACTACTGGTGGTGCTACTACTACTACTAGCAGTGGTGGTATTAGCATTGGTATTGGTATTAGCATTGGTAGTGATAGTATTTAAATGATGAGGGACAGCCTTTTTGATTAAAACAATTGCATAATCTTTCATGAATTTAAAATCATCTCTTAACATTAAATCAAAAATGGTACAAAGTTCTTGTAACATATTCAAAGATCTTTGAGAGAGTCTCAAGTCTTGTTTCTTATTACTTGGAGTAAATGATTTTACATGAAAAAGTGCATCTTTGATTTGTTTCAATTCCTGATGCATCATGTTTCTGGGATCAAAAATGTGTTTCATAAATTCATTCATAATACCATCTTGTTCCTTAATAATTTTACCTTCAATAGAAGAATCATCATTGGACAAGGGTGTTAATACTTGCATGTTCATCCATTGTAAAATTTTTAAAATAAAATCAACAAGTATTTTGTAATACTTGTATTGAATCTTTGTAGAATTCCATTCATCATGATGAGTAGTGGGATTAGAATGTATAGTAGAATTTGTAGTGAAATTTGTTACAGTAGAATCAGTACTGGAATTCAACGTTGAATTTCTATTAGAAACAATGGTAGAATTCATCATTTTTGAAAGAATAAAATTCAATTCAAAAGCACACACATGTTCAAGTTCATATTCACTCAAAGTCAATGAAGTAGATTCTCGACATGCATCTTCTAAATTGTGCGCTTCATCAAAAATACAAACACTATTATGAACATCGAGAGACATCATTTCTCTAGTGATGGGTGATAGAATATAATTATATGGACATAATATTAATTCTATTTCTGGATCGAGTAGAAATTCTTTAGATGCAAAATACGGACAACTCTTCAATCGTTTTCCTTCCTTAATTAAATCTTCAATATCATAAATTAAATGTTTAGAATGTGGAGAATAATTTGAACTCTTAACAAGTGCATACATATTCTTATAATAATAACAATTAGAAGCATCGATTAATTTTTGACATTCCGTATTGACATCACATGTGCTCGTCGTACCATGGTGAAAATGATTCTTGGATGAACCATGATTCATCATGGGATGGATACAATATTGTTGCTTACTTCCTAATATAGTCATTTTAGGTGCGTAACATGTCTTGCGAAGTTCTTTGACTACTTGTTTGATTTGTGAATGAGTTCGACATGAATAAATAATTTTTGGTAATTTTGTGGATTTTAAAATTTCACGTTCAGCCTTATTGGTAAATCCTTTTTGTAAATAAAGTAAAATTTTAGAAATTTGTTGCATATTACATTCTGAAGAAGTATTATTCATATCTAATTTTTGTTTCTTTGTGGATGGTGGAGGAATTGTGGTTGATTCATCATGATGACTTGATCTGCTACTCGTATTACTGGTACCAGTACTCCAAGGATGATTAGAATCTAAAGATAGAATTTTGGAATCATGTAATCTCTTGAGAGGTGAGGAGGAAGAAGAGACCTCTGCTGGAACGGTTGTAAATTCATTCATTCTTGTATCATGAGTACTACCACTATTAGCAGTACTAGTCCATGATGAAGATGATGATGTCGATGACGACGATGAATGGACATGCTCCTTGTTATGTGTTTCATGTTTTTCTTTCCATTGTTGAATGATTTTCGCTTTAAAATGTTGTTGCCAACATAATGTGGCACATAACAAGCTTAGAGTTTTACCTGTACCCTACCACATAAAAGTAATTTGGAGAAGAAATTCATCATATTTACCTACTGTTGGACTTTCGAGTATGGCATGATGACCCTTTTCAGTGTGATCCAATGTGAATATCACTCGATTCATCAATTCAATTTGTGACGGATATGGATGGTAAGGAAATGAACAAGTATATCCATTTGAGAGGGGTACAGTAATAGGATGGATCATTGGTTTGATTATATCATCATCGTGATGTAATGATGATGAATTAATAGTATGTTCAGAGTGATGATGATGATGATGAGGATCCAATAAATGTTCTTCATCGATCGGATCCAACTCTGTTGTTGTTGTTGGATCATTCAATGATACTAGTTGTTTCTTATCAGCATGCTGGATCTCACAACAAGGCTTTGGGGATTGCTAGTCGACCGATGCATAGTGTCCTTCATACTTGCTGAGCTCGAAATTGATGATACTGTTTGGTTATAAAATTCGTCATCTTCATCATCTGAAGATAATTGAATGGCAGGTGTGTACATGAATGTTTTCTTTGGTTTGTTTCGAATGGATGCACTGAATTCAGCGCCAAAAGGATGATTCATTTTTTTATTGGAATTTGCAGATTCCAGTCCTCCTTATCCACTAAAAGCCTTTTTCACATTTTGGAAATATGACTGTCAGCACACAGAACCATCCATGCAAATATCATTCCACACAATTATTCATCCAATGTGCGGTACCGAACCATCCAGTTCCTCATTACTTTTCATCCGAAAGCATCTCTTTCTTCTCTGCCAATCTCTTCAAATAACGCTCTCGTGCGCTCAACACAGCTTCTCCCTTATCAATTTTTACAATTTTTGGTTGTGGTTGTTCTTTTGTTCAACGGAGAGATCATTCATTTCCAAGTTTGTTACTACAGTGGTAGTAGTAGCAGTACTTTTAGGGATTTCATCATTCGAGGTAGCTTGTTGTTTTCTTTTCATTCCTCTCTTCAGTTCGGTGTGCTGTCTGTTAGCAATTTCATCATTACTTGTTGAAGCACTACTAATAGAGATTTCTTCATACTCTTTTCTTTCAGTAGAAGGACTAGTACTACTGTCCTTGATATTTACATTGTCATTCCTTGTTAATAAACTCTTATAAAAATTACCCATTCCAATTTTTGTGACATCTTTTTTAGATTCTTCTTCTTTTTGTCTTGACTGTTCCTCAACCCATCGTTCTTGCTCTTTGAGTTTTTGTTTATATTCCTCTGTTACAAACACTGCGTTACTTGTGTGATTCGTGGAGGATGCCTCTTTTTGCATTCTTCGTATTTGTGCTAGTTCTTTTTCCTTCTTTCTTTCCTCAGCTAATTTCACTAAATTTGCAATATATTTAGACTCTTGTGGTTTTGAGTCATTCTCAGATAATTTTTGTGTAAATGTTTTTGAAATGACATTTTTCATATTTTCAAATGCATTTTCAATGAGTAATTCATTCGACTTTTGATCCTCTTCCAACTGATGCATCTGTTCATGATCTAATTCCCACTGATCAATATCTTGAAGGGAAGTGAATTGTGAAGTCTCTACTGTGGATTTTAATTTCTTTTCATGTTGTATTTTTTGATAGAGCAATGATTGAGTCATTGCAGAGGATGATTTACTTTTTGATTGATGTTGTTTTAAAGAAGATTTGGACGATGGAGTTATTTCCTCTTCTTCATCTTGCTCCGAAAAGAGTGATTCAATTTTTTGATCCTTGTTAGTGTCCGAAGCCTTTTTTTCATTAAAATTGGATGCTTGTTGTTTTTTAGATCCGAGCTGAATGGAAATGGAGGTTGTTGAAGAAGGCTTGTTCTTGGTGGACGGGAGCGAGAAATTCATCTTCTCGTGTTATTGTTATTATTTTTATGTAAAAAAATTCTCCACCATCATCAAACTCAAATTTTGACTGCTGCTATTGTGATTCTAAAAATTTCTGTGCACAGGTTCTCTCTTTTTGACAACGTTTGACTCCATAAATTATAATAACAACGGTACTACTTTACTTTCATAACACAACCAATGGCTGCCAATACCACTGATGATGATCCTACAAGTGCTTTCCTCTCCGGAGATTTGAATGAATTATCCCTCGAACAACTTCAACAACAATTTGAAACCATCCAACAAGAATCTCTCTCTTCATCTTCATCTTACAAACTCAATGATCATAATATTATTGAATTAATTCAATATATTAAAAAAAATGATCAAGCCTTTGCAGATCAATTATGTTTCACTACTGATGGCAAAGAATATATTACCAAAGATCAAATTGAATATGAATTACAAATACTATTAGAAAAGTATGGAGGTAGAATCAACAAGAATGAATTACCTAAACTATTGAGAGTTGATTTTACTTACTTGGAATCACCCATTCTAAATTTAATTAACAAACAATTGATATTACCTGATTTGATCAATGGATGCGAAATTCTAACTTCGTCCTATCTCGAATCCGTTGTCATGGAAATCAATGAATTACTCGTCTTGTATGGATACATTTACATTGGAACATTGACGAAACAATTGTTTTTACCTTCTGATTTTATTAAGGAACATATTATCACCAAATACAAACATTTATTGTTAAATGGTACTATATTTAGTAATAACTCACTGTACACTGAAAAGTATATCAATAATCTTAAATCTATTACCATTGGTATATGTAATGGTATTATTAGTAGATCGATTGACTGTAATGAATTACTCAAAATTACAAAACAATTCTATATCATGATGAATGATTCTTCCATGATCATGACCAATGAATCTTCAAACGATACTCAATTCAATGTTGAAATTGAATTAGAATTATTTCAAACAATCATCAAAGATTTAATTAAGAACAAACAATTGAATGGCACTCTTCAAGTCAATTCCACTTTGTACGTTCCAAATGTTTATGAAAAGAATGCAACAGATCAAATTTGTCAATTCATTGACAATAATGGATATATTTCTATTGAAAGAGTTGAACAATTGATTGGTTATAAGGCTTTTAAGAGTACTCAACAAATGATCAATTATTTAAATGCCTATAGAGATTCTCTTACAACGCCATTGACTACTACTACTACTGGTACGGGTAGTACTGGTACGAATAGTATTGCTAGTACCACTACTACTGCTAGTACCTTACTACTACTACTAGTACCCTTACTACTACTGCTAGTACCACTACTGCTAGTACCACTACTACTACTACTACAATCAATTCAAATAATCTCATCAACATTCAAGATGAAATGATCATTCATATGAAATTAATTGAATCTCTTCGTTCTATTTTTGATTCAACTCTCAATGGTAACAATGACAAACATAAATCCATTCCTCTGCACATTGAAAACAATGGTGGTGATCATTGTGTGTTGATGGATACTAGTTGTGATATGAAACAACTCATTGACAAGTACATTGTATTGAATAAGAATATTAAGAGTATTATTGTATTTGATAATAGATATGTCATGAGTTTGGATATGATTGATCAACTATTGAATGATCAATTCAAACCACTTGCACTCGAACAAGTATCTATTTATTTAAAGACAATGAGTTCCGAGACAACATCATCTCCTAATAGTTCTTCTACTAGTTCTTCTACACAACCACAGCCATCATCCAAAAAGTCAAAGCAAAAGAAATCAAACAAGACTTCATCGAGCTCTACTGAACAGAATGGAATCAAAAAGATTCTTCCTAAAAAGGATGAAATGTTCAATTTAATTGAAAAACAATTATTAATTTATTTAGACAATGATAAGGACAATGAGAACATGTTAAACAAATTTGGTGGTCAAGACGACTCTATTATTGATGAATTGATTCAATACTTGGCTCCTAAAATTGAAAAGATATATTTAGAAACTAGAGATTATCTCATTAATCAACAAACTATTCAATTAGAACAAAAACTGAGTAGTGAATTGAACGTTGAAGACAAATTGAATGATCTATATACTCAAGTGGTCATTCATAACAAATCTATGGATATTCTACATCGATTGCGTAAAGAACATTTAGAGAAGGAATTGATTACGCCTATTGAGAAGCATATCATCAAAACCAAATGCACCATTATGGTATATTTAATATTATACGACACTTGTAAAAATTTATTGAAATCGGTACACCATGTTTCTTCTTCATCATTGCCACAAAAAGGATCATCCAAAAAGACGTCGAGTAGTAGTAGTGGCAGTAGTAGTGGCAGTAGTAGTGGCAATAGTAGTACAACTCTCTCGACCCATCCTCTTACACTCTCAACATTAATGAAAAGAATTTACAATTCATTAAGGAATATAACACCTTGTTGTGTATGGCAAGCGAAGAACAACAAGCTCAATTTGTTGAATTGAATAGAGAAATTAAGTTATTAATGAAACAATTGAATCAAAAGGTTGAACTTGATAAGACTAGAGAGGAAGAGGTAAAAGAGATGAATACTTTGGTTGAAAGTCTAAATTCAAACTCGACAACACTTCAATCGTTTATTACACAATTTGAAACCACTGCTAAACAATTTAGTATTTTCATCAAGATCTTGGACAAGAAACGAGAAAAAACCTATCTTAAGGAAAAGAGACAAGAACTAAAGCTCAACCACACAGAGCATTTGGCCAAGTTGACCGATGATACCTTACAGAGTGGTGCTGTGATTTTTGGTACTCGCTTAATTTCCATTTGCCAATATTTGTTAATGTTGAATGACAAGGCCATTTACTTGTTTGTACCGGGCAAGTTGGTGAACCCACTCTTGAAATACTATCTCGAGGATGTTCAAGTCGTTGACGAATATTGCAAGGGCCAAATTGGTGAGGCCTTTAAAACTACTATTATTCCTACCCTTAATAAGTGTCAGCAAATGGTAGTCGAGTATTTGGTTCAAAATAAGAAGAAGAAACAAACAACAGAAAGCGAACAACAGGACGAAGAAAACCATAGCCCATCCTCCTCGAGCATTTCCAAGGAGAAAGAGCTTGTAGAGTTGTTTACAAGCATCGAAAAGATTATCTTTTCTTCTGTGTCATCTTCTGAGTAAATACTTAATTTATTTCAGAATCTGCAGTCTCATTGTTTTTAGGATTGTCTCCATGATTTTCTATAACCTCGGGCTCACAACACTTTCAACCTGCTTATCTTCAAAAACAATGTTTTCAACTGGTCTGGGAGGTGCTTCTTCATCGTTCTTCTGTTCAACATGAACTTCGTTCTTCTCCTCTACCACAACTGTCTCTTGCAGCACGTGTTCTTTAGCTACTCTTGCTTCATCATTTGTACTGTGTGATTCCTGACTTGACATGGTTTCAGAATGCATGATTGGAGCATTTTCCTTTGTGGTGCTTTCACTCTCATGAGATTCGGATGCTTTTTCTGCTGGTTCAACCTTGTTTTCTGAGGTGGATGAATTTACATGCTGCTCTTGTTGTGGTATGTTGTGCTGTACTGGTCCTCTCCTTGCATCAACATTTCATTCTTGTGCTGATCCTCGTTAGTTTCCATTTTAATCGATTCTTGTTGTTGCTCTTGTTGTGGTGTCTCGTAGGAATTTCCTCTGCTTGTCTCTTCTCTTGCGAAGGAGTTTCAAGTTTCACTTCTGTCTTAGTTTCCTCAGTTGGTTCAAGTGGTTGTTCTTGTTGCAAAGATTCATTCTTTGACGTTTCTTGAGGAACGGCCTCAATTGACTTACGGTCTGATGATAGGTCATTCATTGAAGTCTCTTGAGTATTTACATCCATTTGCTGTCGCTCTTCATGAGCATTTAAAGTTACTTCAGAAGTAGTCTCCGTTGGTTTAGAATCGACCTCTACATTTGTCTCAGCTGTCTGTGAATCTTGAGGTTTTTCGTCCTGTGAGAGTTTCATCGACTCGTCCTCAGAAGGATGTGCTTCTTTGCTCGATTCTTGCTTTTGCTCTTCGGTGGTATCGTTTTTGCTCGATTCAGAAGGTTTCTCTTTTGGAGCAGATTCTGAAGTCTCTGTAGAATTTACCTCTGTGGGTTTCGTCTCTTCTTGTTTCACTTCAATGACAACTTCTTGCTTTGGCTCCTCAATTTGAATGGTTTTAATTTCTGAAACGTTTTCATGTTGCTCTTCCTTTTTTTCTGTTCCTTCATTGGTTAATAGTTGAATAATAAATCGTTGAAGCGATGGTGTATTGACACCTCTCACTTTTCTCATGAGCTCTCCTTCCTTGAAAATAAGAAAATGAGGCTCAGATAGACCAACACACGATTCCAACGTTGCCTTGTAATTTTTTCTTTTGACATCTTCCTTGTACAATTTCTTTTTCTTCAACTCATCTGAGAGAACTTCATGATCTCCTAAAACTAAAAGGTTCTTGGAAGATCCACGTAACTGCATTGAGGGTACTCCCAGTTGTCTTGGAACTGGTTTCATCAAATCATGCAATTCCGATAAGATCTTTTCCGAGTCCAAAACCCCAAAAGCAAGGGGATGCTCATCAGCATACTCCAAATTAATCTTTTCAAATACAGGTAATATGGATTGACATTTTCCGCACCATGATGCATGCACATCAACTACAAGAACATGGTTGGGTGTATTCTGATTATGAAGGAGTGCCTTTTCCCATTCTTGTACGTTTTCATAAGTGGTTTGAAAGGATTTTTCTTGCGGTTTCTTTCTCATTGAGTATACTCAAACGTTTAAAAGGATCGGATCTGATTTAGAATCACACAATTCGGTGGTGGAAAAATCTACAATTTTTTTTGTTGTAGTTGGCAGCAGTTGGCGGTTCTTTTTACTTTTTCTTTTTTGAGGGTGTTGGTGGTGGTTTGACAAAGTATTTCGACTTGTTACAGTGCAATTCTACCAACCAATTCAGCATGACATTCTTTTCTTTGAGTACTTGAAGAATATTTGGAACAATGACTTGATTCTTAAATTGCTCAGCCTGATCATTCAATTCACCATGCCATGCAATTGGTAAAAATGGTTTCTTTACAATATTCGTATTGTAATTTGGAAAGTCTAATAAATCTAAAAACAATCCTTCACTGGGTGCCATGGGAACAAGTATTTGCGAATCTTTGGAGAATAACTTGTCTTCAAAGAAAGTTGCAATAATGGATGAGTGTGGACATGATGATGATGTCATCCTTTCAGTACAACTTGCATTTGTTGTTGGAGTCTTATGAGTCGTAGAAGAAGTGTTTGTCAAGTCCTCCTCTCCCTTAGTAGTAGGAGTAGTAGGTGTAGTAGTTGCAGTGGTAGTAGCAGAAGTAGGAGTAGTAGAACTAGTAGCAGAAGTAGGAGTAGTATCAGTAGTTGCAGTACTAGTAGCAGTACTAGTAGCAGTACTAGTTGCATTCAATAAATGTTGATTAAAGGATGGACATAATCCTCTCATCAATGCAATCACTGTTCCAATCATCATTCTAATTTGATGCAACATGAAACTTCTACCACTAATTTCAATCATGAGATGAGGGAGTACATGACTTGTTGATTCTTTCAAATTCTTCTCATGTTTCTCTAAATTCTTCTCATTCTCTTTCAAATTATTCTCATTCTCTAAATTCTTCTCTTTCAAATGATTCTCTTTCAAATCCTTTTCATTATCTTTCAAATTCTTCTCTTTCAATACATACTGCTGATTCTCTAAATTCTTCTCATTCTCTAAATTCTTCTCATGTTTCTCTAAATCCTTCTCTTCGACAACTTGAATGATCTTCATGGACTTGACATGTCTCACACTTGTATCACTTCCAGGAGTCACATCGACTGTAAAATTATGAAAAAAATGTCTTCCTTCAAAATATGAAAATAATTCATTCATCTTTTCAATCTTTTGTTCCATACTTTGTAAATTAAATACATTGGTGCATGTCATGAGAATATTTCTATGACTCAAATCTAATGCATTGAGAGGTAATAGATATAAATATCTTCTAAATTGACACCAATGATGTACTATAAATCGAGCAGGTACTCTTTGTACATTTACAATTCTTACTTGATCTTGTAAATTTAATTGTTGAATTCTATGATGATTATTAATTCTTGTATTTAATTCTTTCAATAAATCATTTAAATTAAATGTAAAGGTATCCTTGTTGTTATGAATATTTGGTAATGTCATGACACATGCAAGTACATTTCTTACTGCACTGACTCCTCGATCGGTTCGACATGCACGTTGTAATTTGACATGTTTTAAATTTTTAGATTTGATGAATTTAAATGGAGAGGAGTTATTCACTACATTGGATGGAATGGTGGTATTCATGGATGAGGATGGAATGGTGGTATTCATAGAACCACGAATGGCAATCATTGTATTATTAGTAGTAGTAGTAGTAGTAGTAGTAGTAGTAGTTTCACTTGTAGTCAAGTCACTTGTAGTCGAGTCACTTGTAATCAAGTCACTTGTAGTCGAGTCACTTGACATCGAGGTCGTACGAGTGGTGGTTGTAGTTTGTTCACTTGTTGTTTCACTTGTACTCGAATTACCATCATCTCCAAATAATACATCCAATAACACTGCTTCAATCGTCAAGACATGAGGATGTTTTTTCAAATTATCACCACATTGAATTTGTAATCCATTGAATGGTATTCCATTGTAAGAAAGAGAAATTGCAAAAGGGAAAAATGTTTTTTTTGTGGATGGTGTTGCAGTAGTAGGAGTGCTGGTTGTAGAAGAAGAAGTAGTGTTGATGTTGGTCGATAATTCTTCATCATCCATATGGTCATCATCATCATTCATGTTCAACAAATTAGAATCCATGGTATCATCATAGTCATTTTCAAAGAGATCATCTTGGTGTTCTTCTCTTTTGCTCTTACTCTTCTTGTTGTTGTTGTTTGAAGAAGAGGGCTGGGGTTTTCTCTTCTTTGAATTCTCTCGTGGTGTGGTTGTTGTTGTTGTTGTTGATTCACCATCAATCACGGACGCTGAAGTTTGTGAGTGCATTTTATTGTTGAATAAAAATTATTAATTAACAAAAACATCTAAAGATCTGAAAATATGAATTGAAATTTTATTGCGGAATCCATACGTCAACTTTTGATCCCATTAGCTTGAATACTACGAGTAATAAGACATTGTCGAAGAACACGCGATGTGATCCAAAAAGATTAAATAACAAAAAAAATGTCCAAACGAAATCGCCAGCAAAAACGCAACATCAGTGATGAAGAAAGCGATGAAGATTACTCCCCTCAAGAGTCTTCCGAAGGCGAAGACAACAACAACAAAAAGCAAAAATCATCAACACATGCAATAGATCCATCATCTTATTACGTACGGGAAGAAGACTTGGATGATGAATATGATTCAGATTACTACAAAGATGAAGAAGATAGAGCCTATCTTGACTCACTCTCTGAATTACAACGTGAAAAGATCCTATCCGAACGTTACGAAGAGCGTAACGAGAAGAGAAAACGAAAAGAGATTTTGAGAAAACAAGGTCGATTGATAGAACGCGGAAAGAAGATGCCAACAACAGTCCCAACATCTGCGAGTGGTAGTGTTACATCATCAACAACAACAACAACAACAACCAACAAGTCATCGTCTGTGAGCAATAGTAGTAACTCCTCCTCACGTAAAAAGTCCTATCATGATCCTGAATTAGATTTAGAATTAGACGAAGAAGAAGATGAGCCTAATAAGAGTACCAAATCCAAACGTTCCACTTCTACAGCAAAACGGGTGCGAAAGAGATCATCGAAACAAGCCTCTACATCCGATGATGATAATTATTCGGACAATGAAATGTCAAGACAATCATCACGAAAACAACGAGATGAAGCAGATCGTTCTGATGATGATGAAGGTGATACTCGTATGAGAGAATCCTATGATGAAGAAGAAAATGAAGAAGAAGAAGAGGAAGATATTTATGAATCCACTCTTTGTAAAATCACCAAAGAAGACTTGGAAAAGATTCTCATCCGAAGATCTGCTCTTGAAAAAGAATTTAAAGAGCCTTACTTTGCAGAAAGTGTTGAAAAGGCATTCGTTAGGGTTCTTGTTGGATTTAATGAACGTGCAAAGAAAAAGACTTATCGTCTCTGTCAAATTGTTCAAGTACAAGACATGAGCAAAGATTATCCATTTGGAGTGAATAATGCAGACAAGACCAAAAAAGGGTTGTTATTACAATTCGGTGTACAAAAAAGAACATGGCAAATGAGCGCAATTAGTGATAGTAAGGAAATTGAAGAAAATGAATATCGAGCATGGAAGAGTGAAATGGAAAAGGTTGGAGAGAAATTCCCAACTCTAAAATTTATTGAACACAAAATTCAACAATGGAAGAATTTGAAAGAATACAAATACACGGATAAGGAAATTGAAACCATGTTGAAAGAAAAGAAAATATTGAAAGGAGGATTAATTGTAAAGAACAAACAATCGATTACTAGAGAAATTAGTCATGTAAAAACTAAGATTAAGGAAATTATGGATGAATTGTATTTGAGAAGTTTAGGAAAATCAAAGCAACATTCATCCATGACGAGTGATGAAGAGAATGAAGAAAATGAAGAGGATGGTCGTTCAGAGAGACAATCCGATGAATCTCTTATCAATGAAAAGGCTAAATATGAAGAAGAGTTGAAAAAGTTAGAGGCTGAATATTCGAAAATTGATTTTCTTTCTCCAACTGCTCAGAAATTGGGTAAAATTAATGTCAAGAATCGAGCAATGGATCAAGCAGCACATGAACACCGAAAAAAGAATCAAACATTGGGTTCGAATGCTGCATCGAGTAATCAGGGAGCAGGTCAATTAGATCCCTTCTCTCGTAGAAAAACAAATTCATCCTTCTTTGTGTTGGCTAGTGAAAGTCCAAAAGAAGAGCAACAGAAAAAGGAACACAAACAGCAAAGAAAGAAAATGAATCCACAAAGAGCTCGAATGTGACCTCTCAAAGTGGTGCCCCAAGTCGATTTGTGCATGATTTTGATTTGGATTTATCAGCACCCTTGGAGTCAAGTACTGCTATTACTACTGGCACCATTCTTGCTCAACCATCATTATTGAAAACCATCACCAATACCACCAACAATGCTCCAGTCAAAAAGATGTCGCTCGCCGAGTATAGAAAACAAAAATTGAACCAATAAATTTATTGGGACTTGTTGCGAGAATATATTTTTACTTTTACTGTAGTTGGACTTAAATTCTGGAGAATGAGCAATCAAAATTAAAAAATTGGAGTCACAGGGAATCGAACCCTGGACCTTGTGCATGCAAAGCACACGCTCTACCAACTGAGCTATAACCCCACTAACAATAAAAATAACTACTTTAATTTATGATCAATAGCATCCATTCAGTCAAAGGAACAATCAACAAAGAAGACAACGCAAACGACGTTTAAAAAAAAAATATTCTCACCTCAACCTCGCATCACACTGCACATCATCACGCAATGACTTTGGCGAACCAGAACACTGCGACAACATCCAATGTGTCTCTTGTCGACTCGTATAAAATCTACACCTACATTCCAAACCTGATCGGATATCTTCGTGTTTTTCTCTCTCTTCTTTCCTTCTTTATTTATGAATCCTATCCCTTGACTGTGATTTTCATCTATTCCACAAGTTTTGTATTGGATGGATTGGATGGCATTGCTGCTCGTCGTTACAATCAATGTTCTAGATTCGGAGCAGTTCTTGATATGGTTACAGATCGATTTAGTACTGCTGCTTTAATTACTATTCTTGTAAAATTCTATCCATCCTATACCTCCTATTTCATCTTGTTGAATATTCTAGATTTTGTGTCACATTGGTTTAGAATGTATGTGAGTCTTGTCGTTGGAACCAAGAGTCACAAAGATGTCGATTGGAATAGAAGTTATTTATTAGCCTTGTATTACACAAATAGAACATTTATGGCAATTTTATGTGTTGGTAATGAAATGTTCTATGTCATGTTGTATGCTTGTATTTCTATAATGAAGCATTGAGTGCTACCATTTGGAAGAATGTTTTATTGGCTATTTTAGTTCCAACTGGGCTGGAAAACAATTAATGAACTTTATTCAAATGTACACAAGCGCTAATGAATTGGTAGAATATGAATATGTGGTCGATGGTCATTCTCAAAGAAAGCACAATTAGAATAATAAATTATTTGTCGCATATTTTAACTCACCAACGCCAAGACTTCTATATCATCCATCCACGGAGATTGCCGGCCACAACTGATGTGAAACAGAAACCTCTTTCATTTAAACAAAATCATTCGTTTTCAAACGGATTAAACGTTTGAATCAACTTGTTTCAGCGATTCATCCACGAAAGCAAATGAGTTTCGGCATGGGCTGGAGAAATGTCTTTGTAACATAATGGTAAAGCCCATAGCACAACAGAATTTTCTGTTACGTTCCTCATTATAATAATTATAAACTCTTTGTGTTGTAAATGACCATGACACAAAGCAATCACAGTAAATCAATAACAGAATAACATATTCAACTTATAATAAATGAAAGTCTGTCAGAAACTGCTAACTTCAAGCGGGATTAACATGTTCGTTTTATATCATATTTCCGCCTTTTCTGTAACTTCACACAATTATTGATTAATAGCAATGGGTTAGTGGCTGTCTCCTCTTCAGGAAGTGCCTCCTCTTTGGAGATGGAGTGTCAGTCAATTACATTTGTTGTTGTATAGTTGTCCCTAGAATGGATACTAGAATGATGAAAAACTAAAATTGCTTTGAGAAACCACATTTACTGGATAATAGCTCTGGGACGAATATAGATCATATAATACATTTGTTAGTAATCATTCAATCAAATTATCAATAATTTGTTAATTTGGAAACAACTTAAGAATCTTCATGTCTACTTCACCACAAGTGATCATATAATGTTAGCTCAATAAAATTTTAAATACGAGTTTGATGTAAACCATGTTCCTTGAAAAACATCGTTAAGCGAATCAACGAAGGATAAAATTTAAAATCGTGGGGAAAACCCCATCAATGATAAGGCTAAAGCCAATCGCAGACTCAAAAGTGTCAAAGGAAATCGATGAGCAAATCAATGTTGTAAGAAGGCAAAGTTATAGTTCTCAGAAGTGTTGTGAGAATTTTTAACATAATTTAGTCAACTTATGTTTGTTACAACTTCCGTTTTGGTTATGCATATGTTGACATTTCAGCCTTTCTTTCGGACAACCTTATTGTTGTAGTTACAAAACACTTCCGTTCTTTTCCCAGAACTTTTTAAATAACATTCGTTTCCATCGAACCGTTACAAGTGAATTGGTACAAATAAGGTGAGCCAAACATTAATAAGGATTCGAATAATAATATACAATCACACTGATATTTTACTTTTTCTTTTTATCCATATTGGAACTATGAACACTATTCGTTGTGTTGATATGGTGTGATGATGATTTGTGATGATGATGACTCCAAGTATTATTACTCTTTCTAAAGAAATACAATTCGAGAGCCTTATCAAATACTTCCTTGACACCCACTCCTTGATCATATACTGAACATTCCATATACGCTGCTGGATCTAATTGAGAATCAATTAATAATTTTCGAACTTCTTGTCTTGAAACAATATGTGAAGTATTGGAAATGTATCGATGATCATCTCTCAAATCACTCTTGTTGCACACAATACAATCAATGCATTGGGACATAACATTTTCACTTCAGGTATCCATTTCAATTTAACATTTTCATATTGTTGTTTTGAAACTATGGAATAACAAATTATAAATACATCAGAATGAGGATACATGACACGAGTTCTATATCGATCATAATCATCAGAACCATTAGTATCTGAAATGGTGAGAGAAATTTCATGTCCTTGATAAATGACTGTGATATATTCAATCATTGTGTATTCATCGAAATTGTTATCGTGTATGTACATATGCACACACACGTACATATGCACACACACACATATGCACACGCACACTCGTACACTCGCACACTCACACACTCACATTTCTTTACAATAAAACAACATACTCTTTGATGTAATTTCATCCAATGTGGTATGAGGTAATTCTCGATCACTCTCCAAATACGATAATATGAGAGAAGTTTTACCACATTTTGAATTTCCAATCACACAAATTTTTAATTTTTCATGTTGCATCATGTTTTTAGAATTTAATTTTGAAGAGGTGGTGAGTGTTGATTTGGAGAAGTGTGTTTTGTTGAGTGGAATTGTTGGCTTCTTCCGTTCTTTTTTCCCAAACTGATAAGAGACCACCCACTCGACCACTGGTGTTGTGAGGATGGTTTGCTTGAAGTGATGGCATCGATTCCGAAAGGATTGATGATGGATTTGATATTTTTTAAAACAAGTGATGAGAGGACAAGTGACACTTGTGATCCCGCCAAATTGTGGGCCTCTCTGTGTGAAGTTGGGTATTGAAAAAGTTCTGTTGATGATAAATATGTAGTTCATGATATCAGAGTATGACAGTCTTGAGTAACATGCCTACATAGGACTGTTGAGAAATTCGATGAGTAGCTCACTCTCAAGAAAGGCTCGTTCTTAAACGACAATCGATGCTTCTTCATTTCCAGAATCGAACCAGTCAGCTCAAAAAAATGACTCCACCTCCACTCGCGCCCTCTTTCCCTCTTCCCAAACATGCCTTTGATAAAGTGAGAGCCCTTACATGCATCTCAACAACAAGTCATCTTTTGAAAACTACATCAACCATCACTCAACAACAATCACTACCAACCTCACCAGTTTCTCAACCACCATCAATACTATTTATTGGAGGAAAAGAATTGTGTTCATTACGTGTTTCATTACCATGGTCGTTAAATCATCCCTCTGAAGATTTCAAATCGGTAAAAATGTCAACAACTACCAATGAAACCAACAACATGTTAGGGTCCATCTATGCATTGCATTACAATTCCAATAATAATATTATTAATATTGGTAGACATGATGGATCGATTCAACAATTGGATATTAGAAGTCATTCCATCATACATACTGTTAAAGCACATGACTCGACAGTGAAATGTTTTAGTGATCGTACTTGCGATGATGACAATTATACATTATTGAGTGGAGCATATGATGGTTATGTGAAAATGTGGGATTGTAGAAAATTTACACAACCAATTTCAACATCTTCTAAACATTCTGGATATGTAAATGCAATTCATTGTTATGAAAATGACAAGATCATAACAAGCTCTATTGATGGAATTTGCATATTTGAAATGAAACATTCAAAATTAGCCATTCTCAACAAATTCAAACAGAAATCTGAAGTCTTGACCTCATACATGTCCAATACCTCAAGTGTGTATCCTAATTATTTGTACTTTGCATGTAAGGATGGATCTGTTCGTGTTTTTGACATGAATTGCTTTCAGGTTGTTTATACCATGAGTGAGAGTAATAACATTTCAGTGAATTGTATGGATTGTAATGGAGTTTCATTATTTGCTTGCAATAATCAAGGGCTTGTGTATGAATATAGTGTGGAAGGAATGTATGAAATTGCAAAACATGGAACCTCAACGAACACGACCAAAACATCGAGTATGGACTCGTCCATTCGTTCCGTGTGTTGCTTTCAAAAGTCTCACTTGTTTGTTGGAACGCAAGGTGGTCAAGTCAAGTGCATTCAAGTCGCATCGTTCTAGTGTGTTGTAGTTGTTTATTATAAATTAAGCTTAATTAAAAGCGCAATTTTGAAAAAGAGAATTCAGTTGGAAAACTTTACAAAACGACAGTATCAGCCATCTTGGCACAAACTCGAGAGGCAGATAATCGATCTTCCTTCTTGTACTTGTTCACGGCAGCAACAAGAGGCTTGTTGTTTGCATCTCTTCGTTGAGAAGATATCTTTTTCAGATATCGAAGCATGGCCTTTGCACAAGGCAAAATGTCTTCTTCCGTCTTGTCCGTGTAGTGTCCATCGTTGCATCCCATTTATCTAAATCTTGAGTTAAATGTTTGGATAAAAACACTGCTGCACAAGCAACGATGGAAGGAGAAAATTCAAGTTGAGCATAGTCCATCAGTGATAGTTCACTCAAATAAACGGCAATGAATGTTTGTAATTCGGTACAACGACCACATTTCAAATACCGTTTGAGAAAGACATTTGGTGATGCAATGGTCAGGTTAAAGTCCAGAACTTGCAACATAATTCTTTCCATTCTCAAGACTTCTTCTCTGGTATAGGCGTCTTTGGTAATCTTGACAAAATCAGCCACAACAGGACTAAGGATTTCCTCATATTTGGAAGCAACGAACATGGCAGTAATACCCACTAATTGAAGTCGCTGTCGAGAAATTGTTTTTTCACTCAAGAAACGATCAATCAAATTCACTGTCAAGTAAAGAGTTTCAGGCACCAACTTGAATTTGTAATGAACATCAATCAACCAATCCACAAGAATTGCTCTCATATTTGGATGCAAATCGTTTTGTCTTGCCATATAATTACAATCTGGAAGATATTTTCGTTCGATTGATTTGTAATGGCTCATTATTTCTTTAATGTATTCCGTACAGGATTGAGGATCTGATGAATCCTTGTCATCAATTTTGGGAGAATTCAGTAATGGTTGAACTTGTTTCTTGGAGGAGGGGAAGACAGAGTGGAAGGTTCTTGAAGAGTCAATACAGAGGGAATGAGGGATGTATGGTCTTTGTGTTCATTGAGAGCGCAAGTAAGAATGCTAGTTGTGGAAGTGGTGGATATGTTGTTGCTATTCGAGGGTAGGATGGAGGTTGTATCAGTCGTCATGGTCGTTGTGGTGGTAGAGGTGGTGGTGGTGGTTCCGAGTCGATGCGGTGGTTTCGACATGAGCCTCGTTGTGGTGGAGCTCAACGTAGTAATAATAGGTACATTGCTCATCGATGTGGTCGATGCAGTATTCGGTAAATTTGGTTTGATCACTTGAGGTTTTGCAGGTACTACAGACTTTTGCAAGAGGTGTACCTGATTGGAGATATCACCTAAACATGTTCTTTGTGTGCCTTGTTGTTGAGTATTGGAAGAAACGCTCGAGATATATGGTTTGGAGAGTTTGATTGGGTGTATATTCGTCGTGTGGATAGGCTTGTTCACGGTTGGAGCAATACCAGCGTTCTCATCAGCAGCTATATTCCTTTGAGATGAAGGAACAATACTGGGATGTTGATAGTTGAACATTGATATTCTTTTTAAATGTTGGAACAAGAATGATGTGTTTAATACGGAATTATGATGGTTAAGACTAAAGATGATAGAGATATTCGTAAAATGTTGGGACCAGTAACCGATGTCAGGTACTAGCCTTTGGAGAGGAAAGGAGCTTCAACGATGGTAATCAATGAAAAAATAGGCAAGGGTTTGTTTCAGCCAATTTTTTTCGATAGTATTTTTTAAATTTTAATTGTGAAACGGCTAGAAATTTAAAAATTTGAAAAACGTCCATTGTAAAAACCGTTAGCGTTATTGTAACGCCTGTCAACACATTCCGCCCTGACGGCCTCGTCATTTTACGGACACAGAGATCTCAAGTCGATCAGTGGACATCAGAGTTTTACTGCGGTTGGAAGTCAGTCAATTGACATCAAGACACACATAATTTCGATCATATGGTGTCTTCTTCTTGAAATGGATTGGACCTGTATTGTTCCCAAAGATCCAATTTGAATTCTACCCATGACCCAAAGCAAACATGATCATCCAAGACATTGTACGACAGTGTGATTTCTTGTATTCTGATGATCATCATGCATGACTCTATTTAACTTTAATCGCAGATAAAGGCTTGTATGTACGATTGGAAGAGGATGAAGGTATCATTGATGCCAATAATGGATCATTTGGAAATTGTTTTTGTCTCTCCTTAATCATCATTGCCAAATTCTTTTTAAAGGCTTGTCTTCTTCCAACAACATAAAACCCTAAAAATAAAGTCAATCCAGAGAACATGGGTATCAGTAGAGGTTGTAATTTATCTTTCATCCAATCAGTCTCATTATTCACTGTATTTACGATATCATGTAAATTTTCATTCAATTTCGCTTCATTTCTTTGTTGTATTAATGCATTTCGTTTCATTTTAATTTCAGCTATTCGATGTTCAATATCTGAATAATGATAGGCCATGGATCCAAATGCAATCCATGTTCCAATAGATGATAGAATCGTACCAATAGTTGACCATTTCTGAGAAGATGCTTCGGTTTTGGTGAGGGATTGATGTTTCGTTAAATTAACCTTAATCAACAAATGCACACGAGTAGAAATTTGAAAAGATTTTGAGTGTGAATATCGAAATCCATCACAATCCACACATTATAAAATAAATACATGTTGAGAGGAAATAGTATGCCATAAAAGAACAAGCGTTCATTTCGAAACAATCATCATCAAACCAATGAAAATAAATATTAAACCAAATTAGCGTCATTGTCAATTCCGATGCATTCCTATTGTTGATGCAACACGTACGAATATTTGAAAGATTTCTGTGAGGGGATATCTTGCTGGATTCATGTGATTTGAAAAGATATGGCCAAGACCTGATTTGTGGAGGAAGAAGAATATTTTTTAACACGCACGTTCATTTCGACAACGACGAAATTGTATGTCGAAGGGATCGTTTTGTTGTTTGAATGGAGCTGCTGTTCCTCGTTGAAGATAATTATCAATAAAACCAGAAAGAAATACATCTTTTGATGCTTTCATGCACGCATTAGACATCTCCCCACATTTCACCAACTACCTCTCTCTCTTTATTCACTTCATCATCAACAAAAATAAAAAATGTCCACTGCTGCAAAAGCAAAGTAAGTATTCTAATTACACGAGGCCGGTCATGGTTCCAACTCATTCCGCAACCATATATTTAGAAAGCCTTTCAAATCAAAAACTTCCTCCTCGTCTTCTCTTTCTTTCTTGACTGCACCATCATCAGTGATGATTGCGAGTGGCAATACGCCCACAACTGCGCCTTCAAACAATATTATTACGACACCAACAAGTAATATAAGTGGTGCAAAATCTACCAATCAAACATCAACTCTTCTTGCACAACGATTTATTCAATCTCTAGGTATTGAGGAGCTTTCCAATAACACTCTTATCCCAAAAGATCTTTTTAATTTCTGTGAGCAGTTATTTATGAAATGTTTGCATGATAGGGACAAGAAATTTGTCGAACAATATTTATCGTCATTGATAAAAAAACATGTGGGAAACGATACTCTTTTGAGCACTGATTGGGAGAGCATTCCACTGCCAGAGTAAGTGTTTTTGTAATTTTAAAATTGTCATTGACCGTATAAATATACATGAACACCATACATCTCGAACAGTCTTCCATCTAGTTGGAATACAACCTCAAATGCTCTTAAAGAATCTTCTTCCACAGCCTCAACCACAGCAGTAGATACATTACCTAAAATTCCGAAAATTACAAAGAAACGAACACTAGAAGAAATTGTTGCTCCGAATGGTGATCCTAGTAAAAACTCAGCAACAGTTAGTAGTAGCAACAGCGGTGGTACTACCATGTTTTTACAAGCGACCAAGCCTTCATCATTTGTAAAAAATCCAAACGCCTTATCAAAGCCTGTTTCATTTTTGCTTCAAAAGAATACTCAATCATCCTATATTAACCCTTCTTCTTCAATCAATGCTGCAAACAATTTGAATCGAGAGAGTCTTGAAGCTCTTTTTAGAAAATTGGATAAAATTAAAAAGAAGAAAGCTACCATGAATAAGCAAGCAACACCTCCACCTCATAAAAAGATGAAGGTAGCATCTTCTTTTGCAAAATCAGGTTTTGTAGGAACCATGGAGGCATTGGAAAAGCAATACTTGAGGACATCATCCGAACTTAAACCAGAAGACTTTAGACCATTTCATATTTTACAAAAATCTTTACCTTTTGTTGTTTCAAAATATGAAAGAGGGGAAGTTACATATGATGATTATTTGTGTGAGCAAATGAAAGCAATTAGACAAGATTTGACTGTACAAGGCATTGAGAATGAATTTACAGTGCTTGTTTATGAAACTCATGCAAGAATTGCAATCAAGAATAAGGATATTAGTGAATTCAATCAATGTCAAACGAGACTAAAGGATTTATATAGTAAGGGTTTAAAAGGAAACAGAGAAGAATTTCTCATGTACAACATTATGTATTTAACTCTTAATGATTCAACTTCTGAGCTTACCAAGGTATTGAGAATTGTTTTATCTGACACCAAATCAAATTTCAAGACTCATGAATATGTGAAATTCGGATTGGATGTTCATTCATCATATTCTGTTTTTAACTTTTTTAAATTATTTAACGTTCTTTATAACAAAGCTCCTAAGAGTGGTAAGTCCATGATAGACATGTTTGCAGACGCAATTAGAAGAAGAGCATTGTTAGCGTTGTGTAAGGCTCATTCACCTGTCACATTGAATAGAGATTTTGTTGAGCACTCTCTTGGTCTTTCCATCAATCACAAAAGGAACGAGTCGAATTTTTCAAAAAACTGGGTGTTATTTTCACTTCTCCCGACAAGGATGAAATTGATTGCAAAAAGACTTTGGAATACTTTCTAAGTCAATCCCAGTGAGGTCAATCTGATTCCATCCATCATCATAGGGTAATAATTGTTAGACTTTCCAAAGCCCACCCACTCCTTTGTCCACAGACTCGGTGAGCATAAACAGCACTCACTGATGGCATGCATTATTTCAAAGCTTGGAACACTAAGTCACCAATAACGATTGAGAGAAATTCATCTCCCTTAATTACAATTTCGATCCGAGTGCTGCTACAAGTTCACTAGAGAGCTTCAAGTACTAATAAAATGAATTGAGCTCTTTTGAATAATTTAATGAACAAAACTAGAATCGAGTTTACGAAGCTCTTGACTTACTTTGGCCAATTTAGACACCAAAGTATCAAATCCCATCATTACAATTTGCTCTGGTGGAAGAGATCCAGTAGACTCCACAGTGAAAATAAATTCTCGTTTTCCCCTCCCATTTCCTTTTCCTTGATTGTGACAAAATCACGTCCTAGTGCTTGTTCTTCGTTAGCAAATTCCTTACATTCCATACAATAAGTACACTTATCAAGATCAATAACAATTCTATCATCGGGCGTCATGGAATAAACCTTAGTTGGACATGATTCTGTAAATCTCTTAACGATTTCCCTCATTTGTTTTCTATCTTCTTCTGTAATACAATTTTCTGTGAAACAATAAGAAGAAATAGCTTGTCCAGCAGCAGCCACTTCATAGTGAGGACGTTGATAATCATTACCAGTCGGTCCCAATGGAGTGTTCATATGTCCTTTAATCTTGATATCAGGAACGATATAATAGGTTGCAACAGCCACAGGCGACCACTTGGCATGAGCCTTTCCTACACCTTTCTTAGCAATAGCCTTCAACTTGATTTCTTGTCCTCTCTTTAATTTCACGATTGTAATTCCATTTTGTTCTTCAGAGTGTTGATCACCTGATAGAGTGGTGCTTGGAGCACCATCATATCTGTCTTTATCTTTCAACTTTAAATCATTACTTGTAACTTCACGATGAGCCTCTGTACAGGTTACATCCAACACTAACTCGACGGTACACTTTTCGCAATGTCCATTACATGTACAATCACTTGTAAAGGCAAAACCATTAACATTCTTGCTGTTGAGAGGAATTAATCCGAGACGATGAGCAATAAATTCATCATGAAGAACACTTGTATTATTTTCAAATTCTACAAGATCGATAGCTAGAGTAGGAACTTCGGCGATCATTACACGACGGAGAGCATTGGCTATACTTGTATCAACATTGGAGAGTTTAAATTTGCAATATTCATTGGTAAGAGCAAGGATGGTGATATGAGCCTTGTTATCCATCATGCCACCATAATGATGATGATGGTAATCTTGATTCATCATTTTTTTTTCATAAATTTCACTCATCGTGGGTGAGTCTGACCACATGCCATGTGTTTATATGAACTCACTCGTATACCTTTGTAAAAGGTCAGACTTTTGGCATGTTCTCAGAGAAGTTGGCACGTGTATCATCATGATTCATTTTTGAGTGTATCAAAGACTATTTCCAATCATCATCATCATGGGCACCCTTCAAAAAATAATGTCCAAACAAGGGTGCCATTTTCCTTCTCGATGAGGAGAGTAATGACCGTCAACGTTTTGCTAGTAGCGGTCCTACCTTGTTGTTAACATCATCAGATACGACAAGAAACTTGTCAAGTATTACTCCTTTCAATGATTCCATTCCCAACAACAACAACAACAACAACAACACGACATATCCGAAACCAACCAATTTGAATATTCAAATTTCAAACGATGGTATTCAATCATCATTACAAACGAACCATAACCACCACCATAACCACTCAAATTCGAGTAATATAAATCTCTCATTTTGGAATTCCATTCTTTCTCCCAAATCATTCATTCCAGAAGAACATTTAAAAGATATTTATTTAAATAATAACAACTTGTATTCAAAAAGTAACAACAATGACTCTTTCAATGATTCTGATAACGAACAAGACTATGATGAAATGGAAGACATGAACACCATTCTCTCTCATAGAAATGATCATTCCTCATTATTCATTTCAAGTTATCATGACATTGATCAATATAATATTAAACAAATTAATTTCTGGTGGATGAAATATATGGATTCAATATCACGAGATGAAAAAGAGAGATCACTCATTCGACTTGTTACACTCATTTCAGATTCATTTGATAGTAATTCAGATATTCACTATGTGTTACCATTTTGGTATGTTATGATGTGTATTATGTATTGATGATCTATTGTTGAACATATTTTGGTATATATTTTTGGAAATGTATGATTAACAATACATTGATTATATTTCTATGATGAACGACTTATTGGTTATATTTCTATGTGGTTATATTTCTATGTGGTTATATATCTATGTGGTTATATTTCTATGTGGTTATATTTCTATGTGGTTATATATCTATGATTATATCCATTGCATTGATGATACTATATGATACATCTCACAGTCAATTGAACATTTCACAACTTGTTACTCATTTATCATTGGAATTTATAAGACATTTTTGCAATTTATTTAAATCTGAATTCAATGTTACTCCTTCTAATTTTATTCATTTCATGAATCGATTGAATAGAGAAGAGTACACTGAACAACAATTTATTAGAAATTTATTGTCAGTGTTGGAATTTGAAAAGGTGAAGAAATTCTTTTTTACAGAAACCATGAATCATCATGATACGAATGGAAAATCATCATTGGAATATCATAATAGTTTGTGTTGTTTACTTGCCAAGTCTTTATCATTACTTTTTGAAAGTGTAAGTAGTAGTAATAGCAGTACTAATGGTATTCATTGAACTCATGTTATTGAAATGTATTTCACTCACAACTACTATTCATCATCAACATGATATTGAAATGTATTTCAAATTTTCACTCACAACTCTCATTAGTGTAATACCATCTCTGTCATGAATGGTCTCTCAACTGCAGTAATTACATGTATGAGATTGACATGTCTATGGTTTGGTCTTTCTGGTCAAAAACAAGATTCATTTCAGAAAGATTCACATTCTCGAACGAATCCTTTGTTGAACTTCATGATTCATTCCATTCACAACAACCACCAGAACCACAACACACAACCACCAGAACCACAACAACCACAACAATCACAACAACAACAACCAATTTTCTGTGGACGTAAAAACAACAACACGTCCTACACCCAACAACACATTGAAAATACAAATTATACCATTCTTAGTTCTATTGAAGACGTTTAGCAGAATATATTCAAGTCTATTATACCTATTCTACTTCAAGTGAAAAGTATAAAATTAGAGAAACACTCACTACTGAAGATACTAGCCCAAGTATTATTTTATCTAATTTATTATTACAAATATCTAAAAAGAGTGTTCATGTATATACAGAAGTATTTATTCAAACCAAAGTATGGAGAATATTATTTAATACTATGAAAAGTATGACACGATTATTTCAATGTCATGATCATGTGAATGATATGACTCAAGTGGGTGGTAGTGGTAGTAGTAGTGGTAGTAGTAGTGGTAGTAGTAGTGGTAGTATGAATATGAATGATATGACTCAAGTGGGTAGTAGTATGAATGATCATACGAATGATTCCAGAGATTATACGAATGATCATACGAATGATTCCAGAGGTCATACAAACAACCATTCTGAACCATTTGAGAATATCATTCACTTGTTCATTCAATTCTCTAATTTTGTTTCTCTCTCTGTTGGACACATGTTTCTTTTAGCATCCAAAGATATTCGAAATTTAATTGAATTGAGTTCATCCAAAGTATTTATTCAAGTCATGTCCTTTCTCAATGATATGGAAAAAGAAATTCAATTATTTAAGAATAATTCATTTTTAAAGATGACCATACTTTACATGTTTGAAATGTGTGTATGGGCACTTTTTACATCTTTACATTTAGTACCAAATTTATTGATGGAATTTGAACATTGCGATGGTTATGAATTGATGAAGAGAGTATTTTATAATATTAATTCTCAGCAAGGGGGTGAAGGGAATGTAACTTGTCAAAGAAATGAAGAGAATGTAACTTGTCAAAGAAATGAAGAGCATTCCAAAGAGTATTCAAATGACATGCCCCATGAAGAACATCATGAGAATCGAATTCAAGATTTTTTATTACAATTTCAACAACAAAAACTATTAACCATTCTTCATGTCATGATTACTCTTGTTTTGGATTTAACTCTTCATATTCAACTTGTGAATCAACAAGATGCTATTCAAGAAGATTTGGGAGATTGTAAAAGAAATCAACATATTTTTGATTTACTTGTTTATTTATATGATACGACAGATATGTCTAAAATTGTAAAGAAGAAGAATGAAACCATTTGCAGCAATGATACATCAACAAGTAGTGATATTATTACTACAACTAGTAGTAGTAGTGGTAGTAGTAGTAGTAGTACTACTCTAACTCAAATTCATGACACTCTAAACTCTACTCAAATTCTAAACTCTACACTTGAAAATGATGAAATTCATTCCTTTATTTGTAAAAGAGAATTACTCGATCATATTCTATCTAATTTAACACTATTTCATGAAGAATATTTCAAAACTCTGTATTTGAGTGAACCATTTAAATACATGTGTAAGAATTTCACATCTACGAGTAAGGAAATGCAAATTCAACTTCTCAAAACATTTGATCACTATATTCATATATTCTGTGAATGTCAAAATGATAAAATCAAAACAGATTTGATATGTAGAGATTTCAATGAATATCTTGGAATGTTAAAAACCAATCATTTGAAATTCTTTGATTCTATTATGAGAGTTTGTGATCATTTATTAGACAAAATGGAAGATTTAAATAGAATTTCACTGATACAAGTTCTATTAAGAAATTCTAATTTTACTACAATTATTTTACAAGCCATTCATTTGAGTGTTGAGAATAGAAATACTCAAGTCATGCTCAAATTAGTGAAAATGATTTATTTATTTTTACAAAATAATTTAGAGAATCATAAAGATTTTATGAATGCAATGACTCCAAAAGATAATGCTCTCTAC
Organism: Naegleria lovaniensis; assembly: GCF_003324165.1. NCBI lineage: Eukaryota > Heterolobosea > Eutetramitea > Acrasida > Naegleriidae > Naegleria > Naegleria lovaniensis. Next base: position 348,952 of record NW_025407843.1, read on the forward strand.
CAATTACTCTATGATGAAGAATTGATATTGAATACATTGGATGTCATTTCAATGATTGTCATTCATGATCGATCTCAGACTTGGGATTTTATTATTTGTGATTTATTAGAAATTATGAAAGGAAGTGGACAGGGTAGTCATAATAATAATAATAATAATAATAATAATTTCACTTCTCTACAACATAGTAGTAATCTTTGTGGTAATAATAATAACACTTCTCTACAACATAGTGGTAGTGGTAATAATAATACTTCTCTACAACATATTGGCAATGATAACAATAATAATAACAATAATAATAGTACCAATAATAGTAATAACAATAACAACATTGGTAATAACACTACCTCTAAAAAACATTTGAAAATGTGTGAACGAATTCTCGTATGCATTCGTAAAATATTCATTGAAAATGAAAATGTTAAAAATTCATTTCGAAAATGTAAAGGCTATGAAAGAGTCATTCATTTACTGAATCTATTTAGTAATAATTTAGAATGCTATGATTTAGTATTTAGTATCGTTCAATCTAGTATTAATTTACTAACTCTCTCCATGTATGAGAATTTAGATAATGAAACCTATTTCAAGAAATTCATTACCTTCTCTTCCATGTTTCAACCACTTCACAAGTGTGGTTTTGTTAAGAGTTATGAACATGGAACTCATCTTACTATGAATTTACTTCAATTCTCAGTAATGAGTCGTGATCACTCGTTGTATTGCTATGATGATCCTACAAGAAATAATTTGGAGAGATTTAAAAAGTGTATTGAAGAAAAAGTTTTACTTTTTGAGAATCCTGAAATATTTCCAGAAATATTACTCAAATTGTATGGAAGAAATTTACAGGAAACTGATCCTAAATTAGCCAATTTCTTGATTGATATGTTATTTCGGTTAGTTCGTTATTCCACCAATAGACATCGATTATCAAAGGCTAAATCACTACTCATTTTAATGAAAGAGTTTAGTAGTGTCTTGTTGGATCCCACTCATTATCTCTCATCAAGAATTACCAAATTGCTCATGTTGTTAGCCTCTCATAATTTCTCAACACGTGAAATGCAATATTATTTTACATTGTTTACACCAGATCGATTATGGAGTGTTCAAGGTGCTCTACAGCATGGTTTAACAAGTAGTAATAATAGTAGTAATAATAGTAATAATAGTAATAATAGCGGTAACAATAGCAGTGGTACTACTACTACTAGTAGTTCTAGTTTTGGAATTTCTCAAACCATGAATCTTTTCGATGGTGTACACCAACAAGGTGGTAGTAGTAGTAGTGGTATGAATATGACAAGTAATAGTACTACTATTACTACTATTACTACTAACAACAACAACACCACCACCAATAGTCATTCATTACACCATCTCTCTTCATCATGTTCCACACGAACCATTAACAATCTTCTCAAAACTCTCCTCGAACTCTCTGATCATTCATTCATTCCAAATTATTATATTGATTTTTCACCTCTCAATAAGGATAAGATATTTAAAATTGATGATTTAAAACAACTTAAAAGTAAGAAGAGATTATTTTCAAGTTCATCAAGTAAGGCTGCACATGATAAGGAAGAACGAATTCTCATGAAGAGAGCTCTCAACACATTTTCTGCCATTTTATTTCCAAAATTCAATTATTCTTCATGGCCAAGTGAAAAAGGTCATACGACCACTCTATGGTTTAGAATTGAAAGTACTTTGAATGAAAGTATGAAAGGACAATCCATTTCATTCACACCTCCGAGCGTATCTGCCATGTCATATTCTCCAACCAACTCGGCATCTCCAATTTATCTCTATAGTTATTCTTCTCATGTCAATTCTACTGCCATGCATTTATGTATGTTACCTCAAATGAAATTGAGTGTGCAAGTAGAGAGAACGAATGACAAGTCATGTTTCAATGAAATATTCACACACTATGATTTTAAATTATATCAATGGTATTTTATTGGATTGAATTATCAATTGATTCAATTACAAGATAAGATTGAACATGTATTTAATTTGTATGTGAATGGATTTCATGTTCAAAAAGTTGTACATGAAGAATCTATGGACAAGTCATTGGTGGATCGATTTAAATCATTTTTAAATTTCTCAAATACGAGTTTAGAATTTGTTGCAATGGGAGCCAAAGTCACTGAAGTGAGTTCCATGCTCAATCGAACCATGAAGAGTGTCATGAATAAGAGATCAAGTAATAGTGGTAGTTTGAATAATAGTGGTGGTGTGAATAGTACTATCAATAATTTGAACAGTACGAATAATGGTGAAGATCATCACTTTACTGTAATGACAACCAATGACACTCTACAACCACCACCACCACTACTACCATCACCACTTCATTCTCATACTGGTGTGAGTACGACGAGTAGTAGCACAAGTAATAGTAGTACAAGTAGCCATAACAGTGGTGATAGCCCTATCAATACAAATCATCATCAACAAGAACAACAACAACAACAAGAACAACAACGACAACAACAAGAACAACAACTCACAATGGCAACCAGTAATGTTTCAAGAGATGATGATCATACATCGAGTCAGACTACAAGATGTTCCATTCCTTCCCATTTGCAAGAAACTCAAAAAACTACTACTCTTGGTAACCATTCGAGTGGATCCTCACAAATTCCATCATCCACCACCACCATCGTTGGTACACCACCTCCTTCTACAAATCCTCAATACGACTCGCCACATCATCTCAAAGAATCTATTTTTGTATGTCCTGCTTTTCAATTAGGTAACATGTTCTTTATTGAAGAATGTCTCAATGATGAAGAAATGTACATGATGTATCATTTAGGACCAAATTATATGGGAAGTTTTGATGAAGATCTCAGTCAATACTTTTGTAATGAAATGATTAATGAGGAAAGTGTTGTGAAATTTAAGAACAAAATTTATTACATGAAAGATTGTTCTAATAATGTAGGATTGAGTCAATTATCGAATCGATTTGTATTTGCATTTTCAAGTGTCGATGCAAGTGTTATTACAAGATTGGCAACATCATCCTCTCAATCCAATACTTTGGATACTGTCGATGTTGTATTTAGTAATAATAAGAACAAGACGATGGGAAAGAGTAGGACAAGTCATACCAGCACCAACACCAGCAATGGCTCAACCACTGGCACGACTACGACCTCTTCTCAACAACAGTCTTTGGTTGGTCATACTGCGACGACGACTACGACTACTACGACGACGACTACTCCGACCACTACAATGAATATCACAACCGCAAACACTAACACTCCCGCCACACCAACGACTACGACCTCTTCTTCTTCCAACACCTCCATGATGGATAATACTACGAATAGCAGCTCTTCTTTGAGTGGTTCCAATAACAATAACACAACCGCTAACAGTAACAACACCTCTTCGAATCACTTTTACAACACTTCTGATATTCGAGCATACATTCCAAATAGAAATTATAACAATGCCAATGCTCTCTCATTCCAACGAACTTCAAACTTTATTCCTATCAAGTGTTATCTCTCTGGTAAGACTACACTCGTCTCAAAATGTACATTTAAGGCAAATTTATATGTCATTGGAGGAATGAAATCTATTTTAGGTCTCTATGCTAAAATGAGAGATCCATCGAGTAAGATTTATGTCTTGTTACTATTAGCCTATTTGATGAAGTACAATACATTGAATACATTGGAAATGAATCGATTAGGAGGTTACGATATGATTAATTATCATTTATTGGTTCAAGGAAATTCATCAAATCCATTTATCATTACCAATGCTGTTTTATTATGCATGTTAGTCATGTGTGGATTGAATATTCCTATTGAAACTATTTATGAACATGTTAGTATTACTCATGGTAGTAGTAGTAGTCATAGCATTAATAGTCATAGCAGTAATAGTAGTAATCGTGGTGGTGATCATGGTACTGTCATTGGCAATACACCCAACTTGAAAGTTCGAGATATTTGTAAGAGTGGAGTCATTAATAATTTTATGGCATTTGAAAAGTTATTATTAGATTATCGAATTTGGCATTCAAATGCTCATGTGAATACTCTCAAGAAAATGTTAAAATGTTTAGCAGAATTAGTTTCATCTTCCTATCGAAGCAAAGTGAATGAACATCATCGAGTCATTATGCTCACCACTGTGAATGGTGTGAAAAGATTATTATTTGCCATGTCTCAAGGATATGTCTTTTCAGAAAAGATTGAATGGCCAATCAAAATTATTACACCCACAATCAAGATTTTGAAATGTATCATTCCATCTCCCATCTCAATGACTTATTTATATCCAATTGTTCAGTATATTATTTTAACACATCAATATTCTTCTGATCCACGTCATCGTCAAGTAAAATAATAGTGGTAGTAATAGTGGTAGTAGTAATAATAACAATAGTAGTAGTGGATATAATCCTAATAATAATAATACCAGTGGATATAATCCCAATAATAATAATGGACATAATGACCATAATAGTGAACCTATTGAACCTAGAAAATCAGTTCTCAACATGTTCTATAATTTAATGGAAGAGGCTCCAGATGATGTTTTGGAAGATTTCCATTCAGTTCTTCCTACTTCACAAATTATTGCACTTTTATATACAAAATCTAATCTCATTCGATGTATCTTGTTGAAAATGCTAGGAGTTTATTTATCAAGAAAGGAATCATTGAAAGAAAATTTTGTCAAAACAAATTCAGCACATTTATTAGCTCAACAATTATTAGAAGTTGGAAATCCATCACTTTTAGAATTTCAAGTCATGTTTGATTTAATGTTAGGATTATTTTCATCATCGACAACACCACCCTCTGCACGTCAAGAGAAGAATACATTTATTGCAAATAATAGTACTGATACTCATACTACTCATACTACTGATACTACTACTCAACAAACTACTACTACACAAACCACTACTGCACATACATCGAACACTCTTCTTCGTAGTGTGGATAGTAGTCATTCGATCATTTCCACAGCTTTGCATACTGTGGGTGCTACGAATAGTTTTAGTGGAATTTCTCAGAGTAGCACCAACAATGATCGTTTGTCAAGTACCATGAATCATTCAACCAACACCACATATAATCATGAACAAGTCAAACATGATAGAACTCTCAATGACGATAACGATCAGAAAAGTGAAATGAATCAAGACGATGATGATCGTATGATGACATTGAACACACATCGACCCAATCTCTCTCAACTCATAGAATTAGGATCACCCGAAGATCATGATGATACAAAATCCAATTTTTTTGCAACTTCCATTTCCAATACTAGCGTTCAACATGTTGTGAATGATGGTAATATTCATAATAGAGGAATACCAGAGTCATCTCTTTTAGCTTCACCTGGAAAGAACAAGCGATCAAAATCAGTGTATTTCAATTCTCTATTACCACCATCGAGCACAACAACAGCACATCATCCACCTTCATCAGCTTTACATTCATTGAATAGACTTAAAAATTCAATCAATCTCATTGAATATGAATTTGCACAATTAGAGTTTAAAGAATTCTTAATTCCAATTCTCAAATTAATTCCACACATTAGAAATATTGATGAGAAAATTAATGTCTTTGAAACTATTTTTAAACTTTTCAAAAATGGTGGAGAGAAACTTCGATTATATTTTTATGAAATCAAAGCACATTGGTATATTCAAACCTATTTATCAAATTTAGATTTAAAAATTGAATCTACATTTAAATTTATTCAACTCACTCTAGATTTCATTATTGAATATGTGAATTATAGTATTTTAAATATTCCAAAAGCATATTTAAATCAATATGGATTGAAAGGAAGTGTTGAAATATTAACAAGTATTTTACAATATTTACTAGTCATGGAGAAGTCATGTTATGATATTATATTCATTCAAAATATGCAAAGATATATATTACAAGGTATTCTCTTCTTTTTCCAAAAGAATTATCTCTATGTGGATCAACAAAAGAGTTCAACCAATCGAAGTAAACAAATTGAAAAGAAGGAAAAGAAGATTAAGGGACATTTGAATGCTGTATTTTTATCCTTTTGTACTTGTGCAAGTGATTATATTATTCAATGGTTTGATTTACCAGAATATCCTCCAACAACGAGTTATGGTGATAGAGGTAGTGGTGGTTCTCATGGTGATCGAGGTAGTGGTGGTGGTGGCTCTGATCATGTTGTTCGAGGTGGTGGTCATAAAAGTGATTCTACAAGTGATAACGGTCGAGCAGGTCATGGAAGTAGTCGTAGTCATGGAAATGGTCATTCATTCAATCATCATCATCAAGATTCAAAGAGAATCGATCCTACGACGTTACCATCCATCAAGAGCCTCACCAAACAACTCTCACAACTGGTCTCTCATAACAATCATCATGAAGAAGATCATTCACGTCGTACCATGATCACCACATCATCATCATCCACTCCTTTGAAACAATCCACAAGTATGATATTTTCAGATTATAATAGTGTTGATTGGATGCATCCACCTTTGAATCATACTTCAACTACTACTACTGCTGCTACAACAACAGCAACAACAACCAATACGACTGATGCCATTTCAAGCAGTGCTATTCATACGGATGACATGGATGTCAATCAAAAGATCATGGTGGAACATCAAGAACAGCCTCAGTACTCTTCTCAACGTAATACTACAACACAACATTATCCATCTGCTTCCATGAACAACACTGCACCCATTGTTGAGGTCATTATTGACAATTATTTGAGTATGAATGAATCTCATTCAACAACATTGAAGAAGGTGAATACTCGAAAGATGATACCTTCATGGGAACAATCCAATCTCTCTGCAAAATGTTTTTATGAATATGAATGTATTTTAATGAAACATCAGCAACAACTTCATGTCGAACACACAAAGAGCCATGATACGATGAATTTTAATGAAGGACAACCATCAGAGACAAGTCAAGGAACTATGAACTTGATCAGAACGAATGAAGAGGCTAGTAGTAGTAGTAGCAGTACTACAAACAATGAAGAGGCTAGCACAACTACTAGTACCACAACTACTACTACAACTGGTGGTACTGCTACCACTGGAACAACAACTACTAGTACTACTACTACGAAAACTGAAGAATATCATACTACCACCACTCGACATGGCCAGACATGGAATATACAACGGATGATTTGAATTCTCAAACCCATATACCACCATCCACTCCCACTCTTCAACAACCACCACTCTTTAATCATTCCATTCATCAAATTTCAGGATTTATCTATTGGTTTGTTGAATCTATTCGGCGGTGTCTCATCATACAAAAGAAAGGAAAGAAGGGAGGAGCCTATGCTAGTAGTGATAATGATAATCAAGATTTTAATCCAATCTCAACTTGTGAAATTGTACTTGTTGAACAATTGAAGAGAATATTCATGTTTTTATTGGATTCTAAACGATCCAAATCAGATCATATATTCACACTATTACAATTATTATACTTTTTCCCATTCCATTCTGAATTGATTATTCATGATGTACTTCAAGAACCAAGTGGACATCAAGAAATGACCAATTGTGGTAAATTATTGAAATGTTTCTATTCAGATACCAAGTATATTACTCGACTCGTCTATCGAACAGCACATTTATTTGAAAAGACAGATACCATTTTACCACAATTGAATCGAAAAGTTTGGAAAGCCATCATGAACTCAACGACTCATAAAGATTTTCTCAAGAAGAATGTCTTTTTCAAGAATTTTGATCCGAACGATCCAATTGAATTTATTAGTATGGTCGAAGAAGCCTCCACCGTCTCGGAAAATATCACGACATTAATATTTGAACCCAATGTTATTGATCAAGTGCGAGAATGGGAGAATACAGAATTCTCTGTTTTCAATTCTAAACTTACCTCTGTGACTGAGACAATACTAAAATCCGAAGAGACTGAAAAGAAGAGAGATTTTAATTTCAAGAAACAACTCCGAAATGAACATGCACAATTAGAATTGAATAAGGTCAAGTTTTTAAAGCCTCATATATTGAAATTGAAAAGTATTATGGACACAGATTTACAAGCTAGAAAGCAATGGAAAATGTTGATCAAGTGTATCTATGAAGATGTGAGTGCATTCAATGTCTATATTCATACCATGAATGCATACTGTGATCGAACCATCAAGACTCGTTCTACGATAACAACCACTCGTTCTCATGTCACGAAAGAGAATGATTATCATCGACTTGCATTTATACCCTATGATGCAGAAACGTATGAAAATGTGGATTATAAATTAGATTCCATTTCTGGACCCAATAGAGTCAAGATGAGAATGAAAAGACAATTGAAAAAGAGACCATTCCATATGGATGATGGTGTTACTGTATTAGAGGGTATGAGTATGAGTGGTAGTGGTGGTAGTGGTGGTGGTGGTGGTAGTGGTGATGGCAGTACAAGTATTAGTAGTGGTAATGCTGTTGGTGGTACAAGTATTAGTGGTGCTAGTAGTGGTACCACCACTCATCATGTATCAGTAGTAGTAGGAAATATCTCAACGAATCGTCTCTCACATCGATCCAACACCAACAACCATGATGTAGATGACCATCCTCATGTGCCAAGAGAACGAAGATCTGTAACATTTGAAATGACTCTCCACAAGACTCAAATTCTTTCTGAATCACAATCGGATGATGGTTTGTCTCTGCTTGTGGTTGCGGAAGAAAGTCTTGGAGAAAGTCTTGGACTCCACAACAACACAGAGACTGTTGTGGACCATAACTTGTCATCCAATAACAACAACAACACGACCAGTAACAACAATATTATCAACAACAACACACATACTCTCACAATGGCCAATTTGTCTACTCTTAACTCTACTTCAACTCATAACCCTATGATGGCCAATCATAACAACAACAATCATAACAACAACAATCATAACAATAACAATCATAAAACAATCATAATAACAATCATAATAACAATACTACTACTACTCTCAATACTTCTTCCATACTGGCCAGTAATACAAGTGCAGAGGATAACAATGATGATGAAATGACATGTTCTAGTGAAGTGAATAGTACCACAACGACCAGTAACAACAATAATTACTCCTATCTCACCATTTCGAATATCATTTCTGAACCAAAGAAATGTAAACGTATTACTCCTCTCCGTATTACAGAAGGTGAATTAGTGTTGGGTGAAGATGGAGTCTATTTCATTGCAACATGTTCCTATCCACTCACCATTAGAACCAATTCTACAACAACAACAAGCACAGGTGTTTCTTCTTCTCATATCAAGTCTCATCATGAAATGAAAAAGACATACAATTTTTCCTATGAAATTATTCGAGAAATTCACAATCGAAGATACTTGTTGAAAAACAACGCTGTGGAATTCTTTTTAGTGAATGGTAAATCATTCTTCTTTGCATTTGAAGATGGAGAATCACGTGATAAGATACTCTCATTACTCACATCACCATCCTCTCGATTCAGTTATATTAATTTAACACCTAATTTGAATTTACCAAATTTAGTCAATTATGAAGAAGAAGTGAATGGTAAATTAATATTCAAAAAATCCATTACACAAAAATGGGTGGAAGGTACTATAAGCAATTTTGAATATTTAATGCATTTGAACATCTTGGCAGGAAGATCATTCAATGATCTCACTCAATATCCTGTATTTCCATTTATATTAAGAGATTATGACAGTGAGGAATTAGATTTATCAGATCCAAATACGTTCCGTGATTTACGTAAACCTATGGGTGCTCTCAATGACAAACGTCTTGAAAAAATTATTGAACAATATGAAGCTACAAAAGAAATTGAAGATCAACCCTATCATTATGGTTCACATTATTCCACACCGATTGCAGTTTCATATTATTTAGTGAGAATGGAACCATTTACAAGAGTATTCTTTGAATTCAATGATGGTAAATTAGATTTGGCAGATCGTACCTTCCATTCCATTAAAAAGTCATGGGAATTGTCGAGCGGTGAAACACAATCCAAATCTGACTTTAAAGAACTCATTCCAGAATTCTTTTATTTACCTGAATTTTTACAAAATAGAAATCGAATTGATTTTGGAGTGTTACAAAATGATATGAGATTTGATGATGTTGAATTACCAAAATGGGCAAAAGGAGATCCAGTACTATTTATTAGAAAACATAGACAAGCTCTTGAATCTGATTATGTCTCTCGTAATTTACATCATTGGATTGATTTAATCTTTGGATACAAACAACGTGGTGAAGCAGCGATCAATGCTACAATGTCTTTCACTACATGACCTATGAAGGATCATTGGCAGATGAAGTCGATTTGATTGATGATCCCATTACACGTGAAGCGAGATGGACACAAATATGTACCTATGGACAAACACCAAAACAATTATTTAAAAAACCTCATCCTGAAAGATATGCTACAACGAATTTGATGGGTGGTGAACAAGATACTATTAATGTCATTCCAATCACGAATTATATCTTTAAAGTAGCCAATGAACTATGTCCTGGAAATATTAGAATATTCAAAGAAGCTGTTCAAGATTTGTACATTCGAAATGATCAAACCACGTATAGTGGAAGTGTGATTGCGGTTGGAAAACATCAAATTTTCATTCCACCTTCAGGACAAGTCAATATGCAACGAAGTAAGAACTCTCCAGTCTATCTCTCATTTAGACATTGGGATAAGACTCTTAGAATTTGTAAATGGGATACTGGAAAGCCACTTCATGTCTATCATTTTATGAATCAACCTGAAATTTACAAATGTGCTCGTTTCTCAAACAGTGGTGATGTATTAGTGGTTGGAACTAGTATTGGAGCATTACATGTCTTTCGTGTCAATACTCGTGTCAAGATTCATAACAATAAGAACACACCAGATACCACCAATGTGAATACAGATAAGGATAACAAGTTTTTAGATCATGCTGCAACATTGAGTGGACACTCGGATTCCGTTCTGTGTGTTTGCATTTCTACAGAATTTTCAATGATTGTGAGTGGATCGAGAGATTGTTGTCTAATGATTTGGGATTTGAATCGTTTTAGATTTGTCAAAGCGATCAAACATGATGGTAAAGTGAGTGTGATTGCAGTTTCACCCACCACTGGAGATATTGCTAGTTTTTGTCAGAATTCTGTGAATGGCCAAAATCACTTGTATTTGTGGACTGTGAATGGAGATTTAATTTCCTATTCAAACATTAGAGCTAAAATTACATGCATGAAATTCACATGGATGGATGAAGGAATTAATCAAAATGTGTTAGTGTGTGGATTGGCCAATGGAACCATTGCCATTTTAGATGCTCTCTCATTGCGTGTGATTTCAAAATTGAAGATTACAGATTATACAGCACCTATTCGATGTATTGACATTAATCCTGCCATGACTGAAATTGTAGCTGGAGATGATCGAGGATTTGTGGTGAGTTGGCACAAGAAGCATTAATTCCACGTGTCTGTAAAAGTACTATGATCATAATAATTTAATTCATTGACAAAGTTCTAACGGTGCTTTAATTCATAAATGATTGTTTTAATTCTGTGCTTGACCAATTAACAATTGTAAGGTCAATGAATCACTTCTTCCTTATCTCCTAAACAATGCAAATACAAATAACAATCTGTTCCAAAGCCTTGCATGGACATGACATTCAAATCTCCACCCCAATACTTGGCATACAATCGACTCAATGGCAACCCGTATCCGAATCCAGCTAAAGGAGCGTGACTATCTGTGAATTCTTCAATTTTAGTCATGTCCTGATTCACCTCTGTAATATTATTTGCACCACGTTAGCTTTCAAGAATGTTAGGAGGTATGACTACTTACTTGCAGTAGTGTAAAGATACGACCAAATCTTGTGCATGTCCTTTCTTGGAATACCTTTTCCCTCGTCACTAATCTTAATTGAAATATTCTCTTTATCACTTCCTCCATCAGCAATAATAATATTGACCTTTGGCAGTGATTTACCTTGATGGTTCTCAACAACAGCTCTCATTGAATTTTTCAGTAATTCAAAGAAAATATAATACAAATGACTTGGAACGTATGGAAATTCTAAATCAGTTCGTCCAATAATCACTACTTCTGGAGCGTCTCCATACGACATTCGACATAAATCTGCAGCATCCTCAATAGCATCCTTAGCAACATGCAATGGATTCGTATTCATACAAATTAATCCAGCATAACCATTCATTGGTTTAGTGAGCTATTAAGATTTGCATGAAAATATTATTTTGCATCATACAAGGTTCAATACATGGACTGGTAATAATGAGATATCCTTACCTGTTCATGTAATGCTAAATGTTGTCCAATTAACATTCTCATTCCAATTCTGTTAATATAGAATGAATCCAATGCCGTATGCAGCTCTGAAAATTCTGCCAAATCAAAATTAGCATCATTTTGATAAATGGATTCTCGTAATTTCATTTTCAACTCATTCACTCCTTTAGCAACACTAATCATGGTTGGATGATGTCTTGTGAAAATTCCTTGAAGAATTTTTGTAAAGTGCAATTCTTCTTCCATTGTTTTTGGTTTTTTTGCATAATAAATATCATTAAAGCTTGCCATATACCAATCTCGAACTAATCGTACAGATGGCATTAAATTTAATCCATTTGGTAAATTGTCTAATTGTCGGACTTGTCTTCCTAGACGTTTTGGTAATTCTTCTTTTAACCAATGAGAGCTATTTAAAAGAGTTTGTTTGTTAAGTTTTAAACCAAAGTTCATAACCATCTAATGAGTGTGAAATAAATGTATATATTGTATGAATAAATTGTTGCCGAGTATGGTATGCATATCATCGTGACAATGTTATTGTTTAGATTTCAAACAGAATCATACGTTGTTGTTCATGATGGATTGATCGTGTTATATATATTTGGAATGCTCATTTACTTACATTTAAGGTGATCGGAGCAGAAGGTTGACGTGCAAAATCATACACTGTTGATAAATCTACAGGAGATCCAGTTGCATTGGTGTGTTCTTGATGGGTAGTATGCAATGAAGAAGGGTTGGAATCATGATGAGAATGATGTCCTGTTCCAGTGGTGGTCATGTTGTATTTGACATAATTGGTACATATTCCTCTGTCCATCACGGATGAATGAACAACATGATGATTTATAGAGTGATGAGAGGAAAGGCATTGTAAAAGACGTTTCGTAGTGGTGGTGGTAAGACTGTTCATGATGAATGATCAATACAATCAAGTTGCGTCTCAAATATGAAAAATAAGTAGTGGTTAGGGATTTTCGCTTTTTTTTTTTAATTGGGATTTTTAAAATACGAAATTACCCGAATCATCACTTTGCAAGCAACTTTTATGAGCCGATAAATGCCTGTGAGTGATTCGGGCATACTCAATCTTGTAATAACAATACTGTGATGCTCGCAAACTCGAAACCTGCTCCCTCTCGAGGATTTCTCTGATTAGCCTCATCATGAAAATCACTTGATGAAAATGTCATTTATTGAGCTTGTTGATCTTTTCCAATTGTTGTTTGTTCTTTTCAAAACAATCCATCCAACTATTGAATGTATCACTTAAGAAATCTTCAGAATAGTGTTGAGATGCATGATGGTGTGATGAATAACAAGTGGATTCAGGTGAAGAATGGATATCATTAGGAGTCGTGGTGGTGGTAGTGGTGGTGTTGAGGGAGTAATTAGAGTTCATGCTACTTGCAGAAGTTGAAGAAGGGTAGTAATCATTGGATGATGATGATGGTGAATAACATGGTGTTAAATCAATGATGTGGTGATGTTGTTGTTGTTGTTCATTATTGACATCATTACGAGTCCTATCATTCAAAGAGGTTGAAGTGCTGGGAGGAGGAGGTGATGGCAATACCGGAGAATAAATATCATCATCGATGAGAGTCAAGGAAGTGATAATTTCGAACAAGAGGAGCCTGTAGACACAACATTGTTAGTCATGACGGTATTTAGATGGTTATTATTATGGTCTTCATCTTTGGAAGATCTTCTCATGACATTCTTGTGAAATAATTTCTGACAAGATCCCACAATGGTTGAATCGAGAGTTCTCTTTTTGGCCTTGTTGCGAGTAGTTGTTGTTGTAGTTGTGGAGTGTGTGGATGGTTGTTTCATTTCAATGTTAGGATGAGTCAATGAATATTCATCCTTTTTGGATGGGTTTAAAGTAAATTTCAAAAGTAAACAAGTAGAAGAGGATGATTCTACATTGGAATGATGAAGTGCCATGATCATTGGATTCAAGAAGGACTGCGAGTCAACAAAATTATCACGTTTAGTGATGGTAGTGTAATAGTAATTAACGAATTGTTGTTGTTGTTGTTGTGGTTGCAACAAAGAGAGTGTCAAGTTGAATTAATTTGTCAATGGATAAATGTGGTCAATGTAATGTATATGGCCAAGTGACAAAGAAAGTAGAGATGATGAGGAATAGAATGTGTGTGATTTGATGAATGAATAATAGGAGAGAGTACAAGTAGTTGTAGCAGAGTGAGTGAATCTTGATTAAATAGGACCAAAAACACCTCCTGAGGAGTAGTAGTGTCTTGCTGATGATGAAGATGATAATATTGGAGAGAGAGGAATGAAGAAGATGGCTGGGGAGCAACAAAATCCAAACAATACGGAGCGAAACAGAATCTAATGAGTTGTTGTTGGGATTATTGAGGAGGAGTTGTTTGAGTGCCACAATCTCACCACTGCCTTTCAGCCAATTCCGGTGTGTTGATGTTTTTTGTTGTCTTCAAATTTGTTGTGGTGTGCTCGCATAAACAAGGCAATAATTTTTAGCGAGAATCAAATTCAGACATAAAAATAGATTCCGAAATTCACTTCACAGGTGCAACGTGAATACCACATCCTTCAACACTCAATTTGATCCATCGAAGCGAACCATGTAACACTAGGCTTGTCCTGTAAACGTTCAAACTTGGTTAAACTGTGAACAATAAACATGTTTAAACAAAAATAAACAACATAAACATGTTCAAACTAGTTCAAACGTTTAAACGTTCAAACGAAAAGAGGGCCCTTTCAAACCTGCAGCCGCAGCAAACAGCCATTCAGCCAGGATAGTCCTCGCTGCCGAAATTATTTTCAGATGCAATCAACAGAATCCTTTGGCATCCGGTTGAAACAGGATTTTTGCGGCTGAGGTAGGATTTTGATTAGGTGATCAGTTTATTTTGCTTACTAAAAAACCGTTCTCCACAATGACGGTTCTTGGAAACGAAGTAAATTCCTCATAATATTGTGTAAAATCTTTAAAAACGTCCATCAATCTGCAATCTGATTCATTCACAACAAAAGTTTTCATGAAAAATCTAAAAGTATTGAGCTCTCCCATTTTAGTATCTCTTCAGTATTCCCATTTGATAGAATATAAATAATCTTCTTCTTCCCATCCAGACAACCTAACACTATCTCACAACAATCAAACTCCCTCTCATGGCAACTCTATTCTCAACTGACTTCTCAAGAACAAATTGAAAAACCAGAAGCAAATCAGACTTCTCTTATCGAACCTTCTATATCTCGAAACATCACAAGAAGTTTTGTGACTAAATGTTACTTGACGTATCAATTGTTGTTTTTGATAGGTAATTCCTCCAATGGTGATATGTGTATTGGATTGTTTGTTTTTGAAATTTTGCAGCATGTTGTGTGGTTGATGTGTTCTGTTCCATTGCTGCTCCAATTTATCGAATTCCACAATGTCATTATTCGAATATTGTTTCAATTTGAATTCTTTTGTAAGTAAAACTTCAATACCAGGTATATTCAAATTAAACAATATAGTATGAATGGTTGGATTCATATTCAGTATCTGAAAGCATGGCAAAAGTGCGACATGCTCTTTTTCTTTGAGGAAGATGCGAGCGATTCCACAAAGCTCTTTGTTATGAACATTTGTTTGACATCATCTTCAGTCATAATCTTGTTTTTACGTGAAATCTTTGGTTTGGATTATCATTTTCGGGTTGCATTCGGAAAGAAATCACTGCTTTGATGATGGATTTTGGAAGTGCAAATGACATGATCTCTTCATCATCAAATAAAAGTTAGAACAAGCAATGCTTCTGATAGCATTTTCTTCAAAAATACGAATTACTGAATTGATGTCTGATGGTGTGAATTTTATATCGGTAAGATAGTCATAGAGAAGATGAAGATCAGAATTCGTTTCGTGGGTGTAAGTTGATGTGGATTGGTTGTCTAGCTCCACATTTGAATTCATTTCGTTCAAGGATAACATGCCAAGGCTTGTCCGGAATTGTTGTTGTTTTGCATTTTTATTTTTAACAATTTTTCTCGTTTTCAAGCCAAAAACAACCACCAAAATCCACAAACATCCGGATTCTGGAGGATTCTGGATTTCCACAAAGTTTGGGAAGTCAGCAGGAGCTGGCAGCCGTCCTTTTCGGCTGTTTGCTGCGGCTGCAGGTTTGAAAGGGCCCTCAACGAAAATTAATTTCTAAAGAATTGAAATTTCTTCCTATTTGTCACCTTTTTCATTTTGCATCGAAATTATAAACCATCCTGTTTGGTATCTATTTCATAATCGTGTAACAAGGTCTCTGGTATAATGAGGGGCAGAAGAAACTTCCTATCCAAACACACAACTAATTTCTCGGACCAAGGTAAATAGTACCCAAATTCGTATTTCAATATTCCTAACAGCAGTCAAATAATCTTTGACATCACTGACCTGAGTTTCAATGTCAACAATTAATCGCATTCTTGAAAATTATTGATATGAATAGTTTTTAGACTTTAGGGTTTAGTGAGGTAATGAAAGGCTGTGAATGAAACAATTGAGAGTGGTATTGATGAACACAAAAACTCAGAGCAAAATGACGTGTCATCATTACTACGCCACCAGAAGTGTTAGTGGCAAACTTTATAAACAAGTTCAAACAATTTAAAACTTGTTCAAACTTGTTTAAACATGAACAAAATAAACAATGCAAGTTTAAACGTTCACAGGACAAGCCTACTGTACCTGGGTTGTGTGTGTGAGTGTTAAGGCTTGTCTACAGTAAACATAAACATGTTGATTCTGACTGCTCATCTAGCTTCAAGTTTCGTGTTCAAAAAAAATGACAAGCGTACTGGGAAACAAACTTCGAATTGGGCTATGCCAGCTTTTTGTTACCTCGGATAAGACGAGAAATATTAAAAATGCAATTGAAAAGATCAGACAAGCAAAAGATATGGGTGCTGAATTAGTAGTGTTACCAGAATGTTTTAATAGGTAATTATTACAAAATAATATGTTGATCGGATTGCCAATGATTCGGATTGAACATTGAAAACAGTCCTTATGGCACCCAATACTTTAAACAATATGCAGAGGATCCAAATCGTTCTGACACACTAAATCAAATGGCACAAGCAGCCAAAGATCATGGAGTGTATCTTGTCTCAGGCTCCATTCCTACCATCGGAAAGAATGACAAATACTTTAATTCATGTTTCGTATTTAACAAGGAAGGAGAGAGAATTGGACGATATGATAAAATTCACTTATTTGAGATTGACACTCCCACCATAAAGTTCAAGGAATCCGAGATATTGTCACCTGGCTCAGAACTGTTTTCATTTCAAATACCAGAAAAGAGTGCAACGATTGGAATTGGAATATGTTTTGATATCAGATTTCCTGAGTTGGCATCAATTTATCAAAGTCAACATCAATGCAATGTATTGATATACCCAGGTAGGTCTATTGTCTTTCTCACATGATCATATGGTCTATTGTCTTTCTCTACGTTAATTCCAATGACACTTACATGATGTCATGCATAACATATTCATTTTGAACGATAATAGGTGCTTTCAATATGACTACCGGCCCTTTACATTGGCAACTGCTAGCAAGAGGAAGAGCCGTAGATAATCAACTCTTCACAGTGTTGGTAAGTGATAATAATGAAAGAAGAACAATCACATTTTCTCACAAATCGACAACAGTGCTCACCTGCGAGAGATGAAACAGCGAGTTATGTTGCATATGGAAATTCATTAATTGTTGACCCATTAGGAGAGGTGATTCAACAACATGACGAAAAAGAAAGTGTGAGCGTGACAGAAATTGATCTGTCCAAAGTTCACACAGTACGAAATCAAATACCATCATTGCACAACAAGAGACATGATTTGTATGAGATACATTTGAAAAAATAAATTTGTTCATGAACAAAGCTAAAATAATTGTACACACGGTCAGCTCAATATTATTCCTCATCTTCCGCAATAAGCTCGTCATCTAAATCTCCAACATCCTCATCCAAATCAATATCGTCGTCCTCATCAATCTCAAATTCAAAATCTTCATCATCTACATGCAAAGGAGTAGATGGCTCTGGCTTGTATTTAAATGGTTCTGGCATTGTAAATCCAGGAGGAAGATCTTGATTTGCTTTTTCGGCTAATGTTTTACACCTTGATAAAAACTTTTTCTTATCCTTTCTCCATTCGACAGAGGCATCAACGTTAGCAGGTGATGAAAAATTTGGATCAGACAGCATAGAAATGACACTGAGTAAAATCGTTTCTGGAGTTTGTGTTGGATTCCAACGTTCTTAATAAAACAAAAACAATATAAGTTTAAAAAAACAATTCCACAAATACATACCCTCAGGACGTTCTCCACTCATCTCATCTTCTCCAGGAGGGTGCAAAATACTGATTGCGTGTTTGTAATTTATAAAACAAATGGTTGAATTTCATAGATTTTGTCAAAATTATTAGTAAATAATTCAATGATTCGGAATTTTAGATATCTATTCATCATAATTTCTATTATACAAACCTGATGCAAACTTTTCCGTCTACAGTATATGATCGTACAAAATGTTCGTAAACATCAAGTATTATTAATGACAATGGCACATCAATGATCAAATTATAAAACTAGTAGTTGTAAACACGTACCTGTATAGACATTAGGATGCCAGAATTCGCTTGTAAACATTAATGTTGGTGGGGAAAATGGATAATCTTCTGGGAAGTCAATTGTTCCTTGATAAATTCCGTTTTCATAGGGAGTATCGCTAGGGCCTTTGATATAATATCTCCATTTATAAACATCGCTTTCGTCTATCAATTCTACAGTAAAACCTTCAACAGGCTCTTTCTGCATTTTCTTCAGCTGATTGATCAAAATTCGTGCCGATGATGATGCTGCACTCATTCTTATGCTACAAGTAATGTATTTTTATTTTTAAAAATTACCAATCATTACAAAAAATGCAAGCACCAGTCGTCCCATCTGCCCAAAGTTTTAGCGATGATGATCAAAGTTCAACCTCACTGATGACTAATGATACTGTTATCAACAAAAACCTCACCAACGGATTGAGTTCATCAAGTCCGAATATTACATCCGAAGTTCTTGTCAATATTACAAATCAAGTAATTCGAGAAATAATACAAACGAATTTATCAGGCCACCACATCCCGTCCTCCGTTGCTGTAAATAATGCTAGTTATTTGTACATGATTTTATCCTTTTTTGCAAGAATTATTTCCGATATCATTATATTACTGTTAATGATGACAATATTACTGATATTGTTTCCTTCTCTGTTGAAGCCATTACAATATGCATTTCAATCTATTTTGATCACATTCAGGACAAGTGTTGATGCATTGCTCAATTTAAAAGACACATTAGAAAAGGCATATCAACAAGAATGTGAAGAAAAGGCCTTTAAACAAGTATCCTCTCATGCCTCTCAATTATTCAACCAAATGGAATCCAAACACACCACGACTCAGGAATTACAACCTTCAGAAGAAAAGCCAAACCGATTACACCAACCAAAAGTATCACCTGAGGAAAAATGGTACGAATTGACATTTCCACTCAGATAGATGAAAGAGATTTCGAGACGTTAGAAATGAGAGGTGGACCTTTTGGACGAACCTATCGTTCAATACGAAAAGATTTTGACACCACCGATTCAACGAACCAGACCGATGACGATCATTATCGAGTACCCAATGCGTATGAATTTGTTAATACTCTTCATACTTCTACCGTTCCTAGAGCCCTTGAAAAAGCCAAATCAAAAGAAAAATCCAAAAAGGAATTGAGAAGACAACGGAAGTATGCAGACAAATCAAAATATGAAATGGCTGATAGTAAGGAACTACGAAAATTATACAATGAAAAGATGCAGGACAAAGTAGAGCCTACTGCTACTATTGAAAAGACTCCGCAAGAGCCTCAAACTATCATCAACCTTGATAAAAAGGATCATGAACAAGAAGATGAAAAGCTTTTGAAGAATAATTGGAAACGAATTTCAATAAGTTATGGAAATTTGAAAACAACAGACGCAGAAGACTTTGATAATACAACAACCACGGACAGCATTAATTATTCCTCCGACGAGGACAAGACAGAATATGATGTAATGACCAGGAAAGATGAAACGCTCACTGAACCAGTTGAGGACGAATCTTTACGCAAACAAGAAAAAAAGCGAGAGACTTCAGGAGAATATGATTTTAGACAACTCACTTTTGAATCTCAATCACTGGATCAACCCATTGCTGTACACAAAAATTTGAAGCAGATCTTTGATAGCATCATTGATAAGGATGACTTGTTTCGACAAAGTTATAATCCTGCTCAAATTAGTGCGAAAACTCAAGCTGTTTACTTTAGATATTCCATACTATCTCAAGTTCCAATTCAATCATTGGTGGATGGAGGAAATATCACATTGTTGGATCTTTCTAATAATTATATTTCATCAATACCAACGTGGTTTGCAACTACTTTAAAGTCCCTTACCTATCTATTCCTTCCTAACAACTATTTATACGAATTACCAGAGAACTTTTGTGAAATGAAAAAACTCAGAGAATTAGATTTAAGTTACAATGCGTTCGAGTATATACCAAGTGCTATTTTAAAACTTCCAAATATTATAACCTTAGATTTCAGTAATAACTCGCTATTATTATTGCCAAACGATGTTTCATTATTGAAGAATACTCTAACTGATCTCAATATTTCATACAATGAGCTTAGAGAAATTCCAGATGATATTCGACAATTGAAAAAGTTAAAATATTTCAAGTATAACGAAAATGA
This sequence comes from Naegleria lovaniensis, assembly GCF_003324165.1. Taxonomy (NCBI): domain Eukaryota; phylum Heterolobosea; class Eutetramitea; order Acrasida; family Naegleriidae; genus Naegleria; species Naegleria lovaniensis. Next base: position 370,164 of record NW_025407843.1, read on the forward strand.
TTTATTCTATTATACCACATCTCTCATCCTCTCAAAACTTAATATTGAAGAAGATCTTAGAATCAAGCCTAGAAATAGAAGAAGATCTGTGAAAGTATCAAGCTACCTCTTTGGAGGAGGTATTACAGAATCATTTGGAGAGGAAGATAGTCCAGAGAGTAAGAAAATCAATGAACAGTATCAATTATACATCCCTAAACGTCAGGTGTTGCTGTTGCAGTTCTTAAACTCTGAAAGCGAATACATTACACACTTGAATGTGTTAAACGATATTCTCTATACTCCATTACTGGAAAAGTGGTCCGAGTTCAATATTGGTCAGAATGAGAAGGAATATATTTTACATCCAATAGTCCTTAGAATCATTCGACATGCGAGAGAACTTTTTGTAGATTTAAAGAGCAAAATGCTTCCACTTACTCAATCTAGGACCATCAAAACTGAGGACACTATTGAAATTTCAAAAGTATTTTCATCACGCTTAGATGAATTTAGAGAATTATATATCAAATATCCTACATTATATGAAAATGCAGCAGCGGTACTGAACAAGATCAGGAAAAATAATGATGATTTTGATAAGTATCTCAAAGCAAGAAAAAGACTTCCCATATGTGGAGGTCATCTTTATGACTCGTTTTTGTTGCTTCCCGTGACTAGACTTTACAGCTATGTGAAATATTTACAAAAGATACTAAGATATACTCCTGAATCACATTCTGACTTTAAGAATTTGCGATTACTGGTGCGAGAAATGAGACACATTCTTCAAGAACAAGACGAATATTTCTATAGAATTAATAACAAGTACAAACTGTTGGAGATTGAAAAAAAGTTGAAGATGCACGAATCTCTTCTAAAACCAGGAAGATTTTTCTTAAAAGAAGGAAGACTTATTTTAGGTCAAAATAAGGGAATCAACAACTTTAAGAAAGATGTAATGAATAGACTATATAATAAGGGAACTATTTCAGAAATTAGAGGTCAGGTTTTACAGAATTGGGATGCTGTGAAAAGCAAATCCTTTGAAGAATTATTAGAGCTAAGATTCACCGAATTATATGTACAGGTTTATTTGATGAGTGACATTATAATCATCAAGGAGACAAACTTTGTTCAAAAACTAGTCTCACGCTTCAACATCTACCCCTTAAAAGGAGCCTCTGTAGTGTTGGGAGAAGAACCATTGCCACAAGAAACTGATTCTCTCACTTCTCCTGGTAGAGATTCAAGCCCCATCATTGACTCAAGTCATTCGAACTTTAATGAAATTAACACAGAAACTAGCAAGGACGATGAAAAAGAAGAGAGAGAATTTACATTGGTCATTAATACGCTTTCAAAACGAATTCCACTTAGTTTCATATGCGAGAGTAAGGAAGAGTGTATGGAATGGTTTAAGGAAATTGAAAAGGCAATTCAAACACTCGAAAGCAAACATGATGAATCTGAATCTGACGAGAAACTGCTGCAATCTTATGAGTTTGTGGAGTCTGGTGAACGAGATGCTACCTCCGACATTTCTAACAAATCATTTCATTGAACTAGAGACATGGAGTAAACATCATCGTCTTAGTCAGAATAATATCCTTCCTCAAATCTGTCCATCAAAGATAATGCCTCTGTCACCTCATGCTGAGGCGCAATGAGCCCAAGTTTTTGTTTGTCTTTCATTTCTTGCATCTTTTGTCTTGTTTTCTCTTTCTGTTTCTTGCTCTTGATGAAAGGAGTTCCAACATCTTCTTCCAGTGTCATTCTTATTGATTTCTGCAAAGAATGAAATTGCCTATCTCTATCACGGTGAAGATGTTGGGCAAGTAATTGCTCCTTGTTGTTTGTAATGTATGTTAAATATGTCTCATCGTATGTAGGATTCAAAGTACTTCGTTTAGAGGCTCCAGGACTGAATTCCTTGCTGTCAATATTTGAAAATACGTTTAAAGAATTAGTTAAATGTTCTCGATCTTTTAGCTTGTTCAGCCTCTCTCTTTGAGCATGATTAGGGATGTCGATCATCAATGATCGCTCCAGGCGCTCTCTTTTATCTTGTCGCTCTTTCAGTTTTGCCCTAATTTCTTCTCTTCGGGATTGAATATAATTCATCCTCATGTCTTCCTCATAGAACTGAAAAAGCAAATCTTCTTGAAGTTGTAGAGCCACTTCTGCATCTGCTTTCAAAATTTCGTATTTTCCCTTGGTGTACCTCCTTCTTCGTTCCTCTTTCTCCAGGAGTTCTTTATCGGATATGAAGGGCAATTGGTCTTGATGCCCTTTCTCGTCCGATTTAGTTTGTTTAAATGTCGAGTCCTTCTTCTCAAAGTAGTGATCGTAAAACCATCCAGCTTCCAAAGGCATTGTGTGAGGTCAATAAATAACACGATCGAATTTTTTTTAATAAGTTAAACTGTAACGTTTACGATTTTTGGAGGGAACTGTCAAAGAACAGCAAAAAATCACGAAATTACAGGATATTCCATCAAAGATGCATATTGTTGATGAAGAGATTAAGAAGAACAAAAAATGAATTTCTATAACGCTCGGAATGGTCACTTCCGAAGCTTTAGGTGCATTTTTAAAGTTGCCATGTTACATCATCCGTACTACACGTGTTCATCAATTTTACTCAACTGGAATCTTGATCAGAAAATACTACTAAAATGTTCAACATTGAAACACACTCCACGCTAACTCGAGTTCACAACAAAAAAATCTCTTCCAAATCATGCCTCGTCTTCTTTACTTTGGTCAAAAGAATCATTTTCACAATCTTTGCAAATTGTACAAGGATCAATCACCACCAAAATTTAAATCCACAAGAATCCAATGTGATTTACTTCCTCTATTAGAGAATGAATTTATTAAACTTGGAACGAAACAAATTTCAAAGAATAACATTCTACAGAAATATCAAGTATTTAAAGATACTATTGTGATGTTGGCTACAGATGGAGATGAATATTTTCCAAGTCAAACATTGATCATGATCAAATTGTTAGAAAACAAGTCAGTTCATTATATTGTGGAATTGAGTGAAGATGGTTATATTGAAGAACCTGTGGATGATATTCAGGTTGGAGATGATTTTGTGGTTTTGAAAGGTCAATCTCATAATCTTTATATTTGTTATCAAAATACCACTTCACAGCGCTATGACGTAAGACCTCTTTCATTCGAACATGGTCAAATTGATTATTATTCATGTGCCATTCATTCCTTGGTCATTAAAACAAAGGCACAACAGTTTTATGTGGCCACGATTGATTCATTAAGTGGGAAAATCAAAAACTTGGACACTCTTATTGAGATGAGCAAATTGACTTCAAGTCCTACTGAGAAATTAGAACAAGTTGAGACCTTGTTTTACGTTGAGAGTGGAATGTATCCTCTCGCTAGAACCTCAAATAATGATAAACTGATCTACAAGGGGCCATACGGCATTCCTCATAGGCGATATGGAGGTGGTTATATCGATGGAATATTGTTGGAGGCTAAACATTATGGTGTAGGAGTCACAATAGAAAAACTCTATTGCGATTCCATTTCTGCTGTGGTCATGCTTAGTAACGGTCGACATCTTTGGGTGAACCATGTGGACTGCTATTTCAGAGTTGAGGATTTAACTTCAGTTGTTCAACAATGTGTTGGAAATGAATGGGAAATTGAGAGAGTAATTCCCAATAGAGGCGGAAATGGTTATGCTCTCATGTTGAAAAACACCAAGACTGACTCTTCTCAAATCATGGTCGTCACCAATCCAAGAGCAGTAGGTTGTGATCCATTGTTTCTCGAGAACTCTAAAGATTTGAAGGTAAAAGAAGAAGAATATATTTGGGCGTTTTTGTTACCAACCTATGTGCTCAGACAATATTCACTTTCTGAATCAAACAACAACATTGAGAATGTTTATCTCACCAATAGTTTCATGTTGTTTGAGGTTGAGGATCAGGAAAAGGTTTATTTAAAAAGATTAGCAGCCTGTGTTGGATTCCGTGATATTGAGGTTGTTTCTTTTGACAGGTTAAATTAGGATCTAGCAAATACATCTGGGATAACCCTAAAGATTTCGTTCAACTCACACACAATGCGCTCAGGACCAATTATTAAATTTACAAATAGTATGGAGCACATTTCTTTGTGTGTTACTTTTTAGGAGTAGTTGGTAATGGTGCGTTGTATAATTCTGAAAAGTCTTGATCTTTTTCTAGAAAAAGTTGAATTTGTTGCACCACTTCGTATTTTACATTTTCAGGTATTTTAGACCGAGCAATAGGAAGTAAATCATGGACAATGCTTGGTACTGATAATTCTGCCAGCTCTCGATCCTCCATACTTTCTCGGAAAGCCAAAGAAACAATATCATTCCATCCATTTTGGATTAATCTGGTCTTCAATAATTCCTTTAATCGATCCAATTCTCCACTATTTTTTAGTTTTTCGTAAATTAAATTCTCTTCGTTGGAAACTGAATTCTCTGATGATCCCGAAGCAACATGATCTGTTTGATGTGAGCCCGAAGGAGGTCTTTGCATTTTTTTTGGCGCTTATTTTGGATTTGGGACGGTGGTTTAGTTTTAAACAATAATAAGATAATTAATCAACTCGAATCAATCGAACATGGTCGTCATATTACAATTCTTTAATAATGTACGGAACTTTTGTGATCTACAATCTTTTGAACAATTTCTTTCATGGCTTGTGAAGCAGGAGACTCAGGATGATCTCGAACGATACTTTTTCCTGTTTCACATGCCTGCATTACTACAGGATCCAAAGGAATGCTTCCTAAAAAAGGAATGTTGTAATCTTTTGCCAATTGCTCTCCTCCTCCACTTGTAGGTTTAAAGATCATGGTCTTGTTTGAACAATGAGGACAGACAAATCCGCTCATGTTTTCAATAATACCAATAATCGGAATATTAACCTTTTTACAAAAGTTAATTTCTCTTCTAACATCGTTGCAGCTCACGTCTTGCGGTGTGGTGACAACAATTGCTCCATCTATATCAACATTCTTCAAATATTGAACAATTGTAATGTGTTCATCACTTGTTCCAGGAGGTGTATCAATGATCAAATAATCCAAATAATCACCCCAATAAACATCTCTCAAAAATTGTTTAATCAAGCCATTCTTCTTTGGCCCTCTCCAAATAACTGCGTCATCTTTTTTCGGTAACATGAATCCAATGCTCACAACTGCTAAGTTATCTTCGTAATATGCTGGAATCCAACCAAGGTTACTTTGGTGTAATTGATATCCTTCTAATCCGAACATGGTCGGAATGGAAGGACCACACAAGTCAACATCAAGAACACCAACTTGAGGAATTGATTCTTGATCATTTTGAAATGTAAGAGCAAGCGTGAGCGCTAATTGACTCGATATTGTACTTTTTCCAACTCCTCCTTTTCCTGATAACACTAAAAACTTTCTCTTGATCGATTTCATAGCCTCTTTAATCTGCTCCGTTTCAATTGCTGTTTGATTAACATTGTTTTTCATAGCTCCGCTTGAACATAAGGATTGATTCGGACATCCAGCACAAGCCGATGTTTTCCCTGCTGTCGTGCTCTGAACACCTGGGCAGTGTTCGTTGGCGTTTTCGGGAACGGATGATGATTCTGTTGGTGCTTGTTGCTGCATTTTTTTTGATCTCACTTTTGTTCGCTCTGGACTCCGTTTTTTGAAGAATGATTCTTATCCAACCAGCACATTTCTATTGTTGTTGCGTACGCATTCGTTATACTCATTCTTTTATAATTCATTATTATTTAATTCATTTAATGTTATTTACAGTTTAAGGGAAGATTTTGTCTTTGATGGAGTTGGAGAGAGAAGTGATTCAATAGTAAATACTTCAACCCTATAAATTTCAAAATCAGTGTGGCTCGTCAGTATATCATTTCCAAAGGTTTCACTGGAATAGCTCGATCCATATTTCAGGTCAGGATCAAAGGTAAGGGCAAACCCTTGACCTCCACCACCGACTGAAAATTGTCTTGCACTTGTCAGTTGAAAATAATCATTCTTTCTTGTCCAATTATATACACGTATGGTTTGTTTTTCTTTGTGTTTGGGATGTGAGTTATGAACGAGAACATATTCATCGTCTTCAGGATGAGGAGACTGTAGCTCTGAACTCTCATTCGAACCATGATGCTGTTCAAATTTAAAAACAAATGATTGCCCATCTCCATAATATCGTTCCCTCTTGGTCATTTCAACTTGTTCTGTTAAAAAGGCTCCAAAAATCTCTGCTTTCGTAGTTTCAACAACTAAAATAATTGGTTCTTGTTGTTCAATTTTTCTATACAATGTTTGTAAACTAATTCCATGTTCTTGTGTGGAGTAAAGCAACACGAAATTTTTGTTTCTAAATCGGACTGGTAAAGAAAGAGAAAGTTCTCTTATTTGTGATTCTTTCAAAATTACTGGTTGTGTAGCTCCAATAATTTCAGGAGTTCTATATTGAATTTTCAAGTCAATGTTGGAAACATGATGATGCAATGATGGTGGAACAAATTCTTCTGATGGAGTTGGAATATGATGAGCGACTTTTGGAGAAGTGCTTGGAGATGTTGTTGGAGTGGGAACTCGTCCTTGAAAAATAAAATCACCCGTAAAGGGAATCATGGAAATGTAATCTCCAACCTCGGAATTGGCTCTTCTTCGTGTGGTACCCGTTGATAGCTCTGGTGATGTTATTTCTCCACCAACTGGAGGAGTATCACCATCAAGATGAGATTTGCAGATGAACCGGATCGTGATCGCGATGTAAATCCCATCATGGAAGATCCCCATCCCCAAACTCCACCTGCAAACTCATTGCTGTACTTCCCACTGATTTACCTACAGAAGTAGCTACACTTCCAACACCACCTGCAATATTTAAAGCTGTATTTCCAACACTTGAAGCCACTGATCCAACCATGCTCGTGGAGGTCTTTGTAACTGTTCCGACGCCACTTGCTACCGATCCAACAGTATGCCCAACAGAGTCAACCACATCTCCAGCAATATGAATTGCCGATTGTGACAACCGTTTTGGATTTAAATGATGATGTTTGTGGACTGTTTCAGAATTATGTTGACTTGATGTTGCTTCGGGAGAGTTTTTTTCAGCAGCTGCTTTCAATTCCTTTAATCGCTCTTCCTCCTCTTGCTTTCTCCAAATTTCTCTCATTCTTGCATCTCTTCTTTGTTTTTGTTCGAAATGTTTTGGATTTTTAATCTTAACCCTTGTTCCCTTGTCAATAATATCTAAAAGTGAGTAATGAGGATTTGCATAAAGGAATTCATCAATATCCATATTATTTCGCAATGCAACAGCTGCAACAGTGACATTATCTCGGTCTATGATCGTGTCAATAAAGGGTGGCTCTGTGGGTGAAGGAGGTTCCTCTTTGGATGATGATGGTTGCTGTTTTGAATCATTGGAACCAATAATATTCATTTCTTTATCCATAATTACATTATTATCATTGATGACTTGTGTTGTAGTACTTGTTGGATCATCATCATGTTGTTTCATTTCGTGCATTATTTCTTGTCCAATCACAACAAATCCATCATGCTCCCGTGTGTTTGGTGGCGTGCTCATTTTTATTAATCAGTTGAATTTTATTATTAATAAATTTGGTCGTGTGCGAAGCTAGAAACTCATATTGGAAGCTGAAAAATCTATCACAGATTTGTAATAGCCTTGCTATGCATGGCTAATTCCATTTCTAAATATCGTAGTTTTTTTTCATCAATGAAGGATTGTTTTTTCCAAGCAATGAGATAGGTATTGAGGACATATTGCGATTCCATCTCATGCATGCTTTGAAATGTTATACTTTTAAAATCCAATTCATTTTCAAACATGGAAATGTAATCTTCCGCGTATCTAATGTAATCGATTGCATTATTCAACATGTGATAAGGTCCTTTCATTAGAAGTGCTCCTCTGTCATGTTCTTTAGAGTGGATCATTGTCAGTTTCATTCTCGAAACAATTTCTTTTAAATTTGTAACTACACTAAAAACTGAATAAAAATCATGAGGGAAGTTGATAACATGCAATTTCATAACGTACAATCTTGAATAGAGTTCAGTAGATTTTCATGGGTTTGTTTCACTATAAAAGTTTTAAATTCATTTAGAGTAATAGTTTTTAAATTGCATCAACTTACATTTCCGTGTCAATGACAGGTCCATCAAGGTGCTGTTACTAGAGAATGCTTGTTCAAATTCAATGATTGCGCTCGGAGTTTGTTGATTTAACAATTGAACAAGTTGTATGTATTCCGAGAAATGCTCACATGATTTATCATGAATGTTGTTCCAATCCTTTACTTTTTCCATAAACTCTTTATGAAATATCTCTTTTAATTGAATTAGGGTGCTGTTTTTGTTAGTGTTTTGTTTTCGGAAGGAGTGGAGTTTGAAAGTTGTGTTCGGAAAGAGAATGGTTTCGAAGTCATTTTTTGAATTGGAATCGAGGAGCAAGTGACATCATCAGCATTCGAAAAAAAATATTCAAAGGAAAAAGCAACATCAAACAAAATGGGCTCTTCTGATTCTAAACTTCAATTCAAGACCATGTTTTCCAAGCTGGGAGAAAATTATATAAAACATAATGACCACAATTTTTGGAAGATGTTGTTCATTCAGCCTCTTTCCATTGATGATATTTTCACAGTGATTTCTCCGGACGATATTCGCTCGTTAAGAAAGGTACAGCCAGCAAATCTTGGAACGATCATTTATAAGGTAAGCTTTGGAAATCAATTTAAAATTCACTTAATGATTTACATTTCGGGCCTTCATTTATTCAATGATATAATTTGATGATTTAATATCGTGATTAGTGTATTGAACAACTCTTCCTCTTTTCTCAACCCAAAAACTTCTTCTCTGAAAGCACTAGTGCCAAAAACTCGCTTCATCTCCTCACCAGAATTTTACCTTTTGTTTTTGAGCATGATGATGATGGTTTTGTGAGTGATCTATTCTTCAATAATGTGTTACCAGGTTCAGCCAATTTGTTATCTGTTGTTGGTGGAGCAACAAGCAGCAACCAACAAGTGATTGAACAAGAAGAAACATCCACCAATAACACTGAACAAGCTTCATCCACCGAAGAGCCTGCAACAACAACAACAGCATCGGATCAAAAAACTGAAACACAAACGCAACAATCAACATCTGTTTCTTCCGAACAAATTGAACAAGTCAAACAAGAAATTGATCAACTAAAACAAAAGGTGGAAGAAAAATTAGAAAATAATAATTCAAATACTCCCTCTGAACCTGCCAAAAAGGATGAACCTCCAGTGGAGCCAGTAAAGGAAGCTCCCAAAGTTGAGGAACCTAAAGAAACTCCAAAGCCTGTTGCTGAATCAAGCTCAGGTAAAAAGAAGAAGAAAAAGAATAAGAAAAAGAAAGGAGTCAAAGAAGAAGAAAAGACTGTAGAAACCTCTGTATCCTCAACAGTTGCTGAATCGAATGCTGAAGAACAATCAGAGACTAATGAGGATGCTTCTACTGAAGTAACATTGTCAGAATCTCCTGCAACTGTTGGTGATGAGCAATCAACAATTTCTCAACAAGAACCTCAACAAATAGTAGAGCAAGAGGAGAAGATAGAAGAACAGCCAGTTGAACAGACTCAAGCTGTCTCTGCAGAGACAACAAACAATGAAGCTTCTGTATCCGATGAGAAAAAACCTTTACCAATTTTGAAAATTGCTGACATGAATTTGACTTCTTCTCTTGCTGAAGTAATGTTGCAAACGTTAATGAGATGCTTATTCCTTCCTGATTTCACAGTTCCTTTAGGTCAATTCAATGAAGATAATTATATTTCATTGAAATCAGATTCCTTGGATGAAAACGTTTTATGGCAAGTTGGTATGGGTGTTCCCCTTACTAAAGGCCTTCGTTCAGCATCTTGGGAGCAAATGGAAAACAGAAACGATATTTTGAGATGCCTATTGACATGCTTCTCAAGCGTTCTATATCGTGATGCCGAGACATGTAGCGAATATGACAACAAGTTCCTATCATTAGCTGTCTCTGATAGAATGCCACATGTTCATAACTTGGTGTACTCTCTGTTGAACTTTGTTACTGCATATGATCCAAGAGGATCACTTCCATATTCTTCTCAACTTTTCACTGACCACTATACTCAGTATATTGAAACATCATTGCATGTCTTGTCTGTGTTGTTACAACACAAACCAAAGGGATATGCTAACGTTTATCACACATTTTTCCAGCAATTTAGACACACATTGGACATGACTCACCTATACAGTAAGATGACATTACTTCTTAGAAACGTTGTTGACTCACATAACACCTATCTACCTAGCTCACAAAAACTGATCGAGTTCTATGAGGAAGTCTTACTTCTTTTGTGGCTTATCCTTGGAGAAGCTCCAATTTTCAGAACATTTGTATGCAAGGAATTGAACATCACTGAGCTACTCATTCCACTTCTTTTCATTATTCAACTTCACTGCAAACAAGTCACAAAGTTTCCAATTGTACAATTGGCTGCTTTCACAATTTTGCTATTGAGTGGAAACAGAGAATTCGGAGTTGCTCTCAATCATCCATACAAAATTTCAACTCCTTTGGATGTACCTGTTTTTGAAGGCAATTTTGCTGATTTACTGATTTTGTTCTTCAACAAGATTATGGTCAGTGATAAGGGAATTATTCGTGGATTGTATGATTGCATGCTAACAATCATTGCAAATATTTCTCCGTACACAAAGTCACTAAGCATGCTCTCAAGCGTAAAGTTGCTAAACTTATTTGAGGCATTTGCATCACCAAGATTCCTTTACTCGAGTGAAAAGAACCACCAATTTGTCGCTCTGTTACTTGAAGTTTTTAATAACATTATTCAATATCAATATGAAGGAAATGTCCATGTCATTTACTCAATTTTGAGAAGAGGAAAATTATTCAAGGATCTCACTCAAGATCCCGATTTAGAACCAATCAAAGCAGCAATTATGAAGAAACATGAAGGCAAACAAGGAGCCGAACAACCATTCATACCAACTCACGAATGGGTACAATCATGGAGACCAAAACTACCACTTTACACAATCACAACTCTTATTGATACACTTACTCCTGACGTTGAAAAGATCTGCTCACAGGAATATGCACTGAAGAGGATGTTATTGTGTATCTCAAAAACACAACTCTTGTTGGTTTATTGCCAGTGCCTCATACCATCATAATCAGAACATTCCAAGGAAACTCGAAAATAGATACATTCATAATCACTTTTATTTGGGGATGTATTTATGTGAAAATGAGTACACGTGTTCCTTGGGTGGACGCAAAAGCCATTAAGCTATTCAGAATTAATACTGTTCCAGTTCAATAAAGTTTCATCACCTCGATTGTTTAACAATTTTCTTAAAAATGTAACCAAAATCATTTGAGTTTAATGTAAATAACTGCCAGAATCAGCACAACAAGAGCCAAAATGTAGAGAAGGTACGTCAAAATGGAGGTTGAAATCTTTTTGTTGGCATTCAGATGTTGCACAGAAATTGAGCGGTCAATGGATCCACTACACACGTGAACATGTTGTTTTTTCTTTTTGAGGCTTGTGTCCTTTTGTTTTTGATAAGGATCTTTGCAAATGTCAATGCAAGTAATGGCTTCACTGTGAATATTCAGCTTTTTTCCAATATGCTTTCCTTCCTTGTACAATTGAATTCCTCCATCCACTCCAAATGAAATGTATTCCTTGCCATCATCTCCAATCAGTACAGAAAAAGCAGTTGCAGGTCTTTTCATGAACTCTCTTGTTGATTTTAGTGTGACAATTCCATTCTCAATTTTAAAATTCGACACAAAGGTTGGACTTGATCTAGAGGTATGCAATGTGTAGAAAAGTAGCTCATTTGGGTTATTATTCTTTGGAAACAAGCAATGTTTCACGTCCTGCTTGGGATATTGTGTAATATTGGGAATGTTACTTGAGAAAACCTCTTCATAATGCCTGTCCTTGTTCATTCTTAGAATTCTTATAGCTTTATCCTCTGAAACAATTCCAAGAGTGTTGTTTTCATCGTTGGCTAATGTTAAATCACTCATATTCTTTTTAGTCACATTTTTCATTTCAAAGATACATTCTAACTGATCGTTCTCGATGTGAAATACATGTAGAGTATTGTTGTCATCATTAGCTACAACAAAACCATTAGAGTTAATATCACAAATTTTCTTTCCTAACTCCTCACTGCTGCTAAATAATGGTTTCGAGTCCAATGCTGTGAAATTCTTTTCTTTAAAATCGTATTTCAGTAAATGTAATTTATCTAGAGAGGTAAACACAACGAATGGAGTATTGTTCACCATCTCAAATTTTAAATTCCACACAACTTCACCTTCAGTGCAATGGTCACACTCTACTGTTAATGCCTTATCACTATTCTCTTCGTAGTTGAATTTCATTACCATAATTTTGTTTGGAATTCCATGTCCTCCTCCACCACCAACAATGACTCGACTGAAATCCAATCCAAAAAACAGTGTGGCATATACTACAAATTCACAAGGTACAATCATTCCTTGATTTTTTGCTTCGGAAGCCCTTTCGTTTTTGTTGACCCGATCGCTTGTTGATGAAGAAGGACTAGATATTTCACTCTTTGCTTGTTGAGTGTTTGAGTTGGAATTTGTGATTATTTGATCGTCCGAATTGGTCTGCTCGTTGAGATGATCATCATGAGCAAGAGAACTCTCGGAGGTTGTGCTCATTTTTTTTCAAGCTGAATTTCGGAAGCTTCAGCACTGACGTCATTGCTGTAATGTCACTAGAATTGAGAGTTACAATACAGTGGTGATGGTTTGAAAACCCAAGTGTTTTGAAACAGCAAGCCTTTCGATGAGAAATTCCATCCCGTTGTAGCGGTTTCATGGTTGTTGGAGAGCAATGAAAAAAATATTTTCAGATGAATCCAAAGCATTCTCCTCGATCCACAATTTCAACCCCGTCATCGACTAAGGGATCACAGCTCTACAAAACATCACGATCTGGATACGAGAGAAAGGGGACTAAGATAGTATCCAGCGTTACGGGAGTGAGCTATACATCCCCAGCCTCGTTATTGATGAGGGAGGTTAAAACTGCAAAAATAGCGGAAGGCGTTTCCAAGCGTATGAGCTCTCACAAGCCTATTAATTCCTCGCAAGTAGTTCATCAAATTATACAAAACTCCAAGGTGGGAGATGCTGTTTCTGCAAAGGAGGAATCGCCATTTCCTTCTTATGATGTACATATTCGACCAACAACAAGTAAGGTTCCTCATCCATTCTCTTCAACAAGCAATGAATTTTTCGTACACAACAAACAAATCATTGAGAATGCTTCTCCGATATATAATAGGAACCTGATCAAAGAATATAGCGTGCCTCAAATATCCTTAAAAATGAAAGAGATTTTAGTACCAGTGTCAGGACATGTTTCTTCGTCTGAGTCCGTTTCCGAATCATTGCAACATCTTCAGATCAAACCATCCTATAACGGGGCAAAGAGTGAACAGGTTCTTGATGTTGGTTTCAACAGCCAACAAATTGATGAGCAGAAAGATGGTAAAGAAGATAACATAATATTTTTTGAAGAATGTTGTGAAAGCAAGGCTGTGATAAATTCACAAATTGGGGATAACATTGTTGACAGGACTCCACCAAAGAATGAATCAAAAACCAAAGCACCACAGACTGCATCTCCTTGCTGTAAGTTAAACGCCTCGTTCAGGTCTAGAGTTGTTGATGAATGGCAGACTTTAATTGTAAGTGTTAATCCCCTTTTTAAATTTTCTCTAACAGTATTTCAAAGAACATGCCTGAAGCAAATTTGGACAATTTTGAAAAAGTGGAGGACGAAATTTCAGAAGAAACCTACGATGAACAAACAAGAAGAAGCAGCAATCACGTGAAACAAATGCTGTCTCAACACCGACGTTCTCTCTCACAAAGAGAAGCAAACAGCAGAGAAAGAAAGAAGCTTCTGCATGGATTTACATTAGAAGAAATTCAGCGAGTCACAAACGAAATTTGCAAACCACTGGTAGAAACTGAGTAACGAGTCATCTTTCGCTGGCAAATAAAAAAATGTCATTCATACGCAAACTGTTCAGCAGCGTAAGCGATCAATGTATGTATTCTTGGTTTGGTGGACAACAACGATCATCATTTGATTCCGAATTTTCTTTTGCCAGCTCACAATTTGGGAGATGACCAAGATGATGATGCCGCAGCACAAAATAACAATACAACTCAGAACAATAGTAATAACGGCAAATCTGTCTTCTCTAGTCATAACACTGAAACATTTAAATCAACGGCATCCAATGAACATTCTGGAGCGCGATCCAACAATGGTGAAGCAACTACATCTGGTGATGATTCATACGATAATACATCACGAAATTACGACACTCTCACCTTTGCTGACGATCAATTAAACCGAGATTTAACAGAAAACGTATCTGAAGATGTTGCTTCGTACCATCGATCAACTATCTCTCATAGAAGCGCTATTCCAAAATTTCCCGATAACAAACTCACTGATGAAGAGAAGAAATACGTTGCGTTTTGTGTTGAGAAGTTGAAAAAAGTAGAAGGTGTTGACTCGAAGAAAATTCAAACAATTGCTCAAAATTGTGTTCTTCATGATCGATTTAAGTACAAATTCTTCAATCCGGCAACTGAAATGGATCAAGATATTGGCTTTGGTGGAATGGGAGCAACAAACAAACGTACCAAAACTGGACTCCGAATCAAGTTTGTTCTCACTGAGTTGGATCAATCGACTCATATGAGAGCGTTAAGACGTATTGGACATACTTTCAACTTCACTGGAGATTCACAATTTGGAATGTTTCACACTGCCCTTATTGTAGGAAATTGGTATGTCGAATGGAACGACAATTCTCTGGCTATTGTCAGAAAGAACTCTTCATCAAAGGCTGTTTTTGCTTTTGATCTTGTTATTATTACTAAGGAATCTGATATTCATCGTTGCTTGGATGTTATTGCAAAAGAATGTTGTAGATGGAATGGATCAGTGATGTATGAAAATCGAAAGGCAAATTGTCAACACTGTATGTATCTCAAATGTTGTCTATTTGATGACAATTTACTCTATGATTTTAACTCATAACAGTTACTCAGGCTGTTTTGGAGAAAATTGGTATTGATTTTGAAAGCAAACTAAAAGGAGCAGCTAAGAACTACATTGAAAGACTCAAAAAATATGGCGTTTGTGACATGACCATTGACTTGACTGACAAGCTAAAACCGCTATTTAAAAATGTACAATCTGTAACGTTCAAGACACATGCCGAGTTAGACACGTTTTATAATACTATCAAAGATGCTCTACCTAGCTATTTTGACGTGGACGAGGGAAAGAGTGACGAAATTTTATTGAAATCATTTGATAGAGCTTTTTGGCTGAGAAAAGAATCGTCAAAAGCTTCTGCTGACGACGAACCATTAAGAGGAAGTGATAATTGCTGCCTGTGTCCCTTCAACCAATACGAAGACGTATTTAAGGTTTATCTCGAAAAGAATTCTGTCAACAGCAAGTACAGCCTTGGAAATTATCTTCCTGAAATTCCAAACAGATAAACGTGAAACTGACAAGCACACTTTGTTCAACTCTGAATTTCGTATGTAGCTCTTTCTGTGCTTCATTGTAAACTCTCGAATTGAGTTGACCATTTTT
Organism: Naegleria lovaniensis; assembly: GCF_003324165.1. Classification (NCBI taxonomy): domain Eukaryota; phylum Heterolobosea; class Eutetramitea; order Acrasida; family Naegleriidae; genus Naegleria; species Naegleria lovaniensis. The sequence goes on from NW_025407843.1 coordinate 385,919, forward strand.
TGAAAAAATTTGTTGAAAAAAATACACTAATTGTAAGTAGCCTACTTCGCCTCTTGCTTCATTTTTACTTCAACAAAATCGTGTTACCCATACAGAACATTCACCATGAGTAAGCTTTCAAGTGACGAGCTTAGGGAATCCGTTGTCAAGGTATTGAGTGAGAAGGACAAAAGAAAGTTCACCCAAACCGTTGATCTCCAAATCAAATTGAAGAACTATGATCCATCCAAGGATAAGCGTTTCAACGGTTCTTTGAAGTTGCCAAACTATGTCAAGGAAAATTTGAAGGTCTGCATCTTGGGAGACCACAATCACTGTGAAAAGGCAAAGGAACTCGGAATCCCATTCAGAACAGTCGATGATTTGAAGAACACCAACAAGAACAAGAAGATTGTCAAGAAGTTGGCTGACTCTTATGATGCTTTCTTGGCTTCTGACTCATTGATTAAGAGAATTCCAAGATTGTTGGGTCCTGGTTTGTCCAAGGCCGGTAAGTTCCCTCTCGTCTTGGCTCAAAACGATGATATCCCATCCAAGATTGAGGAATTGAAGAAGACTGTCAAGTTCCAATTGAAGAAGGAAATTAACTTGGCATCTGCTATTGGTAACGTCAAGATGAGCGAAGATGAAATTCAACAAAACGTTACAATTGCAATGAACTTCTTCGTTTCATTGTTGAAGAAGAACTGGCAAAACGTTGGTTCAGTAACTATTAAGCCAACTATGGGTAAGCCACAAAAGATTTATCCATAAACTTGATATCTTGACCCTCCCACCACCAATGCTCCATGTTTCAAGACTGAAAGGTCTACGTGGATGACGTTGGAAGTCACTGCCTCAATAAATATAAACTTCAACAAGATCGGTTCCTTCTTGTACCTCTCTGAGTTAAGTGGGATGTCGTCAAGGGCAGCCCAAAGTCTGAGTGAACATGTGCCATCTAAAAATAACGTCATTTCTCAGAGAAATTCCAGAAATTAAAAAATGTCTCAATCACTTTCCGATAAAAGAAGAGCCCTCATCATTGTCGATGTGCAGAACGATTTTTGCGAAGGAGGCAGTCTATCAGTAAAACATGCTGATGAAGTGGTACCGGTTTTTAACAGGTTGAGAGATCAAGTACACTGGGATTTGATTGTGTTGACACAAGATTTTCATCCCCAAAAACATATCAGCTTTGCATCGACTCATAACATGGAGGCGTTTTCTTCGAAAATATTGGATGATGGAATAACACAAACTATGTGGCCAGATCACTGTGTTCAGGGAACCAATGGGGCTCAATTTCATCCTGATTTGATTGTGTCAAACAGTGACGAAATTGTGCAAAAAGGTTGTAATTCTTTAATAGACTCCTACAGCGGATTTTTTGATAATGCCAAAAAGAACAAAACATCTCTCGATGACATTTTGAAGAAAAATAATATTACTCAAACTTACATTGGAGGAATTGCTTTAGACGTTTGTGTGAAATTTACTGCATTGGATTCGATTCAGTTGGGCTATGAGACATTCCTCATTCAAGATGCCAGCCGAGGATTGTCTTCAGAGTCTGTAGAAAAAGCTCTGGATGAACTTCGTAACAATCATGTTAAAATTGTGAACAGCCAAGACATTTTGTAACTTAAATTATTTTAGTAATATTTCAATATCTTCAAGCTCTGTTGGTTTCCTTCTTGACCTTGAAAATTCTAACGATGAAATGTTCAGAAGAGAATGCTTCCTCCAAGTGTTCTAATTCAAAGTTTTTGTTACCAATTTCTACACCACGTACTCTGTCATATCCAGTTGGTCTTTGATATTCAGTCATCATTTCTCCAAACTTGTAGTAACTCAATTTATACATTAATGAATTGAGCATTGTTTGACTTCCTCCTGCATCAATTCTGTATTCTCCTCGTGGCGACAAATAATCTGGTTCCTTAATTTCAGGATAAACACTTCCACCAATACGGACCATCCACAAGAATTTGTTAATATCGTCTGATGCATAACCTGTCACTCCTCCGAAAATAACCAACACATAGTCAACATCCAAAGCTCTCATAATCTTGTAGGCTTTTGCTTCATTAGAGGCCATTGCTCTGCCAACTGTTGCAATGTGTGTATTATTCCAGGTATTATTGTCTACTAATACAGTTCTATTTGCCATTGCAGTTAATTGATAACCATAGTCCCACCATGACATCACCTTGGCATCAGGTTTAGTGTTTTCACTCAACCAGTAATAAGCTTCTCTAAAATCATCGAAGATGATTCTTCTTCCTCCAGCACCACGAGCAGCTAACACAATAGAGGGAGATGAGTAAGCTTCAGAAGTTACCCAAACACAGTGAACGACATAGAATACCAAAAGGAATAACATGGAAATAAGCATAACAAGGCAATCTCTCGTGGAAGTTGACTCTGAGTCTTTTCAGTGGAACTTGAAGCTTGTGGTTTCTTCTTTTGTTCGCTAGGTGAACTTGTTGATTCTGTTTTTGAAGGTTTAGCTTTAAGAGCACGGATATAAGTTTTGAGAGTTTTAGAAATACCAATTCCAGATAAAACACAGGCAGCAGGAGCAAGAACAAGAATCAAACGAACCATGACACCAGCAAAGTATACACTAAACATGCCATATAAAATAATAAAGATTGAGGCATCTGTCAAGTCACGGAAACAAAAGTATAATCCAACAGGGAATAGAAGTGCCAAAATGTGCAAGTCAAAGAAGAAGCTTGCCCAAGTGGTAGGTTGATGTTCTGATACAGAGGCAATAATTGGAATGTGCTTCTTAGCATAGGTTGGATCTAACATGGCATAAAATCTACCAGTCCATGGAGCAATATATCCTGTGGCGCTTCCAATCAGAATGGCAACAACAGCAGTTAATGTAAATGTTGAGACAACAAATCTAAACAATCTTTGGAACATTTTTGCATCAAGTAAAGATCTAATCCAATTCACAAAGTTCACAAGTTGAAGTAAAGCAAACACACCCATTGCACCTAAATGTTCGCTTGTTTGAACAGCTTGGAAATTGACAAATCTCACTTGCATAGACAAGAGTGTACCTAAAATATAGAACGAGCTGTAAGCCACATACAATCGATGAGAGAATCTACCAGTGACAAGCAATACCAAAACGTAGACTGGAATCAAGTTAATGATGAAAACGTAACCTCCCCAAGCGTTGACCATGTAGAAATAGGACAAGCAAGCAATTGCACTCCAGAATAGAGATCCAGTTCTTACACTCTTAACAAACAAATAAAAAGTGCAAATCAATGCGAAAATAGCTACACCTTCGTTATCAAATGATCCAGCAACGGAACGAGAAATGTATCCGGGAACGATGGCAATCAAAATCGAAGAGGTCAAGGCTGCGCTCGGACCAGCAATTTCATTTGTAAAGGCATATGTAATCATGGCCGTGTTGGAAGCAAAGAAAGGAGAGGTGAGAACACAAACGTTTCTCAAATCCACGGTAAAGTTGATGGCTCTCAAAATCCAATACATGAAAGCTGCTGTAATTTGGATTCCTGGATACACTGTACCTCCTACAACACGTCCAATAGGATACCAAGAAAAATCATCAAACCAATTGTAGAAATCATACCATCCGTAATCTACCAAGTATTTAGCGGAACGGAAATTGAAATATGGATCAAATTCGTGAATGACACTCTCATATCTGAAGACTGAAAAAAGCCTAACACAGAAAGCCAACACGTAGATGGCTGCGAGGATTGTAATACGCAGCAAGACTTCCTTCTTACGTGTTGGAATGAAAAAGAGTTGAGAGAGCATTTTTTTGTTGGCTTGTGGTGTGTTGAATTGAACAAGAGTCGATTGGGTTTGGTCAACTCTTTTTCATTCGCCAACACGGCTATTGTTTGCACATGTGGCTTTGACTTGTATTAAATGAAATCTAGTAAAGAACGAAAATGGTGAAGAATATAAATGTTTGCAACAACATTACGACAGTATATTCTTCTGTTGAATGTCATAGGATTTGTCTTTCCAGAAAGGTGATATTGTTAAGAGAAATGAAACACACGATCACGATGTTTCTATTCAACTCTAATAATAGAGAAAACGTGTTTCACACTCGAGATCATTTACTTGGTCTCTAATTGATCTTTGAAATATTTAAGGATAGCTCCAAAATCTTTTTGTCCTAACCCATTGGTGGAAGCTTGCTTGTACAATTGCTCAACCATTTGTCCCATGGCCAAATCATATCCAATATTCTTTGCAGCTCCATTCACTAATCCAAGATCTTTCAACATTAAATTGACAGCAAATCCGCCTTCATAATTTCTACTGCTTGGAACATTCTCCATTACACCAGGATAAGGATTATAGGAAGTGACTGACCAACATTGAGCAGTAGAAGTTCCAAAGATTTGACTCAAAACTTTTGGATCCATTCCCAATTGTGTTCCTAATACTAAAGCTTCACTCACTCCAGCCATGGAAATAGCCAAAACCAAGTTGTTACATAATTTGGCAACTTGTCCCATTCCAACTTTGTCACCACACAAAACAATGGATTTACCCATCTTGGAAAGTAAAGTCTTTGCAAATTCAAAATCAGTCTTATTATCAGTTCCTACCATGAAAGTAAGAGTAGCATTCTCAGCACCATTGACACCGCCACTCACAGGTGCATCCATAATACTAATGTTTAATTTCTGTTGTTCCATCAAATGTTGAATATCTTGGACTGTCTTTGGATCTACAGTGCTGCTGTCAATGCAAACAGTTCGGATGTTGGAATGGTCGGCCTTGGTAACACCATACTTTTCTTTGAGTGAAATCACTTCATTGTACACTTCAGTAACAATTTTTGGTGTTGGAAGCATGGTGATCACACAATCAGGGTTTTGTTGCATGATTTGGTCAATAGATTTGCAGGCTTTGATATTTGGTTGTTTTTTCAATGTCAAGTCAACATTGGAATCCATAACATCATAGGCATAGACATCAAATGCATTTACATCTGGTTTGAGAAGGTTTGGAGCCATTCTGTTGTTGTTGTTCGTGAAATTTAGAAATTCAATCATTTTCAAAGAGTTTTAAACCATGATGATGATGATCATCATGGCAATAATACATCAGAATGAAAATTTAGAAATTCATTTTCAATTGTATCATGAGATCAACAAGAAATCATTCAAGCCGATAAATAAATGATGATTTTGATGATTCATATTGCACCTTGGAATAGGGACATACCTTGCACCCATTTGTCCTAATCCAATAAAACCAACTTTCAACTTTTCTCTATGTTGATTCAATGAATAGGATTGATGGAATGATCTCATTGTTGATGATGATGATGAAACCAATCGATTGCTCTTCAAAGAAGCAACACCCGACACACAAGTCTTCTTGAACATTTTTTAAACAAATTGTGAGAAATTTAAATTGAATTTAAAAGTTTGGACAGTGAGTCAAACCTCCCGCTCGTTTAACGACTTGTTTAAAAAAATCAAAAAAAACTCAACATGACATCGTTAGATTTTGCTGCGAGCAATCATAATTTAGGTTCGAATGGGTTATCATCTTTCGATTTCGATGCAACACCAACAAATTCCGTCTCGAATCATGTTTTCGGAAACTCTACATCGACTTCGACCGCAGCTCCATCCTCGACGATATCGTCTTTGGCAGATACTACCACCTTCGAAGACACTCTCTATTCACTCATTTCTGAAAAAGAGGGTAACAAGTACTATAAAGGATTCAGACGAACTCATAAATCACAAAATGGCCAAATATTGAGAGAACAAATGTTTTGGGTTGGAGATTTTATTCAATTTTCCATTGTTGGCAATCCAAATGAGCCAGCAAGCATTCACGAAGGTCGAATTTCAAGTATTTATACATGTACTTTATTCCCAAATATCAAAAAGTGTAAAGTACAAATGCTCCATACTCAACCACAAGTCAAGTCAGAAATGGGTGTGATTGGAAGTGATTCTTTATCCATTAAGGAAAACTCAGCAAGACGATTTATGACTAATTTAGAAGGTGAAATATTTCTTCATACCATTACTGGAAGAGTATTCGTTGTAAGAGATGCTAAAGAATTGAAAGAACGATGTGGTTTTTATGTGAAAGATGATCCTCATGTGAATACGATTGATCAAGATTGTTACACAAGTCAATTATTCAGCAACAGCAATAATAACAACAACTCTGTAAAGAATGATCATCCAATGTCATCATCATTGACGTCTCATTCCAATACGAATGGTACAACTCTCCTTCGACCACAAGTATCCATTCCAGATTCTACTCATTTGACCTTTTCATGGACCATGAAAGATTTCAAAACACCTTCAACCTCACTCTACAATTATTACACGTCATGTGTGATTGGAGAGAATTATAATCATGGAGTGGTCATGCTCTCAGTTGGAAATGTTTGTACTTTGGAATTAAGATCAAATTCTCAACAAGGGACATCTTGCATCATTGCTCCTTCATCATTACAAACCAATCAAACAGTTCATATGACGAATGGTTCCAAAATGATCTTGATGGGACGTATTTCGAAAATGTTTGAAGAGAAATCTTCATTACAACACAAGTATTTTGCAATTGAGGAAATTCAAGTGAATACTTCCAATCGAAAAACATCAATCATGAGTTATACGGGTTGTGTCAAGACAGTTTCCATTCATGATATCATCTCTGTCAAGAAACAATTATAATACAAGGCTTGAATCATTGTGTAATAATTATTGTACTGTGAACATGTTTTTTTCAAGAATTTAATATTGAACAATTGTCTCTTATCAATAATAACAAAAAATAATGTTGAACAAAGGCTCGTCGATCGCAGGTCTTTCTCGCCTTCTCCTGAATTCTCATGTTGGGAAAGGTGCTACGACTACTGCTGCCTTTATCCACTATGAATCTGTTGTAGCATTTGGAAGTAACTATTGGAGTCATCGGATGATGAATGGAATATTTAGCGTCCGAGAAGAGAAATTCCAACAATTGCACCCGTTTTCAATGAACATCAAGCATTGCAATATTCCGAAATCAACGTTGCCTCCTCCTCCTGCTAGCAATATTGTGGACATATCCTCTTTGGACGTCCATACATTATTTGAATATATTCATCATCAAAATTATTCAAATCTTTTGGCTGAACACTCTGGTGCTGTAATGAATGTTTTTGCAAATACACTAACAGAAGCAGAAAAGAACCAACAAATAGTCACTTCGGATTTAATGAGTAAATCATTTCATGTCAGCAAGGAGATTTTGAATCGATTGAAAAACATGAATGACGAACATTCGAAATCAATTGTTTCTCAAACTCATATATTCCTATTTAAATTATCAATTTTAGGAAAAGCAGTATCAATAATTGAAAAACAATACAAACACATCAAGCAAATCAAAGGTGCTCTTCAAACAGCTTTAAAGGGACTAGAAAATGAAATTTATGTTCGGCAATTATACGACATTTGCTCAGAAAATAGAACTCAATTGTATAATTTGGGAGTATCTATATACAGAGACGTGTTAGCTCAAAGACCAACTAGTTTGTTTACTAAAAGTCTATTCGAAGCAATATTTCAATTTATGGAAAAAGAAACCATGTACGAGGATATCAAGCCGGTACTAGAACGACTTTATCACAGCGACGTTACTCCTACTCTGAAAATGTATAGCAGTATTTGCTCTAATCTCTATTATAACAGGACTTCTAAACTAATCTATCCATTTCTAACTCTTGTCAAGGACACTTTTGGTGAAGGATTGTTTACACCTGACGTTTGGAATAAGTATTCCAGAAATATGTATGCATATGCCTTTTCTCTTGATGTAGACACACTACCAACCAATTTAGTGAAAAATCTTTCCACACTTTTAGAAGACACTAAAAACGTTGACACACTATTCTTCTATGAGCATCCAATGGTTTTCAAAAGCATTGTGAACGCTATGAAGATATTGAACTATGATGATTTGTTGCCATTTCTTTTTTGTAAGATTTTACAATCTGGAAATTTAAATCAAACGTTTATTAGATTGCTCTTGGAATATTTAGATCAAGATTTACACATTTTCTCTAACAAGATCAAATTTGGCATTCCAGAGCTTGATGCAAAATATTTTGACATTTTTGAAATGGCTACCAATCTTGTTCACATGAGCAATTTAACAGAAGTTGTTGAAATTCAAAATTACTTGTTGAAATATTGCCTGAGGGAAGGACGGTTAGACAAGGTAGACGCGATTTATCATCACATTGAGAGGCTCAACGCTGAAACTTTAGTTCTCATGTTTAACATTTATGAAAAGACTGGAAACTTTGTCGATGCAAATCTGTTAATGAGAAGAGCCAGAACCGAAGAGTTCACCTTTACAAAGGAAGTTGTTGCAGCATATTTTAAATCGATGATAGCAGCAAAAAGAGATTGTCTAGATGAATTTATTTCATTTACTCATCTCTATACCTTTGTGAGATTAGGTGATCCTGTTTTTCAATTTATTTTCAACGAACTCAATAATATTAAGAAAGGACTAGTGAAAGAAACAGATAATAAGGTTAAATCTGTGTTGGAAGATTAACTTTACTTTCTCGTTTTGTTGACATGAAATATGCTAAATCTATGCAAATTCTCTTTCCCAAATAAATTATAATGTTGAACTCTCAATAAGAGCAATTTCACAATGATTTCAACAATATCAACCAAATCTTGTTCAATTTGAGGTTTAAAGTCTACAAATGTTGAAATGTCATGTTCCGAACAATATGCTTCAATTTCAGAGTGAGGAATGTAATCAGTGCAACATTCATTGACTTTTTCTTTCAAACTATTCATTCCTGGTACATGGGCCAATATGGTCCAGTTTACTGCCATGAGAAGAATGTGTTGTTGTGAATTTCCAAAGTTTGAAATTAGCACAGATTTCATCATTTCCCAAGATTTTCTAGAGAGTTTGTTAAAGAGTCCAACATGACAATCAGTGACATTAATGAAGCAATTTCTAATTAATGTTTCGTACTCAAAACTCTGGCTGTACAATACAGATAGAGTGAGATGTTTCACTAACGCAATACTCTTTGTACCTTCATGAAGAGGATCTTCGTATTCGAATGGAACATTGCCTTGATCATAGTTATAAAATACAGATGGAATATACTCATAGGGAAATGACTTGTCCTGATAAGTACATAGAATGGCATTGGCAATTGCTTTTTCTGACTCCATAAAAAGAATAAATAATCTGGGAGAGACCACTTCTCCATTTTTGGGAATTTTCAATTTGTGAAATTCCTTTTCATTAATCATTGCAAGATAAATTCTTTTAAATCCATTTCTCATTTCTGCTAAATAATTCTTGTAAATATTAATCACAAAATGTTTAAAGGTTGTCTCTATTTTCTTGTGACCTTTAATACCTTGTCAATTTCATTTTCATAATACAGTTTCATTACATTCTTATCGTGCTGATTTTTGCAACATTTCACAATATACTTTTTACAATAGGTCAATTGAATTCTCTTCCAAAATTGAATATCATCTAAATTAGAGACACAATTTTGAAACTTTTTGCTCACTCTTGACATTTTGATTATCGACATGGGTTCCAAGAATTGGAAAATGCCATATTGCCACACTTCATCAGGAATAATTTTCAAAAATTTCGGAATGAGAATTTGCAATGATCAAAGGATGATGAATATTGCCTTCGGATTGCAAAGATTGAAGAAAAAACGGAACATGCATGTGAATGGATGAGACAGCAACATCATTTTCCGCTGTAGTAGAGTTGATATTAGAGAAATTGCAGAGCACTGTTTCTGATTCGTGATGTTGTTGCCGAGAGGAAAACAGGGTATCGATCAAGGACCGAGATTTCTTTTTGCGTGTTGAGATCTCTTGTTTCATTTTTCTTGTGAGAATTGGCACGAGGCAGTTTGAGTTGTTATGACATGAATCTAGAACTACAAGACAATATGATCCATTTGAAACAACAAAACAGGTCTGTTTTTCTAAAAGTCGTGAAAAAAAGTTTATAGCAAAGCTAGGTTTCGATCCTAGGACCTGTGGGTTATGAGCCCACCGCGCTCCCCCTGCGCCACTTTGCTTTACATAAGACAAAGATAAACAAATTATAAAATTTTTTCATTCGATGGTTTTCGTCACAAACTTAACAAGTTGTTATGTTACAGTCACTCGCTCTGCTTTCCAACCAATATCCCAGTTGATCTCCTGCGTTCACAGGAAAAAATGGCTGAAGATGACTCTCCAGTTGTGATGGTTCTTGATTCTGTTCAATCGGCTCAAAACACGAGTTCTTACAAAAAGAGAAAAATAGAGGAAAAATCACTTCATGATGATGCTATTTTGACTTCGGGCGTTAACGATGAACAATTTGCATTCTGTACATCCATGCTCAAAGACAAGCTTCAAAAATTGATTGCACCAAAGCCTTTCTCTTTGGACTTTGCTTACGTAGCGACTTTAGGAACGTCTGGAGTGGAAGGCTCGTCCAATTCCAAACTCTCAAGTCCAATAGATGCCAAGATATCATACTTGCATAATGTGTTGCTCGTTACGGATCCCAATAATCTTCGAATTCAAGCCTTTGATTTGAGAACAAAATTGTACAAGCAAACCATCCGAACACACTCACCACCATGGTATATAGACATCGAAGTGGAATACGACGAGGATGGCTCCGAAGCAATCATCATGACCTGTGGTGACTATTGTGTATACAAGTATGATTTAGCAATGCTATTACAAACATCCCTGACTAGTAAGGAAAAAAAGGGAGCAACAGGCAAGTTTTTGTGGAAGACTGGAACAGTAAAACAGGAAAAAAATAATAGAGCTCAGGCTCTAGTCATCAAGTATGATTCAAATAGTGATGATGGAAATTTAGTTTATTTCTGCGATTCTGGGCATGGGAAAATTAAAGTATTGAGAGCTTGGGATGGCGTGGGTTTGAGAGAAATTTCACAAATTCCGTGTATTAGAAATTCCTTAGATTCTTCAACACAACAATTGGTCAAATTTCTTGCTCCATGTGGCATTGACATGCGACACGATGGCCAAAATAACGAGTTTATAGTGAGCGATATGGAAGCTAACATGATTTATTTCATACGTGAGATTGGTGAAGAATGGATTGTTACAAAAAGTTTATCTAAAGGATTGGGAGATTCTGCGATATTGAAAAATTTAGCTATCCAACAGGTCTATGGATTGATAAGAAGAATGGCAATATAATTATTTGTGATTATTTGAATGGTATGATGCAAGTATGTGATAAGGATGGCAATTTTATCAAGGCATTTGGTTCTCTTCGAAAATCATTTACAGTTTTTAACATTAATGAATTCTATTATCACACAGGAGTGTGTATCAACGAAATGTCAGGAGAGTTGATTATTGTAGACAGTTACAATCAGAGAGTCTTAATATTTCAGTAATACACCACTTCAGCGTTCTTATTTACCTTCAATTTGAAGATTTACAAAAAAAAAGGTAACCATTTCAAAAAAAATGAATCACAATATTCATCCCTCGCCAACAATTCAACAAGTGACCAATAGTATTTTTATGGCTTTACCGTCAACAAGCCAAAAGCCACAAGATGATAATATCAAAGAGGACCAACAATCTTCCAATTTTGAGGAGAGCATTGAAAGCTATCGGGAATTAATTAAAAAGCATGCATCACTCATGTCTTGAGTTTGGTGTTGCACAAGAATACTTCATTACTACCAACAACAACAACAGCAAGCAGTGATGATATTGTAAAACATACCATTCTTTCCTATGAATGTCTAGTAGCGCACACCAGCCAAGACACCATTGATGAATTCTTTGGTGGATGTAAGAAATTCTTTGTGGAAGCCTTTAAATATAAGAAAGAAGGACAACCATTCGGAATATTACTACGCTCGGATTATGATTTGAACATGAGTCCGAGTGTAGTTGCATTGGCTGTTTATTTGATTGAAGAAAAACGACTCACCGTGGATCAAAGTATTGAATTTATTCATTCACGATTGAGACCTGAACATTTGGAAGAGAGTACTCATGATTGGTTGTCTCCAATTTTTGTAGAACAATTAAGATTCTATGTCATGGAAAAGAAGGCTGATATTAATTATCAATATTTGTGTCAAATTTGTAGACATGTGCTATTTAAACAAGAAGATTTAATTGAACACGAGCCAACTGAAAAGAGAGGAAATAAGGATTTTGAATACAAAAAACTGAGAAAAGACTTAAAAAAAGGAATTTCCAAATCATCTAAATCTTGTACGTCTTTGTACGCACGAGATAAGATGGAATGGATGGGTACCATGGTTGGAGATGAAGGAAGATTGGATTGCCCTCAATGCGGCCACAGAGTTGGAGCGTACAAATGGAGTGGCAGTCAATGCTCGTGTGGAATTTGGGTCTGTCCTTCAATTCAAATTCAAATATCACGAGTAGACAAGAGATAATGCTTCACTCATGTGGTCATGCTTTATTGTACAAGGCATTCCGTAAGGGTGAATTTTTTGTTGTTGGAAAAATTGCTTCTTCGGCTAAAAGGAACGTGAGTTTGAGGACAGTGACCAATCCATACATCTCCATTGGAAGAAACTCCAGCTAGAATTTCATCATCCATCTCTAAACTCATGATACCACTGTACGGCATAAAATTGACTACCCTCCATGGGCAAGGAGTGCTATTATTTCCAGTCATAACCTCTGGCTTAATAAAGTCGTCAATGTTAGGAGCTTGTGACAAAGCATCACTAGTCATTGCCTGTGCCTTACTGTCAGTAGTCATGACTACAATACCCAACTTGGAACCACATACAATCTTTTGGCCATCCCACAACAATCCTCGAATGGCACCCAATCGGAAAAGATCCATGTCATAAATAACAGAAGGATCTGCTTTGCCTTCATTCGCAGGGGATGACAATGAAACCTTTCTGAAATCGATCAGCTGCACAAAACTGAAGTTTTTCAAGAGAGTAAACAATTCTTTGAAACAATGTAAACTAAAACCTACCCTCGATCTGTTCCTGTTAAAATAGTGTACTGTCCTGAAGAAGGATCGAAACATTGAGCATTAATCTCGTATAGATAAGAATCTGTATAAACAGATCCAATGAGAGATGACGATCTGGTGTCAAATATTTTCACGTATTTGTCTGCAGACGCAGTCATGAAAATGTCCACAACTTTTGCAATTGGATTGCAGTCAATGTCATAAATGGCGCTTCTATGTGTTGAGGTTCCATTCTTGTCGCATAAAATGGTTTGAACTTCTGATTGAGTATTGATATCAAATACTTTTGCAATTCCATCTGCACCTGCTGTCACAAAGTGTTTGTCATTGATGATTTTCACATTCCATATTCCATTTCTATGCTTGTGAGGAATACATCCTGAATTTTTAATAGCCTCTTCTGCACTATTTTCAGGATAATAATTAGTATAAAAAATATTTTCAGATGTTCCTCCAGTGAGTGCAAGATGTGGAATTCGATGATGTTGTGTTTCAATAAACCAAAGAAGACCTCTCTGTTCGTAAGTTTCTTTCCATTCATGTACATATTCAATGTTCGAAACTATATCAGCATTGTCTCCGAATATTGCATCGCTATTCAAGTGGATATTATAAAACTTTACAACATGAGAGCAAGTAGCCATGTGTAAAATGTTAGGATTCACCGTGGATCTCTGGAATGTGAAATTATTGTAACCAAAATTGGGGTTCGTAATTTCAGAGTCTTCGTCAAGCAGCTTAATTGTGTCCATATAATTGGTCATAAAATCACAGTCAAATGATTTTGATCGAATACTAAGGTCTTCTCTAGAATCAATACTCCTGTATCCTCTAAAATTATACCACCCCTTGTAAAGAACCAAATATTCATATTTAAATATTTCCAATAAACTTGTAGAACCAGTGCGTTCTTTTACTCTTCGTCGGATGATACTCTTTGCAATGGATGGGATTTCTAAATAAGACTTGTCATCATTTTCTTCCAGCATATGATGTGGATATTTAATAAATTTCTTCCAAATTATATCATTTCTATGACAATTATAAAAAGTAGTATTCACCAATGCAATATTCAAAATAATATCCTTCCAATCAAGATAGGAAAATATGAGAATTAAAACATCTTCGGGAACATCGCTCACTCGATCCATTGAAACATTTCCGAGAATAAATGGCGTAGGAACATTAGTTTCTTGATCAGTTGAATTTTGTTGGGGATGAGATTGATGGATTGGGTTAGTATTGAGCATTTTTTTTCACGTCAATGCCGTTGTAACAGTGTAATTTATGACCTAACGCCAAGTCATGAGATTTTTACAATCGTGTATTCACGGGAGATGCAAAAAAATTCGCTCGTGCTTGATTCAGTTGCTGTGGGACAGATGACAAAATGGCATACCATAAAAAATTTGGATACAAAAACATCTCTCATCAAAGGCTGTTGAAATTGCCATTGAGCTAGGCAACCAACAACAAACTCTAATAATCTGATATTGGATTTATTATGTGGTTGATGGAATAACAACAACATCGTTGAATTCTTTTGAATATTAATGAATTTTTGTTCCTTTCCCGAGACCACTTTTTATATCGTTGAATTATTATTGCGTCAGTCCGAACATTTGTTAACAAGAAATAATCTCTCTTGGTATACCAATTTATCTTGGAAATAATTTAAATTATCTGATAGAACCTCATCATCATGTTCAGAAAGCATTCACAAGAAGCCAAATCACAAGAAGCAAAATTTCAGGAAGCCAGACTTTTGCAACAAGCTCGTGATGGCTTCAAACTGCCGTTAGAATCATCTCAGGCTTCTCTTCAAGGAATAACCTGTGTGATGGAGACATCTGTAAGTACTAATTATTGATCAAAACAAAACCTGAATCTAAATATCGTTGATATGATCAGACACCAACACTAGTTAATGCTTCCGCCTACTTCCAAGCAGAAAATTCCTTGTGTGGTTCAGCTCCCCAAATTACCTTTGGTGGCACGTTTAGAAATTATATTGACGAAGTTATTAATACCATAGATTCGTTGTCATCAGACCCACACCAGAAGGACCATTCACTCCAATTACTTTTCCAAACAGACTTTGCAAACTTTATCACAGACGATGAAAATCCACAACTTGATCCACCATCCAATAAGAGCCTTAAAAAACTGAGATCGATAATAAGTACATGGACGTTACGATCTTTGAGAGCCCCTGTAATTAATGAAACAAGTGAACCTTGTATTTGTCTTTGCAAAAAGCTTGGTCAAAACTTTTACCAACCTAAACGTGGACCATTCTCTGTTCTTCAAAGAAGCTTGATTTTGATCTGTGTTGGTTACAATTTTGCTCTAGCTACCTGCCTTCCACACTACCTTGTTCTTGTACTCAGGTTTTGTTGTGAGGTATTGGCTCTAACAAAGGATTACAGTAATTTATTGCGTCTAACACTTCCAAGTAGTATACTTAAGTTTGTTGCATCTACTTCAGTTTCTCTTCCTACTAAAAAAAAGGAGAGAACTGTAGAAGAAATAACAATCAAGATATTGGAATCGTTGTGTGAAAAAGTTGCAAGTTATGGAGCCAACATCAACAAAGTAATGGAAACCTTTCCTGCACAGACACTATTCGAAGAAGTTCCATTCGTGATTACCAAAGATATTTCATACTTGTTGGACTCCATCGCAGCTTGCAGGCCGATTCTCCAATCTTTATCTTCAAAACACTTTACCATATGTGAAAACATCTTGGCTATGATGATTGAGAAGAATCTTATCAATATTACTGTCGACAAACTAGTGCAATGTAACGATAGCATTCTCCATTTAACTTCTTATTTTGACGAAAGTATGAACAAATATTTCAGTTATAGTCTCTTGCTTGACTCAACTGCATTCAAAGCTGCTACTAAATTACAAGATGCGTATCAAAGCTTAAAGGGATGTAAACTCGACGCTAAGATAACCTTTTATACAAATTTACAGGCTATGTGGTCTCTATTTTATCGAGTACTGTATTATTCTCAAGCACTCTACGTAACTCCAAGTAGCAAGCGTACTGAATATTTGAAAGGTCACTTGAATCTGACCAAAGACTTCTTCCAAATCTCTACAGGTCTATTAACAGAATTCTCAAAGTACTGTTATGACACAATGATTTCTGATCAATCATACATTTTTTGCCTTAGCAATATATCTCAAGCCCTAAAGTATTGTTCTACATATAGTCTAACTTTTGAGGAATGGACAGATCTAGAACACAACTTTAAACAGTACTGGTTGAAATGGTTAAACATTCGTAGCGATCCAAAAATTGTGCTGGAGAACCAAGTTAACAGTCATGTAACGGAGATTTACCAAGATCTTGCCATTGGCATCCTTACTACACATTTAGTTGTACCATGTAACTGGGCTACAAGACGCCCCCCAATCATTTTAGGAGGAACAAGATTTATCAGAATCTCTGATGCTTGCTCTTATAGCATCGAGACAGCTGATACCATTTCTATTGATGCCATGACAGATGACTCTGATGCTTCTACCTATTCATCACGAACGTATAATGATGATGCTGACATTGAAAAATTGTTTTTCCAATTTGTACCAGATGTGAATGACGCAGATCACAAATATGATATGTGTTTTGGAACAAAAATTTATTTGGACGAAAAGTACTCAGCATTGCAAGTTCTTAGCAACGTTCCCTCAAAAAGATTACCAATATTGAGCGCCATACGTGTTCTATATGAAGTAGCTCAAAAACACTGTGCAAATGTTAATCCAAATACGATACACAGTTTTGTGCAAGCAATGATTGCTCAGGATACAGAGGATTTATACGCTCTTTCACTTAGCGAATTGAAGCAAAAATTACTTTGGGATATCATAGTTCCTTGTCAACAACTCCAATATGTAAACACACTCAACGACTATTACAACTATGTTGAAGAGATCGAGACTGATTGTAGTTTGACAGAAAATGACATACTTGAAGCCATTTTAGAAAAAGATCAATTGCGGTTGGTCTCTAAACTTAACTCAGTATCCGATACCGTCCAATATTTGCTGGATTTGTTTAATCAAGATGCATACTGGCTTAAAAAATTTTGCTACTTTCTAAACCATCCTCAACACACTAATAGTATTTTATATCAGCTAGAGTCATGTGGTTTTGAAAAGTTTAGAATCGTTGTTTACCGTATGCTTGATATTTACATCAATATTTTGAATATCAATGACCTCAGAGCAGCTGCTCCTATATTCAAAGATCGATTTATCCAATTTTTAAATTCCATTACTAGCAGCTATTATCAGGCAACTGCACTGAAAGCTATATTCATGAAGATGACAGAACTCAACTTTGCCCAAACAATGCCCACTGTCACAACGATAGAGGCATTCAATTTTTGTACAGACCTTGCCATGATTCTTAGAGACAAATCATCATTGGAGCACTCCATTTTAAAAAACTCTTTAAACGAATTTGGAGAATATCTCAAAGATGGAAATTCGTGGACAGGTCTTTCTTTCAGCGGCTCTTTTTTCCTTACATGCCCTCTTTGGTTTGCATGCCCTCGTTTTACAACTACACTTTCTCACAAACTAGATCTCATTAGAGACTATTTATATGTTTCAATTGAACATTTTAATGATTCGTTTGTACCAACTCTCATAAGAGCCAAGATTTTGAGACTTGTTTATGAGCATGTAGTTTCTAATGCAAACGGAATATCATCTCCATTGACTTCTCATCTTCCTCATTTTGTAAACATCTTGACCTTACCTCAAAATATTAACATGAAACAATATTGGGAAACTAGAATGGCGTCCATTGACGACCGTTTAACAGAAACAGCTTTTAGATATTTCAGAACAAAAGCCATTGGCAATTTACTTGAGCTATCAGATGCCATGAACTTTATATTTGTTCGTGAAATGTTTTACAGACTTTATCACTCAGTAGAAATGGTCTCATGTTCGCATCTGCGTAAATCGATATTCACTCTCAATTATCCTGACATTGATGAAATAATGAACACTCAATGTGTGACATTCAATAACAAACAAAATTTAGAAAATTTACTGGTAGACGACCTTAGTGCCGAATTTGTTACGACTCTCTCCAACGGTGAGAGCCAATTTTTCTGCATGTCAGAATGCTTGTGGAAAATCAATGCAATAGGAGAAATGATTAGAAACAATCATGCTACCATAGATGATACTCGCTATGAGACGCTCTTTTCAATGACTCTGAAAGCACTAGCTAATAACATGACATTGCCTCCTGAGTTTCTTGTCATGATGTGCAAGTTCCTAATTTGTTATCATCCTGATAAGAATACATTCACACGAATAATTTTCACAGGATGGCCAGATTTGCAGAGGATTGAACAGCAATTGAAAACCTACAAGGACATGAGCTCTTCCCTATATCGCTTCTGTGTGGACTTGTTACATTCAATGTATTTATATTCCAATCTTAACGACAATCAAATCGTGAATAACTTTGACATCAACAATTACAATATCGAATCTGCATTTATTCCTCGATACATGACTTTAGCTTCCAAAACTCTTCGCAAGTTCCTCGAATCGACCCAAATTAAATTTGGACAGCCCAAAGACGTTGACATTGGATTAATAATCAATTCCAAGCTAATGTTGACACTTTTGAGAAATGCTAACTTCTCTCTTTGCCATTTTAGCGAATCAAATTCCAACATTTTGGTAATTCCTGCTATTAAGCGATGTATGAAGATAGAAACAAAACTTGAACTGCTTCAAAAAGAAATTAACAATTTACAACTCAGAGATCAAGAATGTATTCCAATCGTAAATAGGTCAATGGTTATTATGAAACCATTAAACGCTTCTGCAAAAGATAGACCTCGATTTGAGTACTTGGCCAATGAATCAATTTTAACGAGCGTGCTGAATTATATGAATCGTCAACACTCGTCATTGCTTAGCTTGTCATTATCAAAGAGCTATCGTTACTTCTTCCCCATACTTGATGAACAATTAAGCGAAGGTAGAAACATTCATGGAAATTTGTTAATTCTCCAAGATTCTTGTAGAGAAATTAATCGAGCCTTGTCGACATGCATGGATGAACATTCACGGCAGAATATTTATTTTGTTGCTGGCTATTTAATTGGAGTTTGTATATTAAGCAAGTACATTCTTGGTCCTGTCAATCTGGACAAGCGTGTTTTACAACTCTTTCTGAATGAAACTTCTCTAACTGGATACAGCGTACATGTCGAAGAGAGCACAAGCAAACAGTTACAAGTACTTTATGAGTGCTTTAATTCTGGTATTAGAATGGTACTTCATGATGAAATTGTGAACACCTTAAAGATTCTCACCTCTGAAGAATTCTTAGCTCTTCTTGGAGATGAAGCAACGATTGAACGACATATCTCCTTAATTATTGGAAACATTGAACGTGATACGACAGTTTCGTTAATAGATAGCTCAAATTTCGTCTTTAAATTGGTGAAGCCAACACTGAACGAAGATAAGTGTTTGAGTGCCACGCTTGTAAATTATTTTAATGGCATGTTCATGCACGATACAACTCATGCTGTCGTCACTGTGACTGTTATTCCAGCTGAGTACACACATATACAAATCAAGCCTCACAAAAGAATTAT
Source organism: Naegleria lovaniensis (assembly GCF_003324165.1). Taxonomy (NCBI): domain Eukaryota; phylum Heterolobosea; class Eutetramitea; order Acrasida; family Naegleriidae; genus Naegleria; species Naegleria lovaniensis. Next base: position 405,616 of record NW_025407843.1, read on the forward strand.
CGAAATTCCACTTCGTTCTACTAAGGATGAATTGATTTTGCTATTAAGACAACAACCGCATATTTCTTTTGAGTAATAAATAATATATCATTGATTTTATACAATTTACATGAGACCATCATCCAAAAACTTCACAAATCGAGCTGCATAATGCTTGGGTGAAACAGCCGAAATTTGATTTCTATCGCTTACAAAGCCTTTGAAAATATGTTCAATTTGTTTCTTGTTGTTCCATTTCTGAAGCAGATCAATGATTCCAAAATAATAAATCTCTCTAGTTCCGTCTTCGAGAGGGAGAGAAAGAGTTCCACCATGAAATTGTTGGAATAATGATGCACGAGGTCCTCGATAGAGCTTTTTTAGAGACACGCTAGCTCTGTTGTTGTTCGGCATAAATCTTCCAAAGAATGAAGCCGTACTATCTCCGCTCTTTCTTCCTTGACTTGAAGTGTTATCAAATGGAAACTTTTTCTGAGAGCTTGGTGTTGAATTGCCTTGAGTCTGTGGTTGTTGAATAACAGGTTGGGAATGATTCGCAATTTCCTCTCCTGGCGTTATTTCAATAGTAATTTCTGAACTATTTACAACAGGTGTTTCATGATGATGAACAATATCTGCAATTGGATGAGAAGTGTTCAGTGAGGAGGATGCAGTTCCAGCATCTCCTCCTAAATATGAGGATGAAGAAACAGCACTAGAGCTTGCAACAGAGCTCTGTCCATGAATTGCTGTAAATCCATTCATATCCGAAGGAATATCTGAATCTGAAAGTTTGATCGTACAATTTTGTGCTTCTTTGAGAATGTCTGCCTCAGTTTCTGGATCTATTTTGTGAACTCCTACCAGCAAACTATAGTCCATAATTTTCATTTTCTCTAACCATTCAGCATCAAGTTGTAGTTGATGGAGAAAAACGTTTTTCATTTGAGGTCCAATGGCAAGCTTTTTTTCTCGTTTCAAAAAATCTAAATCCTTTAAAACAGGTGTTTCTCTTTTTCTTTCTTTTTCAGATGCCTCTCTTCCTATTGTTGATCCTTTCAGATCATATCTTTCGGCAACATATGTTGTTGTGTCAAATACATTATTCATAATGACAAATCTTACGTTTTTTCCTCCTTTTGGTTTTATACTGTACATTCCATAGAAACGTGTAATCAAAGTGTTAGGATTAGCCATTACATGGTTATAATAATCAGGTAATATTTTTCTCAAGAACTTGGACTCTTTCTTTGTGACAGTCTTGAGCATGTATTGCATGTCAGCAGAGAAGAAGAACAAAGCACCACTTTTTCCAGGAGTACCAAGAATTGAAAGTGATTGTTCGTGACATAAACAAACTAAAAAGTCGGACGCGTCGATACCAAATCTTTCTCTCAAATGTCTAAAAGGGAATGGTGCATAGTCATAAAAATCAAAGTATGGAAACTCGTGTGGTGGGGTTCTAGTTGTTCCTTTTTCTGGGAAAGGCATTTTGTTTGTGTTTGTAAAATCTTTGTAGGTCAACACATCTTTTTGCTTTTTAGGAGTGATTTCACTAATTGCAGATCTTATACCCATCTGAATTTGTCTCATCAAGTTATACGAGTTGTGTTCCTTATAAATGATCTCTCCCATAGCATTGACATGCCATTTCTTTTTCTTTGCATTTTTAATAATTTTCTTTGGTTCATCACTATCCTCCTCAGGCTTTAGGGCAAATTGAGTATGAACGGGAGTAGCTGGGGTGTTACCAACATTGTTGTTTGAAGAAAAAGAGTTTGCTCGTTTGTTGAGTGATGATTCAGACGCTCGAGGTGAGAGCGAATCACCGTGATGTACATTAGGCGATGACAAATTGTTTGGTGTACCATTCGATACCGTTCCTGTGTTAGCCGTAGGTGTGATACTGATTGAAATGCTTCCTTCCCGACTCAGGTTGGTTCCATTTACTTCCGCACTCGAAGTAGATTGTGTACTCACTCCATTGACACTGTTGTTATTGACCTGCTGGGAACCTTTATATGGAGCGCTCCCGTTTGTGCTGGAGCTCGCACTGTTTATGATTACCATTGGTTATTGTACTTGCCGATGATGATGAAATTGATGATGAAAGGGCAGTACCATTCTCGGCGGTGTGGTTGGGCATTTTTTTTAAATTTAAAAAAAAAGAAACGTTGGCTACACCGCAAAATACGCCATTTGATCGTCCGCAGCAACAACAACACACAAAACATGATGATGGATCCAATTTTGAATCAGCAACCACAAACAATGGTTGAATTATTTATTTCTTGTAGTAATTTGAAAAACAAAGATCTAGTTTCAAAATCTGATCCGATTGTCTCTGCTAAAATTGGAGAACGCCAAAAAACAGGAGAGGTATTTTGGAGCGATATTGGGAGAACTGAAGTTCAAAAGAATAATCTCAATCCCAAGTTTATCAAGACGTTCATGGTAGCATACAAATTTGAAGAAATTCAACATTTGCAATTTTTGGTCTATGATGTCGACAATGAAAGTTCCACTCTCGCTGATGATGATTTTCTAGGCAAGTGTGAAGTCAAAATGTCAGAGATTGTTTGTAGACCTGAAGGCCTTACAGTATCACTCAAAGATAAGCATGGACAGCAAATGGGAAACGGTATCATCACCATCAGAAGTGAAGAGAAAAGAAAGGCAAGAGATTACGTTGTCAACATTGGTCTTGCTGGAAGAGATCTTGCAAAGTAAGTGCGATATCCATCTATATTTCAATATGGAACATTGTTGGATCCCAATTTTTCATCTTTGCAAATCTGTAGGATGGATCTTTTCTCAAAGAGTGATCCTTTTTTCATCATCTCCAAATCTGTAGGAAATCAATTTGTAGATGTTTACAAGTCCGAAATTATTATGAACAATTTGAATCCAAATTGGAAGAATTTCGAAATGACCATGCAAAAGCTGTGCAACGGAGATGAGAATACTTCCATCAAAATTTCTGTGTATGACTGGGACAGAAACAGCGATCCTGACTTGGTAGGTTGATTACTGGTCATAATTTCTTTACGCTGACTTAATATTGAAATCCTCAATAGATTGGCCATGTGACTACAAGCTTGTCACAATTAAAACAAATGAGCCAAAACGGATCTAGTTTAACCATTGTGGACGATCAAAATAAGAAAAAGATCAAAAATAATGGAAAGATTGTTGTAAGCATGTTAACAATGGCTTTACAAGAGGAAGAATATTCATTTTTGGACTATTTATATGGAGGTTTGGAAGTATCTCTTCTTGTAAGCATTGATTTTACAGGTAGCAATGGTAATCCCTCTGATCCATCAGTAAGTTTTCAAGATTTGTAACAATTTCATTCATTTTCAAAATATCAACAGTCTTTGCATCACATTGGTAAAACGAATGAATATGAAATGGCCATTCGATCGGTAGGCGACGTGTTGAGCAATTATGATTCAGACAAACTCTTCCCAGGTAAGTCATTCATTGATTCATTGCAATATGCAAAACTTATGTCGTAGCATATGGATTTGGTGCAAAGCTACCAAGTGGACAAGTTAGCCATTGCTTTGCATTGAATGGTAATCCAGCAAATCCATTCTCGCAAGGTATTGATGGTATTTTACGTGATTACAGACTTGCCTTGAACACAGTTCGTAAGTACATTCTGTTTTTTGAACACTTTTTTAATGATTCATAACTATAATAAGAATTGTATGGTCCCACTAATTTTGCTCCAACTATTCAAACAGCAGTTGCGTATGCTGCTCAAGGAGCCATGGAACAAAGTCAACAAAATCAAAAATACTTTATTTTATTGATTATTACTGATGGTGAAATTACTGGTAAGTAGAATTATCCTCAATACATCTTATTATTGACAATAAAAGATATGCCTGAGACCATTAAGGAAATTGTGAATGCATCTCATTATCCTCTTTCCATCATTATTGTTGGAGTTGGATCAGCTGATTTTTCATCCATGGAAGCTCTAGATAGCGACAATCGAAGATTGCAAAGTGGTAGTAATGTGGCAGTCAGAGATATTGGTAAGTTTCATTGTAGCATATGTAGTTGTTACTGATATGGATCTGCAGTTCAATTTGTTCCATTCAGACAATTTGGACCTCAAAACTACACCTTGCTTGCCAAAGAAACACTCAAAGAGGTTCCACAACAAGTTTGTGAATATTTCAAATCGAAGAAAATCAAACCAAAGAACAAGGTGTAAGGTGGAAGATTTAACAAAATCGAACATAATAAAAAATTGAATTTGCCGCCATTCAAATCGATTAGTTTTTAAAAAAATGGAAAAGTCATTGCAACTGTTACATGAATTGAACCAAACAAGAGACAATGTGTTGCCTGCATTCAATGTAAGTGTCCATCCCATGATGTATATAACTTTCGATTACAACGATTTTGTGCGTCATTTACCACCACAGACAGAACTCGTGTCATCCGTTATCAGAGAAATTAATTCACTCTCGGAACAAATTTTCGAAAATTTAGTGACACAAAACACACAAAGTGATCAAGTCAGTGAAGAGGATTTGGAAAAGCTCCGAATGTCTTCGGCTGTTACGTTCACAATTTATGAAAGATATAAACGAATTTTATTGGCCTATTTACACACAAGATTGGAAAGAGTCAAAACGATTAGTACACTCCACACACATGAATCCATAAATATTGAAAACACAAAACAATGGAAAGATTTTAGTGACAATGAGCAACGATTTGCTACGGAATATAGAAAGCTCGTTGAAAGTTATGGCGAGGACATTGGCTTTGACATGTTCAAATTTATTCAGCCACCAAAAGGTGATTGTGTGGAAGTAGAGGTGTTGCAAACCAGTGGAAGTCGTTTGTTAGAGAGTGGTAAAACTTATCATTTGGTTCAGGGCTCTCACTTGTTTATTCAACTCAGTGATGCAGAATATCTTATTCAACAAGGTCTTGTGAAACTAGTGTCGTAAGGAATGTGAAATTAAATGTATTGAGATTTTTGTTGTTCATTCAATAAATTAAATAATAACTGTTGTAATTTAATGATTTTGACAAGTTGAAACACAGCGCTGTATGGCTTGAGCAGTTCATGAATGGGTGCTCAACATTCACTAAAATTGAAACTTTTTAAGGTCGTACCCGTGTTGGTCATTGACACTTAACAATAACAGAGTAATTCCTTTGAAATCTTCAGAGAGAAGATATATGCAAAGTAGAGTGTGCTGTCGTCGGTGACTTGCTGTTTGATGCTTTGCTTCCATGCTTTGACTTTGTTGAGTTGGTGTTTTTCCAATCGCTTTTCTGCATGAGCCGGAGTTTGAAATTGCAGACAAGCAACTTGTGTCATCTTACCTTCTACATGTCCTGAATGTAAAAAGTATAAAATTCGCATGGCATGATGAAGGATAAAGTCAACTTTCAAAAGATGTAACTTCTCTAATTGAACAATCCAATCCACCATTATAGCATTAATTTCTTTGTTAGTTTCTTTGGTGCTTCTTCTAGCGAGTGTTGATCGAATTCCATGTTAAAACGTTCCGATCGAAAGCTTTTGGCTGGTATCCACAATAGCTTTACTTTTCCTTCATAGGTTGTAACGTATTGCTTTCTCTTATTTAACGCTTTCTTTTTCTTAATATTTGACCATACATCTGTACAAATGTATTCTTCGTCCTCATCTTCGTCCTCTTCATCTTGTTTCAATATGTTATGAGAATATTCTGTTGTTTTTGTACGTGAGCTAACAAAGCTCCATTCCGTACGAATGTCAACACTCTGTTTTGTTAATACTTGTTTTTTGTGTTGATGCTTGATGGCTTTTTCTGCACTTCTTCCTCGAGTATGGATTAAAGTCCATATTTTGTTTTTTCTTTTTGTCAACAGTACAGAATCGATGATTGTATCAGAAATGGAGTTCAAAAACCAAGACATGCAGGAAATATCACACCACATAAAGGCGCTACGTTTGGACGTGGTATTTTCACTTTTTTGAGATAAAAAGTGAGGAATTGCGACATGAATGTTTGTCATGTTATGCGTCCATATGGGTTCAGAATAATAATTATCATCGCCTTCTCGTACAATATTACAATATCTTAGTGAAAAAATAAAATTTGACGCCAATATCATTGCTTGTTGTTTGGATCTCAAATCAAAAGGAGCGGCCACAGCATTCTTAATTTGTGACAATAATTGTATTCGCATTTTGTTTCTGCATTCAAAATCTTGTACTGTAAAAATATGTTCTTCATCTAATTCTAAATTTATATCTTGATGATCATTAAGAATTCGGAATAACTCTTCCCTTTGAAAAACTTTACAAGTGGGTGTAATACTCGTCAGATAACCAAAGAAAGATTTGTAAAAGGATGGCCATGATGATATTTGGTTATCATCGAAGGAAATTCGTTGGTGCCATCCTCTGCACACCAAATCACAACAATGAACAATATTTTCTAGTGGCAAGTAGCTTAAAATACTATTGAATAAATCAAGCACTTGAAATAGGTAATTCCAATCCATGATGATGATGATTCGTACTTTTCATGTTGGACGAAATTTTCATAGAATGTGAGCAGAAAATTTTTTTTGATTTGTTTTTAAAAATTAGAAAAAAAATGATTGGTTCCAGCCAACGCTCATTCTTGCTCTGCAGAGGAAAAAACACACCTCTCAAACACGGGTTGTTGGAGCAATTCAAGACTCATCATCTTCAACCTCATTTATGTTGAATCATCATCAACATCTCAATGCTCGATTGTTTAGCTCAACCCGAGGTGTATTGGAATCATCATCCCGAGTGGAAAGTATTCCTACAAAGAAACCAGTGAATAGGCTCTCCACCAAGTTTACTCCTTTCGTTAGAAAATCTGCACAAGAATACCAAAAAGATGTTTCAGATAGTATTGAAAGTCATAAAGCACTAGTGGAAGGCGGATATATTAAACAAATTTCATCAGGAGTTTATACTTTTTTGCCATTGGGAACCAAAGTTTTAGAGAGACTCATTGCTGTAATTGACAAGTCATTGCAAAAGGTTGGCTGTGAAAAGATCATTATGCCTTCATTACTTCAACAAGAATTATGGGAAGAAACAGGAAGATGGCAAAGTGCTGGAAAAGAGTTATTCAGACTCACAGATAGAAAGGATCACAAGTATTGTTTAGCTCCAACTCATGAAGAATGTGTTACTGATGTGGTCAGATCTCTTGTTAATTCTTACAAACAGGTGCCTTTAAGACTTTATCAAATCGGAGTGAAATTTAGAGATGAGTTGAGACCAAGATATGGCTTAATGAGAGCTAAAGAATTTTTGATGAAGGACTTATATTCTTTTGACCTCGATAGAGAGGGTGCCTACAAGGCCTATGACGAAGTGGTAGGAGCATATAAGGAAATATTTGACTTGTTGGGATTGGATTATGCTATGGTAGAAGCTGACACAGGAAATATTGGTGGTGATAAATCACATGAGTTTCAAGTTCTATCAGAAGTTGGAGAGGATTTTATTTGCAAATGTAATTGTGAGCACAGATACTCTGCAAATATTGAAAAAGGCGTTGGAGCTCCATCAGACGCATTCTCAACAATTGATATTAATTATGCAACAGAAGTTATGAATTTTTCTACCAACTTTGACACACTCATGCGAGTATTGGATGAGTTATCTCCAGAGTTAGATGCTTTTTATACGTGCACCGAACCAGTGAAACATGTACACGGATCAAAAGAGGGATACACAAGAACAGTTATTGTTACTCGTAAGGGAGACGAGCCCAATGATATCAAGGTTAAAGATATGATCAAGTCTGTTGAAAATGTAGAAATTAATCTTGCTGACATTGTACCAATGAACACTGTCAAAGACTCTATCAAACAAAAGTCTAGCTCTAGATTGATTCTCATGATAGATTCATACGTCGATCCAAATATATTAGCAAAATTCAACGTAGAAGGTGGAGGGGTTGTTGGTGTTAAAGCTGTTTTAAGAAAAGTTAAGCCCAATGACATTTGTATTAGCAATAATCCAGGATGCAAAAATACCAACATGACTATCAAGAAGGGAATTGAAATAGGTCATGTTTTTTATTTGGGAAAAAAGTATAGCGAACCCATGAAAGTATATATCGCAAACGACAAAGGAAAAAGAGATTTTGCAGAAATGGGATGTTATGGAATTGGTGTTTCTAGATTGTTCCAAGCAATAGCAGAAACCCATCGAACAGAGGCAGGTATTTGCTGGCCAATGATTATTGCTCCATTTAGGGCTTCGGTCATTCCTATTGTCCCAACTGCAAACATGCTTAATAATTGCTCACCCGAAGAGGTTGAATCAAAACGACAACAGGTTATTGATGCGTCTGAAGATATTTATCATCAATTGAATTCTCTGAGCGCATTTAAGGGAGAAATATTATTTGACGATCGTTTAAAGGAAAGACCGCCTGTGAAAATGTTTGATATGGCTAGATTTGGTGTACCCTATGTAGTTGTGATTGGAAAGGAATTGTTAGAATCAAATGTTGTGGAGGTACAGGATAGAGCTAAAAATCTAAGCACAAAGATGACTGTACCTGAGGCAGTCAAATTCTTTGAACAAGTATCTGCAAAATTCGAAGAACAAATGAGCAAATTCTAATTGTTGTCATAACCCATGTCAAACATGAAGCGATCGTACAAACTTGCCAAAAGACACTGCATTCCTAAAAAATGTCTACAGATCCAACTCGACAATTATCTGGGACCAACAAGACTGCTGATAATGACGATGATATTAGAGAACCATTCTACATTTATCTTCAAAATAGTGAATTAAACACAAATCTTCAGAAATATATTTCTGCCTTTGTGCAACACATTGCAAGCATTTTAGAACAAGATGCTCCGAATGTTAGACGGATCGTTTCTTTTCTTCCCGAACGCAATGGCATTCTACTCTTTGGCTTTCGGAGATCTACCATCAAAGTATTATACTCGTTTTTGAAAAGTTTGGATCAGAAAAAGCATAATATTAATTTTGAAATTAATCTCGTGTTAGTCGAGTCTCACAAAATGACTCATGATTTTAATTTCTAACAAAAACTCGTGAAGATAATCCTCCTAGATTTTATGTTACATTCAATCAGAGATTCGGAATGTTTCTCAGTGCTCGCCTCCCCTATTACAATAACCGGTCGTACGAAAAATCTTTGCGATGACATCAACATCAAAAACAAATGCACAACAGCGCTTGGGAGGCTATCATTCATTTCTTCACCGCCGCTACAGACAATAACCATCATTCAACAAGTCGAGTCTTACGGCCATTTCTATGTGTTTTCTTCATTCTATTATGTGTACTTTGTTTTAATATTACACAAGTTTGGAATAAGAGAAAAGATGACATGTCTTCAACAACTTCCGAAGGTTTGCTTCCGAGCATTCATTCACAACACGTAACAGTCGAATATTTACAAAAGGAAATTGAAAGACTGAAAGAATCGTTGGGTAGTAGTGTTGTGCTGAATCATTATCAGCCGCCAAAGGTTCCTCTAATTTTTAACAAGTTTGTCATGTGGAAAAAACAGTCCGAGATGCCACATGTCAGCGAAGAAGGACCAACGATTCTGGAAAGCGATTATCAATGCACGAAATATAGAATTGACTTGTCTAGAAAAATAACAGAGTTTACCTCTTGCCGTTTAGAAAATATTTGCATCAATCGAAAGGGAGAATGGCTGATATTCACACATTCCAAAAAAGCACAAGAATTATCTGGAAAAGCATGGGTCTATACCAATAGTTATTATTTTGGAAGCGAAAATCAAATGATACGTGTTCATGTATTACCACCACCTGCTGAGGTGATTATCAAGAATTCTACCACAATATTGTTTGAAACAAGTCGGCATGAAAAAATTTCACACAAATTAGAAGGAAATATTACTTTATCCAGTTCATTTAAATGGATTTCAAAACCTACCTTCGCAACCTCAAGACATGAATCAGGAAATATTGGTCATGCACTTTTAGATAATTTTATTTTACTATTTAACTTGATGCTCAACTTTGGTTATATGAATTCAGATAGCCATGTCTTATTTATGGACAATTTATTTGAACGTTTGGTTCAAAATGATCCTGTCATTCTGGCACAACAGTTACAGAAAGGGGAACGTGCAACAAACATGTCACTGGCATGGGCTGGACTGCTTTCATCCAATCCTCCTCTTCAAAAGTGTGCTAATCCACAAATTGGAAATACATTGGACTAGCCCCTTGTTTAATCAACAAGGAAATCGATCCTGACGTAATTCAGAGACATGGTCACGAAATAGATACTTGTTTCTCATCGTTAATGGCAGGCTCAACAGGCTCACTGTATTCCTTTGTTGAAGGAAGAGAAACGCTCATTACCTTATTCAAGAAATATTTATTTGGTCAGCTTGGAATTAAGAATCCTCACTCTCACAAAACTCTCATCATTGCAATTCAAAACAAACCTACCAACACCGAACATCGAGATTCCATAATTAATGTTGACAAAATCGTGGCCTATTTGAAAAGTAGACAACAAGAGTTATTGGAGTTTGCAAACTCACAACGATCTCTCAAGTATGAATCTGTTGAAATTATCAATTTGAGATTAGAAAGAATGTCATTCATTGAACAATTGAATTTATTCAACGTAATGGATGTTTACATCACTTCACAAGGTGCTGCTTCTTACATGTCCATGTTTCTTTCAAAACCAAATGCCATTATGGTGTACGTGCCAATGTGTTTTGCTTCAACAAAAACATGTTCTGATTCCAATTTGAGAGTTCATGAAACATTTTCTAATGTACGAGTCATCTCATTGTTGCAATATACAGAATTATTGGAATGTGTGATTGGAAATTCAGATGAAGACGTTGGCTATCCAGTCCTTCCAGACTTTGCTTATTCAGAAGATTTTGGAGATTGTAATGAAAGAGTGAAACCAGAAGGATTGTTTAAGATTGTGAGTGACGCTCTATCCAAGACTCTTTAAGATTTTGGAAACTATTATGGAAAGTTTCAGAAGAACCTGATGCATGTTGATCAATTTTTACCATGTTCACCTTGATCTTTTGAGCACAACTATAATTGTCAACAACGAACCCAAGGATGATTTATTGAGAATTACTGCTCTATCATTTCAAGGAAAGCAGAAATGTCCTCTTCCCAGTAGGCATGTTGTTGTTGCTCATTCATTACATTCATGTTATTGGAGTGATCATTATTGTTGATGATCAATTTACATGAGTGATAATCCTTAAAGCACTCACTCTTTCTAATAATGGAAATAAAGGTTTGCATCAAATCAGGAAAAAGCACCAGTGCCTCTTCCAACTGTTGCTCCAACGTCCTTGTTGAAGCTTCTTTCATCGTTGATGACGACGAACTGGAGGATGCATCCAAAGTGGATCTGAATTGGAGTGCGTTTCAGCTTCACTACTACATGACGATGTTTTCACTTTCTTGCTCAACGTCGATTCATTCTCGTCTGTCTGATCTTTGGTTCGCTTATTCTTGTGGTTGTCATCCATTGTGTTGCTTGCAATATCCTTTGGTTCTCTTTGGCCTTCTTCAGTGGCTCTATTCTCCATATTTTCCTTTTTGATCTTCTTTCTGCGACCTGCTTTCAAGTGTTCTTCATGCATGGGTCGATCCTTCTGATAACGCAGCAAATAGAGTCCACACTTGTTACACAGTTTCTTTCCATGCTCTGGATGCTTTCTCCATAGTGGAGATTTCTCAGTGTTACAATTAAAACAGCGAGTTTTGTTTTTCTCAATGCGGTTCTTCATTTTGGAATTCCTTGTCGAGGTTGTTTCTTCGACTGGTACTGGAATACTATTTACATGACTATTGTTAGGAACAAATTCTGTAATGTACATCTTGTTATCTACTGAGGTGTTACTGGTCAGGGCATGTTGGGTGTTCACTTCTGTGGTTGGACATGTCAAAGAATCACAACGTACTCTTGAACTTGATTCATGTGTATATATCAATGGAAAAACAGAGTGCTCACCTGATGGAATGACATGTTGACATGGTACTGAAGATGAGACAAACATGGTTTCTTTGGATGGAGCATGCACTGGAGAAACGTCTTCAGGCATTCTATAATTACAATGAGTTCTACTGTTCAACGTGTGTGAGGACGAGCAGACGTTATTCATGGGCCAATATTGGCCATTTCTATCAACACCATTCGAAGTAAAATGACAATGATGATGATTCATGACCGTCATTGAGGGGTTAATCACTCGATGAAGAATGGTTGGACCATGTGACGCGTTCGAATAATGGGATGAACATGGAGAGGTGTTCATCATGTGAAAACCGAATGGATTTAAACATGACAGCAATGGGTTCAAAGAGTTTGGATCTCTGATATGTTTTGAGGACGTTTGTGAGCATGCAATAACATGTTATTGTTGTTGGTCGATAAACGAGTCGAGGCAAACGACATTTTTGATTTCGCGTATTGTTGAGAGTGTGTTTGAATGTTTTTTCGCGTTGTGTTTTTTGGACAGAGCTATTAACTGATTCGCTCTCTCTCGGTTTGTGGTTCTAGTCAGGGGATTTGAATGTTCTGACAAGAGACGGTGTTTTTGGACTTGTTTGCACTAATGACATGTGATAAAGAACCACTGTCCTCCTTGTGTATACCATGCGACGGAGATTATTAATAAAAAAGGCGATTTTCAATACTTCATTAATGAAACAGAACGAATTCCATCGGATGCATAATTGCTGTTGTGAATCTAAAGGTTTGGCAACCATGTATTAAATGGTCGACATTCCAATGAATCACAAATCTCAATCGAATCATTGACTTTCCTTTTGATATGTAATAATTCTGTCTCTCTCAATAAGAAACATTCCCATTGTGGCATGCACAGTATCAACAAATCTATTCTTTCTTAACAATTGAACTCTCTTGTGAAGTATTACGGAGTCATACTCTGAAAAAACTTTCCAAAGATCCAACCATCCTTTGAAGAATGGTCTCCACGTACCACTCGTCAACACCACCACCCTCACTCACAGTCATCATTGTTCCAGCTGGAAATAATGTTGCAATAAACTCATTGAACACACTTGGTTCTGTTCCAGAGGAATACATTCCTAATTGGTGTAGTAAAGGTAATTGTTGAGATTGTTCTTTTTGTTCTTGAAATTTCTTGTGTTTTTCGTGGAAAGTGATTTCATTCTCATCTGTGTGGTTGGTGTGTTTCACATGGAAAACAAACCATTCCATAAAGATGTCCAGTTCTCGACTTTGTAAGGTTTCCAATGTGGCCAGAGTCGTATTCTTGTTGGCCAATACATTTCCATCTTTTAAAGATATGTTTTCAAATGTACAAAAACGTCGTTCCATTGGTAACCAATACTTTTCATACATTTCAAATTGTTTCTCTTCTGTTTTGAACAGAGACAAGACATGGTTTTTGATTAAATCTGATTGTGCCAAATCAATTCCAGGTGTTTTGATGAAAAACAATATTTGATTTGCTTTTCCAGTGTGATAGAGATCCTTAAATCGTTCCTGTGCATTCATTTCATGTTGTTGATATTCAACTGTAACGAACCGTACATGTTGAAGTAAATGTTTCATGTGAAATGTTTGTAAACGCTCAATTTTCTTTAAGGGAAATCGTGGAGATCCTTTTTCATAGAATTGTAAAAGAGATGATATGCTGCTAGAATCCAAGGATTGAAAAATTCTGTTGAAAAGTCAACGGATGAGACTCTACAAAGCCCAATCAAGACTGCAAAATAAGTTTTTCTGTCATCTTGACTTGGGATTAATCGTGAATGTTGTTTCATGCGAAGAAGCCAAGAGTCGTGAGGTTGGCCCGAGTTCACTGACTGTGGATGATCATTAATGTATCAAGAAATTGATCCATTTTCATTGGTGTGCATTCGTCCATATTCACAAATAATATTCTGTGAAGTTTGTCAATCATTTCATTAAAAAGGTGTTGTCTAGATGGATCATTATTTCCTTCTTCGAGAATCACATCCCTCATGGCACATATGGCGGTCATGAGTGTGGTAAGTCTTTGTTGTCCATCAATACAGTAGAGGGAAGCAGACAATGCTGAGGACGATCCAACCGAACCAGTACTTTTGTGTTGTTGTTGCTGAAGAAAGATCTTTCCAATGTGATGACCATTCAAGGCGGTGCTTTCACAAATATTATTCCACAATGTTTTTACATATTTCGGAAGCCAACAGAATTTTCGTTGGAAAATGGGAATGTGAATTTGTGTGGAATGTAAAGAGTGGAAGAAACTGTCGAGATTGTGTGGTTCTATCTTGACCATGATTGTGTTGTTGATCTTTTTTTTGTTGTTACAGTTCTCTTCTCCCTTCTGCTTACTATTTATAGCTTCCACAATCATTCCAAGTCAGCCAGCCCAAATCTCCTAAAGAGCAAGTTGATATTCAAGCATTCACAAGCAGCAAAAACTTTGATCGATTTGGTGAGAGGCCGAGTGAAAATTTCAAATATTGGAAACCCCGAGTGAAAATTGGAATACGTTCAACTCCTTAATAACATTGAAATATTAAACTTGATTCATTGGTTTAGAAAGATCAAACTCTGATGATTGTGTTGGAATGGTTGAGGTCGACATGGGATTGCTTTGTGTTGTGAAAGTAGATGTGGGAGAGGAACGCTCTGCACATTCTGGATACCTGAGATCCGAGTCACTAGCAATAGGTCCTGGAGTTGACGGTGGTGAGAACATTGTTGCCGTATTGGGTATAATCTTTGGAGATGTTCCTTCGGAGACAGACGACATGCAAAGTACAAATTTTCCAAAGCCGTTGGGATAGTATTTGGTGATGTCTCCTTCGTTTGCAAGAATATATGTGAAAAATCCAGTAATAACGACACAGGCTAAATCAATCGCCAAATTCTTATGAATAGCAACATAAATACCATAAACATCCCAATATACAACAAATGTTGGCAAGAAGATAATTCCAAGAATGAATGCTGATATCAATGAGATGTTAAATAAGGTCATGGATTTGGTGAATCGCATTTCTCGAATATTTCTATGGGCGAGTTTAAGCCGCTTAAATATCAGAAAAGTATAAATTGTGAAACAGATGATTAAAATACTTGGTGCTACAATCATGGATATTGCTGCAACTGCAAAAAGTGGTGCGGTAGATTTTAAAACAATGCATACAATGACACCAATGATCATGATGCAACAATTAAATGTATAGATGCTCAAAATTAGAATAATGTTAAATCGAGAGAGGGACTTCTTAGTGGTGGATGTTTTCAGTAAATCTACAATATGTCCCCAATGAACAAGAAGAGCCATAAAGGAAAACGCATACAAGCACATTGCAAGGGCTCGGAAACATCCCCACAACAGGTCAGAGCTTTGAGAGTCATTAAAAAAGCTAAAATTCCAAAGGAAACAAATAATATTCTCAATCATTAAGCATACGGTGCCTAAAAACGTTTTTTGAGCGGATTTGTAGGTCATCATCGGTGTGTTTTCTTAAAACCTACCTAAAATCTCGAAGAGCAAGATCACTGATCTTAAATCAGTGAACACAAACTCTTCCAAAGCAATTCGTAAATAAACAAATGGAGCAAAACGAGCTTGCATTTGGTTTGCAATTTCACTTTTCGACCGGAATATCACTGCTCTTCTTTTGGTTAAATACAATGGAATGATGTTATAGATTGCTGCTAACAGAAGTGACATGGCAAGGAGAATAAGAACTAACAGAGGTGATCCGATATACTTGAATGGAATTAAAAAATTGTAGTAAGCGTCTCCACATTGAAAAGCAAAACGTTTTCCAAATTCGTTTCTGCACCAACACATGACAGGGTTCACAAATTCTTCTAAAAAGAGCGTATTGAACATGTGAAGAGTGTTGTCATTGTTATCCGAATGGTTTTTCAAATAAATGTTTGAATAATAATTATCAATCTGGAAAAACCTCCAATCAATAATTCCTACATTAAAATCCTCTTTTGTATCGTTGAATGAAAGAAGTGTGCTAATCCTTTGCTGAGAAATTCCAATGTTGCAATGTTTCAACAATGATCTCTGTAATAATTCATACGATGGAAATCGAGAAAGACATTTTGAGTTTTGGGATTTGAGTGGACTCTGCTCTGAAATGGAATTAATAAACAGTTGAGAATGATTACTATTACAATGAATACAATAATTAATCATTCGGAAATACTGTATTCGGAATCTTTCATTCTCGACAAGCGATTTAGTTAAATTGAAGCAGACATTGGTATCAATAGAACACTCACAAAAGTATTCTACACAAATTGAATTATTGCTCTTGTTGGGAGCTTGGGTTTTGATGTCTTCCAACAAATCAGTATCATCACATAAATCGGAAAATGTATTATCCAGCACAAAATTCGTTACCCAATAACTTTGAGTCAGTGGTTTGAAATATGAAAAATCTCTATCATCTGGATATGAAATATTGTTCAACAAGAGAGCAGCCATTCCATTGAGACGTTGAGAGGAGTCGTTCGGAAAAGTGATATCATCATTTTCTTTTGCGTGGTGCTGATTATTTAAAAGCGACGGAGGCTTTGCCAGTGTTGATGGAAGAAGGAAAACACACAGTAATACAAGAAGAAGTTGTTGTTGCGCATGAATGAAAAACATTCTTTGAGTTGATGATACAGATCGTTGAGAGGCAGAGTGAAACTTTTTGTTATTGGTGCTCATGAGAAACCGGTGCTATGTTCTTCTTTTGGGTTTGTGAGAGATGCAACGAAGGAGTCGATTGCCTTCAGATGCAAGAGATACAAAACGACAGAGAGGTATTCAACTTGTACAACTGGGACACTGAAAGTTCTTTACCTTTTGCAAGAATGAAGTCTTCGATATTGCATAAGCATCTTTCAATCCTTCGAAATGGTTAATGTTTGAAATGGTTTTGTAAATTGATAGTTGAAAAAGTCAACAGCTGCCTTTTTTATTTCGAAATTGAAAACCATTTCTAAAATGTGTCGTGGCTCGATTGAGGTAATTTAATTAACCAATTTCGAAGGATTGAAAGATCTATTTAAAGAACCTTATTCGAACCATAATTTACAATATCTGATATGGCAGAGTCGAACAATTGTTACTTCTTCTTAATAAGCTTTTATTGGGTTTTATGTACTGGTCTTTTATATTGTTGTGACAATTTCAACTTCCACCCATTTTTGTCACAACAATTCAACTAATTTCTTCCATATAACTGAATTACTCTCTCTAAAAAAAAACAATGTCAACCACAGAGTCCACTCAAGGTTCTTCCTCAAGAAGAGGTCAACAGCACAAAAGAAGTGCTCCAACCGGTACTGCACGAAGACATCACAATTGGTTTGATACCTTCTTTGACGATCCATTCATTAGTCGTTTCTTCCCAACTCGTTTTTCAAGAGGTTCTACGGGTAAAGAGATCACTGGTACCGATACAACCGCTCTTACTACACCTGACTTTATTCCTCTCACCGATGTAAGCGAAACCGATACTCTTATTAGAATTGTATGTGATTTACCTGGTCTCTCTAAACAAGACGTTAACATCGATCTCGACGAAGAGAATAGAATTTTGACGTTGAGTGGAGAAATTACACGTGATAAACAAGAGGAAAATGAAACTTTTCATTCTCTGAAAGGGTCTACGGCAACTTTAGAAGAAGTGTTTACTTACCTCAAGAAGCAGATTTGAGCGGTATTAAGGCAAGAGTGGAGAATGGAGTGTTGAGAGTGACTGTTCCGAAAATTGAACAGACATCCAAGAAGTGAAAACAATAGCTATTGAATAATATCTGACAAAAGCGTAATGAAGAAACCTTCACGTTGTAAATATTGATTTCATTAAAGAACGCTGTCCCTTACAAAAAGTTCAAGGGCAGTTCTCTCAAAGATGTAAGCCATATGCGATGAGTGTTCATTTTCAACCAAACATTTTAAAATATCAACATGCGATTAGTACGCGAAGTGTTAGAGGTTGTGTTCCTCAGTCAGAACAAGATGACGAAACTGTTGATGTCGTTAATAGGACAATTTTAAGAATTATTGTTTCAACATGTTCTGCATTGAAGAAGGAAATGTTATACCTCCATCCGGAGCCAAGTACTCGGAAGAAAAACTGAATATTCTCTCCAGCATTAAAGCCAATTTGATTAAGGCTTCTGAAGGAATGACTCGGATTGGTTATGAAAAAGGAACAGGTACAAGCTTTTATTTGCTTCCAAATGTTATTTGTACCAACTCACATGTGGTAAAGACTTCCCCTTTCATCTACCAGAACTCCTACTTGAAAGCCAAACAAGCATCATTCAAAAAACTTTTACCTGCAGAACAAAAGGTGCTCTTCTCAGGAACAGATATCCCTAACGCTGTCAAAAGAAAGGTAAGATCCTTCCTCCATATGTTGAGATCCATTATCATCCACTCCTTGAAAGGTTATATCAGTACTTGAACTTGTGATAGGCATTGTTCCTCCAAGTGGTCACCACTCTCTGCCGTTGTAGAATAACAAAGACTGTAATGATGAATGAAATGTTAGAATTGTAAATATTTTCATAGTAAATAATCAAAATCCTTTTTACTACTTTCACTTTTAGCTTTGGGAGAACCAAAATGCAAAAAGTCACCTATGGTGACTAGAAATATGCAAAGAAGAACGCAATGATAATTAGAATGTACACCACAGTAAGACTAAAGCCATGGAAATAATTGCTCTTTCCATCAATAGTCACATAGTTGAGAATGATCACTGCAAAGAAAATGGCAACCAAATCGAGTTGTGGGAATGTTAAACTGAACACTTTTGTGAAATCATCTTGGAAAATAATTACGCTGAATATAACAAGTGCAGGTACTTGAATTAAAGCAGTTTGAATACCTGCAACGTTGCCAATTTCCAAAGACAGCGTGACATTGTTTTGCAAAGCAAACTACAAGAAATAACGTTACAAAAAATTCATGAAACACTTTCACGCCTTACCTTAATGGCACTGACAATTTCAGAAATATTCGGAACGACAGCAAACACGGTGAGGCCGGCAAATTCTAAAGGAATTTTAAGCTCATGAAATGCTGGTTCCATAGATTTTGTCATACATTCTGCCACAAACGCGAACGCCACTGTAGCAACAAGTAAAATAATGACACACAACCATCTGGGCCATTCGGCTGCTCCATGTCCTCCATGGCCCTTGTTTTTTCCTTTCTCTGAATCTTCGTCATCCATTTTTGGAGGTCGTAGATAGTACTTGTTGTGTGTCTAGAATATTGTGTTAATGAAACATAATTGTCATAGTAATGGGACCCCTTACCTTCAACGCAAATATCAAACCAACCAAATAAGCAAGAGGTAGAATGGCTGCGGTTGTAAGCGCCAAAGGTTTTACTTTGTGGAGATATATTGGATCCTTAGTAAAATCTCTTTCCACATAAAAACAATTCTGGCATGCCAATGAATAGAGAGGGCTAGTACCATTGTTTGTTGAGTTGCGTCGAGCATCTACTCGTGGCCTTGGAAATCCAGTAAAGTGGCTGGTGGAGTTGTTTGTATTATTTTGGAATATTGCTGTGTCCATACACTGTACACAGCTTAATTCATAGTCTGAAAGCATAAATAACGTAGATATCATTTTAGCCATAATTAATGAATGCGAAAACTTACTTCCATAAATTGTGTAAAAAAGAGATGGAACAAAACATCCAACAACGGCAACCAGCAGCAATAAGGCAGAGGTTCCAGCAGCATGTCTGTTAAAGTATTGAACTTGATGTTTAAATCCACCAGCAATCATACTTAAACCAGGTATTAATAATGTATCTGCTAAAAAACTTCCAGTTACTGCTTGTACAATGACAGTAGATAATCCTTTCCACAAAGTTGCAAAATACAAGATAATCTCTACCACTGAACCAAAAGATGCATTCAGAAAAGCTCCAACAACATAATTACTCTGAGCAGATATTGAGCTCACAGCCTTGCTGATGTAGTAGCTAAGAGGAACAACAGCTAAAATACAAGAAATGAAGATACCAATACCATACTCTTCAACAAACTCATCTCCAAAAGCAAATCCTAGAATTATACTCAATGGTACAAAAGGTAGCATATTAATGAGTATAACGTTTGCACCAAATAAAGAGTATTTGTAGTAATAAAGGTTAAAAGCCTGATAGGTACAAACTATTATATCACTCTCGACATTGGGAGGAAATTGATGGCTAACATGAAGCTCCAAAAAACTCTTGAATAATAATTTGATTCCTTGATATTGAACTTTGGAAATTGGAATTCCAAATACTGTGAGCCAAGCAAGTAGACAGCACCAAGCATGAGCAATCACTAACATTGGTGCCAATATAACACACCAAATGATCATTGCAACAATCTTTACAAATCTGTTTTCCTTCTTTCGGAGGTTATAGTAATTAATATCTGTAGATTGTGAATTATCGTCTGCATTTCCAGCTAAAATAGAAGTGTTCTCGTTTGGGTTATTTGAGTTAATGACATGATCTTCAGCAATTATCCGTTCTACGTATTGTCCAAATGGATAAAAGAAATAAAAGGCAAATTCAAAACACTTTTTGCCATAACTAATACAAAATATGCTCAAAAAGCATAAAATTCCAACGAAAATATACACCAGAAACAGCCACCATCCAAAAAGAATTGAGTAGAGAATATTTCCAAAACCCAACATTCTATTTCTCTCAGGGTTTTTAACTTGCTCTGGTTTAAGGCCCGTTACTGGCTCATAAAGTGATTTTACCTTTTCACTTCTTTCTGCGATATCTCTTTTCGACACGTGACCTGTAAATAAAAAGTCATAACCAGAAAACGATCAATTTCACCAAAATTTGACACACAACTTCTAAATAACTGTTAAACCTACCAGCAAAAGGCATAATACCGAACATTGAATTCAATACAGCTTTTTTTGTTTCCAGTTCATTTTCCTCTTCTGGGATCATTATATCGGACATGGCATCCGCTTGTTCGTGTTCATCAATTCTCACGTGTTTTCTTCTTCTTATCCCACTTGAAGTGTTGCTGGTAAGAGCATGTTGTATCATATCCTCCGTCATTTCTTCACTGCCCCGACTGGCTCTATTTCTAGCATCTTGACCAAAGTCTTGAAAGGCTCCATGATGATCGGAAGAGGAAACAATTTGAGGCTCTTCTTGTTGGTACCCACTACTTTGATACGGGGAATAATGTTCCGACATGAAGTGTTGTAAGTGTTGTTGTTGTTGTCTGTGTGGATTGGTGTGAGAAGAGGAATTGTTGTTTTGGGACATTTTTTCTTCTCTTGAAAATCATCTAGATTTTTTGAAGATTCGAGTAACAACCTTTCTTCAATAGTAAAACCACTAATGAATCGTCCTTTATTGTAATGAGGCAATAGTAAGGCTGTTCTCTCATCATGATGTTTTACTTTTGTTGAAGGTGAAACAAAAAAATGAAACAAAGCTTGTTAGAAGGTTTGAATGCAGAAGGTAGCTTTCTTCAAACTGGTGATGATGTTCCAACAACGACTTCATCATCAGCACGGAAAAAACAAATCGGAGCATATAATCCTCAATTATTATCATCAAATCAAGACAGTACCACTGAACCCATCAATGATGAAGTGGTCGATCAAGAAATTGCAAGCATGAGCGAAGACCAAAGTAAAAGACAATTAGAGTGGATGTATGATAAAAATTTCGAAAATAATAATGAGGCCTCATTGGAGGAGTATCTAGTAGGAAACAAAACTTTGGATAAATTAGTGAAAGGAGGAGATTTTGTGGAAGAGGATTACCGAACAGTTCAAGAGCAGCACATGCCTGGTGCTCTCTTTGTTCATCATGAAGCAAAACATCATGGTGACGATACTATTGATGATCCTTTAGCGAGGATGAAACAGCAAAGTCTGGCTAGAATGAAAATGCTTTTGCAGAACCCTGAGTTGTTGCAAAAAGAATTGGACAAACGAAAGAAAGAAAAGAAAAAACAAGAAAAGAAGGAGAGAAAAGAGAAAAGGAAGGAAAAAAAGAAGGAAAAGAAAGAAAAATCAAAACAAGAAAAGAAAAAAGAAAAGAAAAAGAGAAAAGATGATAGTGACAGCAGTTACACCAGTTATTCAAGTGAGGAAGAGGTTAAACCCAAAGAAAAAAAGAAAAAGAAAGAAAATTCTGAGGAGCAAAAACCAAAATCCACGACACTGAGCACTCAAGCATCAAGCTCTATTGACACAACCTCTAAGGCAACAAACGACAGCAATGTCACACGTCAACAAAATCTAAACTATGAGAAACACCAGTACAAAGAACGTTATTACGGCAATAGAGAGTACAATAGAGACTATAGATATCAAAATAATCAATATAATAATGATCGAAGACTAGGACATGAACGAGGAATTTATCGAGATGAACCCATTTCAGAAGAAGAAACAAAGAAAAAACTTGAACAAATGATGAAAGATGGTCAACAAAGAGAACAGCAGAAAGAATTTAACAAAATTAAGAGCTTAAAAGAAAAAGAAGAGGCTTTAACCTCTATGCCTCAATCAAGTGCTCAATCGAATTTCTTACAAAAAACTCGAAGTGATGCTTATTTGAATTCCAACCTTAAGAAATCTAATAGATAGTGGAATATTCTCACCTTTCATTATCTGCAAGAATCAAATCTGATGCTATTTCAGCAATCATGACAACTGGTGCTTGAGTGTTTCCTCTCACAATTGATGGCATGACAGAAGCATCGACAATTCTCAGATTTTGCACACCAAACACTCGCAATCGTTCGTCAACCACTCCTTGCTCACTACTATTACTCATCCTACAAGTGCCTGTTGGATGATAAATTAGATCTACATTGTCCAGTGCATATCTAATTAAATGGTGTCTCTTCTCTTCTTCTGAATTGGAAGAGTTGAGGTTTTGAATGAGCTTCTTTACCTTAATAGTAGGTTCTAATATCACTTTTTCTCGCCTCAATTCTTCAGAAACTAATAAACAAAGCCTAACGGCCTCTGCAAGAGTGTTTTGATCATGCTCATGGCCCAGAAAGTTGCTATCAATGATTGGATAATCAAAAGGGTTGCTGCTCTTAAGGCTTACTGTACCTCTACTTTTTGGCTGTAGCAGTAAAGGAATAAATGTGTAACCATGCTGATGCAACGCAAAATTACCGCTTTCATATGCTACTGTTGGTGTACCATGAATTTGAATGTCATGCGAGTCACAATGATGATTGTCATAACATTTTTGATGCACCAAATCCCATTTGGAAGGACTATATCGTAACACTCGATCATGCTCACATTTCTTGGTTTTTAATAGAGTGTTTAGTTCTACTCCATTGGTTGTCAATTTTCCCTTCTTTTGAAACAGTAAATTAAAAATTTCAATGAATGGATTGGAAAGTATTGAGGAAATCAAGCTCTCAAAACTCGTTGTTAAATAGAATGGAATATAAGTAGCAACATGATCTTGTAAATGGCGACCAACATTAGGATTATTATAAATCACAGAAATGTTGTGCATTTTAAGCTGATTTTCATCACCAATACCTGAAAGCATTAACAATTGAGGAGTGTTAATAGATCCTCCGGATAGGATGACCTCCTTCCGTGCTTTCTTGACAATATACTTCTTCATTCGTTCATCAAAATATTCGACTCCAATAGCTCGAGTTCCATTAAATAAAATTCGAGTGACATGCGCTTGTGTCCTCACAAATAAATTTTCTCTCCTCAAAACTTGTTCAGTAAGGAAAGCATCTACTACACTGAAACGCTTTCCATTATAAATATTGACTTGAGTGTTTCCAACTGCTCCCAAATGCACCTCATTGTATGGTGCATCGGTTTCTTGATGGGTATGATGTGGGTTATTGAAATCGTCAATTATTGGAATCGAGAGAATTTTGCTGAAAGCTTTCACAATTGGCTTAATAACTGACACAATCTCATTTTCATTGTGGCTCTTAACAATCCATTCACCCTCCCTTCCGTGGTATTCATTAGAAAATTGTTGAGCATCTCCCATTTGACGCTGTGACTTTTTGAAATATTTCAACACATTTTCAAAGTTCCAAATTTTGCTTTTACCATCCCATTCACACTCATTCCACGAATCATAATCCTGAGGACTGCCTCTCATGTAAATCATTGCGTTTGTTGATGAGCAACCACCAAGTATTTTACCTCGTGGCCAATACATTTTCCGCAAGATATGCCCTTCATTAATTTTCGACTCGGAATCCAAAGTAAAATATTGCCAATCCAACGAACTCCAAAACGTAAAAGCATAGAGAAAGGAAAAATGTGCAAGTGGTGTATTATCTGATTTTCCTGCTTCCAATAATAGTACAGTAGAAGATGATTGGTTATTCAATAATAATTCTTCTCGGGAATATGAAAGACGATTAGCAAGTACCGAGCCAGCAGATCCACTCCCGACCACAATGTAATCAAATTCTTCAAAATCCAATCCTAATGAAAATCGTTGATGCTGTGCTTGCAGACGATCTTTGAAAAGATGTTCGGAATAGAGCCACGAAGCAATCAGCAGACACAAAATTGCCAACCAACACGAACATATTTTGAAAAAGCTGAACCCCATCCCAAGAAGCATTTTTTGAGCGAATACTGATCCTTCATCCATATTGTTTGGATTTCCAAATCTGGAAATCGAAAAGTTGGTTGTCAGAGTCCTCCCTCAACGACGTTTCAAAGACCCGAAATTTAACAAATTTCTAAATTGATTGTTTACAAAAAATGTCTCAACGCAACTCTTCTCGACAACCATCATCGGCCGAGAAGGAATGGCTTCTCGTAGGTCATCAATGGATATCACCCCTATGGTATGAAACCATTTGGTCCATCATTGAAGGAGTTCTCACCTTGATTCTCTATCCTTTGTGTTTGTTTGTTGGTTTGGCTAGTTTTGTGTTTTATCACTTGTTCAAGAAGAAAGGAAAAGAATTATTTAAATTTAATGCCAATCCCTACCATGGATATGACACTATTTTCTTGAATGGAGCTTCGAGTGGAATTGGAAAGAGCATAGCTTTGGAGTTGGCCAGAAATTTCGCAAAGAGAAAGAATCAAAAGAAATTTACATTGGTGATTTCTGGAAGAAAGCAACAAGCTCTCGAAGAAGTGAGACAACAATGTCTTGATATTATCAAGAAGGAATCAAATCATCCTGAAGAGGATTATGAAATTCTTATTCGATTATGCGACGTGACAGATGCCGAGAAAGTCAAAGAGTATCTTTCTGAATTTGACTTTGATTTGGTGATTGCTAATGCTGGAGTGACCATCTTTCAAATGTTGGATGAAAAAAGAAGTATACCTCGTTGGAAAAGCTTAAAGTCGATTTCAAGTGTTGGGACACAAACATGACAGGTTGTACAAATGTTGTTTTTCCAGCATTGGAAAAGATGATGGAACAAAACGAAAAAGGAAATAGCAAACGACGACACATTGTTTTAACAAGCTCAGGAACAGGCTATTTCCCCGAGTTGGGGTTGTATCCAATTGCAAAAGCAGCCTTGATCAATATGGGCCGATTCCTCCGAGCCAAGCTTGATAACAGTCATACTCATAACAATATTCGAGTTTCTGTTTTCGTTCCTGGTAAGTAATATTACACAAGAGGATCTGTTGTGCAGAGAGAGCGAATTGTTTTCTTGATATGTTTTAATATTAGGCTGGGTGTCTACCAATATGGCAGACAAATTCCCTCAAAAGGGTGCTCAAGTAGGTATGATTTCTTCTGAAGAAGCTGCACGATTGGCATGCTCTGGCATTGAACATGATTTGGAGATTATTGACATTTGTGGATTTTGGGGTGTCGTGCT
Source organism: Naegleria lovaniensis (assembly GCF_003324165.1). NCBI lineage: Eukaryota > Heterolobosea > Eutetramitea > Acrasida > Naegleriidae > Naegleria > Naegleria lovaniensis. The sequence continues at coordinate 431,509 of NW_025407843.1, forward strand.
AAGAGTATTGTTGAAATTCCCTTACACCTTGGGTTCACCATTGATTCGAATGATGGTTTAACAACTCACATCATTGAAGATAATTTTGATGAAACGAACTGTCATCATGATGTCACTCACTTATTAAAAACATGTTGACCCTAATATCCCCCGCCAGTCATAGGATTGTTTTTCTGTAAATGAATGCAGCAACGCCAAAAAAATCATCATGATGGAGCAACGACCTAGAATAATCCATAAGGGTAGCTCGAGAGAGGAGGTTCTTGAGGCTGTACAACAAGATGGTTTTTCACTTCGACAGGCCTCCAGTGATTATCAAAATGATTACGAGATTGTTTTTAAGGCAATTTCTCAACAACCACTGGCCCTGCAATACGCATCCGAGTTGATGAGAAACCACCGAACGATTGTAATGCTTGCAGTGAAGTGTAACAATGAAGCTTTTCAATTCGCTAGCCAGGACTTGAGAAACGATCCTGGAATTATTTTGAATGCAGTGAAAGGGTATTCATTAACGTTGAGCCATGTGTCCGACGAACAACTGTTACGAGATGAGGAATTCATGATGAGAGTTGTGAAGGAAAATCCTCTTGCTCTTGCTTGCGTTCCTGATGCATTAAGGGATAATCCAAAATTTATGCAACACGCAATTACTCGATATGATGCTAGCTTGTTATATGCCTCGGACCGATTGAAACACAACAAAGATGTTGTTTTACAGGCAGTAACACATAACCCTTGTAATCTACGATATGCAGCAGACAATCTGAGGCAAGATCACCAGGTTGTCCTTACCGCTTTGAAGCAATACGAAGGATCACTACTATATGCATCCGATTCGTTAAAGAAGGATCGACAATTTATGCGCCAAGCTGTTACGGTCAATGATTGCTCTCTAAAGTATGCTGACAATGAGCTCAAGAGCGATCCTAACTTTATTTTGGAAATGATCAAGATTAACTGCAATTCATTACAATTTGCGTGCAAAGATTTAATGACAAATAGAGAGTTTGCGTTGCTGGCAGTCAGAGAGAATGGGGCATGCCTTCAACATGTGGCAGATTTCCTGAAGAATGATAGAGAAGTTGTAGAAGCTGCAGTTCAACAAGACGGTTGTAGCTTGCAATATGCCTCCGAAGAAATGACTGCCAACTATGAAGTAGTTCTGAAAGCCATAGCAGAGGATCCTTGTGCAATGCAATTTGCTCACGAAGCCTTAAACAAGATCGCACTTTTATTAAGATGGCTGTAGAAGAGGATGGTCGTTGTCTTCAATTTGTTCCTGAGGAATTTAAGAATGACCTTAAAGTGGTGAAAAAGGCAGTACTCAACAATGGAATTGCTTTACAATATGCTTCATCAATATTGAGAAAAAATCCTGAAATTGTCAAGCTGGCAGTGAAGGAGGACCAGTTTGCATTAGAGTTTGCCGACGATGAACTCAGGCAAAATGAAGGCTTTACCAATGAAATCAAAGTAGAGAGTATTTATTGATGTCAAATACATATTTAGCCTGTACTTTGAATTGAGCAAGCACTGAACCTCGAATTGAGTGTCAATTTAATTCTATATATATTTGCATATAACAACAAGCACGAGCTGCAATGCAACAAAGAGAATCATTGACGATAATGAGCCTCTCATACATGAGCCAGAATCAATAATTTTGTTAGTGATGAAAGAACCAAAAGGTTGGGAGTCTCCAAAAACTATCACACTACAACCACTGCAATTATTCTTATTGCGAGAATACCACTGGTAAATATCGATAGCATCAGCTATAAAGGCGTGATATTTTCCGCTTTGTATCATTGGAAATATTTCATCATAACTCGCAGCCATTTTCACCAGTTGTGCTTGTTTAAGGTTTTCAGCAGCCCATTTGTCATGAATCGTTTCTGGAGATACGACAATGGTCATGCCAGGTTTGTTCAAGTCATCCACAGTTTTGAATGAGGTGGAATTGTCTCTTCCTGACCTTAACACACTTTGAAAACTCTTCCCGTAGGCGCAATTGAATTTCACTTGTGCTTTTCTTTCATCATTCCAACTAACACACGAAGTGACAATGTCACAAACCCCTGTGTCAACTTGCGTTTTCAAAGTGCTGAAAAAACCCTTAGCCATACTTGTAGGTTTGAAATTGGCTGTAAAATTCGAAAATTGATAGTGTTCTTTGATGGCTCGAGCGATCATCTCTCCACTTTTCATGTAAATCTCTTTCCATGGAGTGGAGGACTCCATGTCAAAGCAAATATTAATGTAATTTCTAGAAATGTTGATGAAGGGTGGATATTGAGGAGACCCGACACATTCAGGAACTGGGAATAGTATTCCTCTTTCTTCCAAGTAATTTGTCCATTCTTTCGTGACAACATATGAGGATGTGGCTGCATCTAAAGCATCTGCAAAGGATTTTGGAATACCAACAAAATTACTCTGGCAAGAAACTTGTAACATCAAGAACCAAATAATAGAACTGATAATGAGCAAGTGAACGAGAGGTTGTTGAGTTATCCTTGCTCTTACAAATTGTTGAAGCAATGATGATTCTGACATTACCAATGACAAGAGATTTTTTTTGAGTTTGTTGTTTTGTTTTTTTCCTTCTCGTACTCCAACTACAGAGATATCTTCTTTCATTGAGGGAAACTGATAGGTGGTGAAGTCGCTTCAAAGATAATGAGATACATCTCTACAAAAAAGTACGTAAAACTGAGAGTCACAGGACAAGAAGATGTTCAACGCTAATTCTCAAGGAGAGTTTGGAATAACTCCAACACTCCGGCTCGATCAAAAGGCCGCTTCAAGAAAACGCACAAAAATAATCCAAAAAAAATGGGAGCAAGCTCTTTCTCGCAAGGATCGACGGTCGTTCAAAAGAATATCGGAAATACTCGGGTAGCATTCTATGCATCAACGTGGCTTGTATTGGTGATAGGTCTTTCGTTTATCAATAAGGGAGTATTTAAATGGACGGGGTTCAAGTATCCAGTGTTGTTATCAACGGTTCATATGGTGGTGAATTGGATATTGTCCGTGCTGGTATGGAAGAGAATAGGAACGAGTAGTACTTCTGAAGAATCATCATCAACTGAAAAATCGAAAAACAGTGGACGATTGATCATGTATTTTTCATTGTTGTTTGTGTTGAATATTGCCTTCGGAAACATGAGTGTGAAAGTAAGTGTTTGGTATCGAGACTTGAAATTACTTAGCTGTCTTTCTCAAACTTTGATAATGTTCCAAATTTACATTCGAACAGGCAGTGAATTTATTATTGAGTCAGGTGTTTAGGTCCTCAATGCCAATATTTATCATGATTTCGTCTATTATTTTGAAAGTCGGAAATAGACCATCATTGAATGTCATTTTGACAGTTTTGCCAATAATTGTTGGAGTTTATTTAACATGTCAACAAGGTAATTCTGCACAAGCAGCAAAGAAGGCAGACCAAGAGGATGTAATTAATTGGAAATCACTCATCATTCTCCTCACAGGAAATATCATGTGTGCTCTCAAAACCACCCTTACCAACAAGTATTTGAATCAATATCAATTACATCCAATTTATTTATTGAGCCAATTATCTATGTGGAGTTCATTTGGAATGTTTGCATTGGCATGTATGCTTGGAGAAGTGAGTGATCTCTTTTACAACAATTGGAGCATTCTTTACAACGTGAACACCATCGCATTCGTGCTTACAAGCGCATTTGTTGCATTTTTATTGAATCTATTTAATTTCTTGGCTAACTCCTCGACTAGCCCTCTTACCATGGGAATTTTGGGTCTCGTCCATCAAATCATGACTGTTTATTTGAGCACAATTGTTTTTGATACTCCACTCACCTCAACAAACATTATTGGTATTTGTTTGGCAATGGTTGGAAGTGCTCTCTATACTTTTGTCAAGTATAAGGAACAATTTAAACCAAAGGCACCATAGTGGTGAGTTTATATTGTAGTCCATCTTTTTTGTAAATAGTATTTATTAACCATGGTGGCACTTTTGATTCCAATAAATTAATTTTAAAAAATGGCTTTCACTCTAAAAGTATGTTTTCTTCAGTGCTTCGGATCACAGCTGAAGATATGATTTCAATGAATTATTAAATAATTGGATAATGATATATCATCATTTCAATTTCAATGTTGGTTAATTTTCATCAATCTCCGATGTTCCAATAATTTCAAACAATTTCTTCTTTTCCAAATGATACCTTCCTATACATCCAGATTCGATATTTTCCACCAGCCATTGTAGTGATAACAGCAGTGTGTTTATTATTTTGTATAGTGTTGAGCTTGCTTACGGCATCAGAAGATGTTTCCAAACATTTACCTGCTCTTTCCGAAACTGGAATTTATCCTCCAACAAAATATATATTTACAGCATGTTTAGTTCTGCCATCATTGTGTTTATTGATTGCCTCTTTTTTACAATACTTTACGATGAAAGAAAAATTATTATCCATTGAACATCAACGTCACACTACTGTTTATTGTGGAGGATATTTCAGAATGAGTTGGTTGAGTGTGGCTTCATGCATATTTTCTCTAATTGCAGGTATTTGCTTACTTGGATTGGCAATTGTTCCAATTAAGAAGGGAGAAATTGTTAACATTCTTAAAAGCAACACGACATCGTTATCATTGGACTCGGATTTTCATGATCTATGGAGCTATGAAAATAGAGCAGCGGTTGCTATTCCAATTTTTACAAGATTACAAAACAGTCAGTTATCGATATCACTGCCTAATAGTATTTCTCAAAATGCTGATTCGTCAGCTGAAATGACAATTGATGCCATCACTGTTGTTCATTTGACGTTCACTTTTCTATTTATGACTACCACATTTATTCACATGATTTTATCAACGATTTTGCATGTGGTACGTTTCACCTTGGATCTTACGAAACAATAATTTACTGACACAATGACTTTAAATTTCACAAGATGTACGACAAGAAAATTTCTGCCAATAAGAGAAAACTCCATCCATGGATTATTGTCAAAATTTGTTGCATTGTTTCCTTCCTTTTAATGTGGCCGACAAGCTCCATCATTATAGGACTTTTTATTTCAATATTTTGTGACATGCCTCAAATTCTCGCAGGAAAATGTGGTCTCTATCACATTGTTGAACTGTTTTTAGGAGCATTGATTCAATATGGAATTGTCTCTTCCATTCTAGTGTTCATGCTCACCTACACACATGATCTCAAAGACACTACGTTATCCATTGGTGTAAATACTCCAAGCTCAGACATTAATGCTCGCCTCAATGGTCTATCTCTCGAAAGAGATTTTGAATTGGATGATGATGATTTAGAAGATGGTCATCATCATGATGGTGATGTTGAAGCAACGTTAAAGATGCAGGATGAGGACGAAGAGAAATAAACTAAATTTTCAATTCTAATTGTTCTGCATCGACCGTAATTTTGCGATACACAAGTTTTCGAACCTCGTCATTGGAAAAAAGCAATCGAAGTACGACGTCATACATGTTTTGAATACATTGCTCACAAAGCCGATCAATGAACAAGTCAATTTCTTGTGTGTTTTGTGACTTGATCAGTTCGTGCAATTCACTTGAAAGCTTGTCAATGTGTGGAGTGTTAATTTCAAGGGGAGATCCTCGTTCCAAGTAATGTTTCAAAATATGCATTAACATTCGTTCTTTGGTTTCCCTTTTTGTGGCTTTTCTAAAATTCTTAATGTCCACGTAGAGCATGACATTTTCTGAACAATAGCTTCGTCTACTAAAGTCGACTAAACTATCAAATGTTTTCTTATTCGAAAGTATTCTCTCCACTAAGTTTTTGTTATCGAGAGGAACATCCTCCTGATTCTGTCGTTGTTGGTAAAATTGATAAATGGACCAAACGACAGGAATGGTGACATAGACGATTAGTTGAAGGAAGGTGAAAATGACCATTAATTGGCCGTACGGAACAAAATAATCGACTAAATTTCGAATCACCTCAAATTGAGAAAGTATTAAATATCCACTAATGGAAAACAAGAAGAATAGAGTGACAATGGACGTTTCCAACTTGATACCATACGTGTCTCGATCTGAAAACCATGAAATGATCAAGACCAAAGCACTCAATGCCAAATAAAAGGAAAATTGAGTAGCGACCATGATTGCTGTGTTTTTGTGCACACCACAACCACTTGTGAAATTTGACAGTCCCATTTCATAATCGGTCAAATGAGGTGCCACATATTGAATGATTCCTAACAAGAGCCACAAGGAAGAATGAAAAGAAAATCCAGCAACTGCAGTCATGATTTGAAACGTAGAGCTACATATAAACCTTAATACTCGAAACTTCCATAAATCACTTGAAGAAAATGGTCGAGTGTGGAAGGAACTCATCATGGATCGACTTTCGGTCAATTCATTGAACGCTGTAGGATCTTTGGATTCCTTGTTGTCGAAGGAGATTGAAAAGTGACAGTTGGTGTGTGATCACATTGAGATTTTGGTGTTTGAACAATGTCCAGAGATTGAGCACGTGGAATCTTGTTGTTTTGTGTCACATCCACTTGGAAAGCTGCTGTGGTTGTGTTTGTTGAAACAGTGTCCACCACATCACTGCTTATTTCACAATTTGAAAGTTGTTTCTTTTCATCCAACAATCGATACAATTTAAATTTCGCATACAGAGCTAAACATTTACAAATACATGGCAATGAAATTACTTGTGGAATGTTAAATATAATGAGAATATACAAGCCGCAAGGGAAAATCTTTCTTCCGATGGCCCATCTCAATGTTGGAAAGACAATTCCAAACGCACATGAAAGGGTGGTCCAAATTAAGGTAAACAGTCCTCTTGCTTGTAAATGACGACTTTTTCTCATCCAAATTAAACCCAATACTGATAATGGAGCAAGTATGGTAAATATGAATAGTTCAAAGGATGAAAGGGAAACACTGAATACAGTTTCGGGACAGAGTCCATTCGAAATGGTTGCATTGAACGGTTCCATGCTGAGAGATCCCAAATTTAGTAATAGTGGATGACATGGACCACTCATGGACGTTGTTGTGTTATTGGTAATGAAAGTGTCATTCATAGATTCTATCATTTGTCCATATTCTAGGTTGTTATTCAAATTCTTGAGAAGGGACGTGGTTTGTTTGATTTTTTTTCACAGTTCGAGACAATCTCTCTTTCTAGATGAAGCTATGTGTGAATGGGAGAGATGAAAGAAAAAGATGCTGCAGAGAGATAAAGACCATATGGGAAGTATTTTGAACAAGCTCATAAATTCTGAATGTAACCATTAAGATAAATTCTCATATTCAAGTATCCGAATTCCAAATGATAGAAAAATGTTGACAGCCATTCAAAGTGTTCAAAGTTCCAAACCAAACCAAGCATATGAACGATCATTCTATGTTTTGTCATTCCAAACATGAAACAAGGCACTTCTATATATTATTCAATCAAAATGAACCTATTAATTTCAACGTTCATTATCTGTTTGCTTTTTTTCAATTTTTCGAAACAAATCAAAATTGGAAGAATGATTTCTTTGTAAAATTTCAACAACAACAAAAAGAACAACCATCCACTAACCCTCACCATGACTGATTCTTCTCATGTAACTCCTTCCTCAACTACTACAACAACAACAACTCTTCTCTCAGCTGCATCCTCAACGTCATCCACATTACACATGAAAGAATGGGTGGCAGGATGTTTCGGAGGACTTTCACAAATTCTGAGTGGTCATCCCTTGGATACGATCAAAGTGAAAATTCAAACAGCAACATGCAATTTACAAAGATCTTTGTCACCCATGAGTTTGTTGAAAGAGATTATTCAAACAAAAGGAATTCGAGGATTGTATCGAGGAGCTGTAAGTATTTCTATTCATCAAAGAGTTCAATCTTATCAAAATCTTCTTGATGGATATCGAAATGAATCATCTAGATGAGTCCACTTTTCGGAGCTTGTATTTTAAATAGTGTCGAATTTGGAGTCTATAATGAATGTAAGCAATGGTTCAATAAACGACATGACACCAATGAAGGACCACTTCCTCTTTACAAAATTGCAATTGCTGGAGCATTGGCAGGAGTTGCTGGTTCAGTGGTGACAACTCCCACTGAATATTTGAAATGTAATTTACAAGTAGAATCGAATATGAATCATGTGAAATTCAATGGACCATTTGATTTGATGAGACATCTTTACAAACATCAACTTGCCCATTCTTCAAATAATTCGAACAGTCATTCCTTCATTGTGAAATATTTGCATCAAATACGATCGTATTTACAATTTTACAAGAGTGTGAATAGAGGATTTGCAATTACTACTCTTCGAGAAAGTGGACTTGCCTTATATTTTGGATCATATGAAGCCACCATTCGATTGTTACAATCGATACACACGAGGAGAGACAACAACAACCACTCTCATCCTATTAAGCCACCCACATGGCATTCCTTAATCGGAGGAGGAATTGGAGGACTCGTTTTTTGGACCGTCATGTTTCCAATCGATTTGATTAAAACGAGAATTCAAATAGACTCTATTCAGAGTTTAAATACAACATCATCCACAAGGTCCTACGTCTCTTCATGGGAAATGATGAAACGAATCTATTTGGAAAATGGAGTATTCGGATTTTACAGTGGATACAAGTCTGCAATTTTGAGAGCTATTATTGTGAACGCAGCCGTGTTCGCAACCTACGAACAAGTCAAACATTTCATGGACAGAGGAGGACATTAATTTTGAGATCGTACACAATTAACATTTAATACAACAGTGGGAAGGCATCCGAATGTTCACATGAAATCATCCTTCGGAGCTCTGTGTGTGAAATTATTTTCCTTCATGAGAAATAAAGGGAGTTATCCTATATAATAAACTTGATGTGTAATATTAATTCAGAATGATCATCATTCATTGGTCACATCATCTTTGCTTGTAACGTGGCCAGACCAAAGTCTCATTACGGAGTTTTCACAATAGGAGTTGTTGAAAATGGTCGTTTTTTAAAAATTGTACCTTCAAAAAAAATGAAAGCCTTCCTTCTTGCCGTTATTTTGGTTCTTGGTAAGTGTTTGACGATTGAAAATTATCATCATTGATTCATACTGAAATTCAATAATAACATGCTCATTGGTGGATTAATGTTGTTGATCATGGTGCATTATGATGAAAATGTTTTGGCTGGTTCGTGATGAACTACATGTCTTTTCGGACGATTGTAATTTTTCATCGGTGATTTTTATAATGATGATGATAACGATATGCGATGATGATAGCCTCTCTTGCTGTTGTTTCTGCTGCTCCAAGCGAGTTCTGCGATGTCTGCAAGTATGCCGTTCAACAAGTGGATCAACTTGCTCTTCAAAACGAAGCTGGTATGTATGAATGAGAACAATATTATTTCTGAAATACTCACATGTCTCATTTCCATATTTACTCGATCCTATGATTCATTGAAAATTCATAGCTATTCAAAACGCCCTTCTTGGTGCTTGTCAACAATTGGGAGACAATCAATTTGGAAAGATCTGTAACACTATTGTTCTCGTTTACGGAAACGAACTTATCAATGCTTTGGTGACCTATGAGAATCCAACTCGTGTCTGTACTGACCAATTGCCATTGTGCCCAAAGAATAACACTGTTGCTACTCCTGCTCCAGTCGTTGTTCCAAAGGAAGAAGTTAAGGCCACTGCTGGTGATGCTGAATGTGAAATTTGCAAGTTCTTGATCCAACAAGTCGAAGCATTCATCGCTTCTAACCACTCTCAAGCTGAGATCCAAAAGGAATTGAACAAGTTGTGTTCATCTGTTCCTTCCATCTTTACTCAAACATGTTTGAGCGTTGCTAGAATGGTTCCATACATTCTTAAAAAGCTTGAAGAACACAATTCACCAGGTCAAGTCTGTCAAGGCTTGCACTTGTGTACGTCAAGCGCTGTCAAGACCATGCCAACATTCCAAGTTGATGCTGAAGTCAAGGGACTTATTCCGTAAGTATTTATGTATCATTTTTAACCAAATAACTTGTCATTGGTTTTATCATGTGAAATTTTTTACACATATAGATGTCCTGCTTGTTTGATGGCTATGGAGTTGGTTGAACAAGAAATTTCTCAATCATCTGTTCAATCCTTCGTTGAGGACAAGTTGAAGAATGTCTGTGCCAAGTTGCCATCCACTTTCTCCGGATACTGTGCATCCTTGGTCAACCAATATTTCCCAGTTTTGGTTCAAAAATTGTTGTTGGCTGTCAGCCCAGAGAAGATTTGTAAGCTTGTTGATGCTTGTCCAGCATCATCCTCTAAGGCCGTCAAAGCTCTTAAGGCTACCATGGTCAAGTTGAACTAAATAAATTTTGCAGAGCCACGTTTATGTTTAGCGATCCGAAATCCCAAACTGTAAATAAGAGGCTCAGTTTAAGGAGTACACACGGACCAACTTTCATTTACTTGAACTAACTTTAAATGTCAAAGGCCATGCTTGTTGAATCGAGAAAATCAACAACGTTAAAAGCCTCAAGTTGTGGATCGCCAGTGATAAGTGTATACACTCCATGTTGCAATTTTTCTGCTGTTGCCATTATTACAAACAATTCTGATGTCAAATCGTGCATGTGATATTTCTGTACACTATTATTAATCATGACATGCTTCATGAGAATTCTCTGTATTTTGTCAGGGTTCAAAGTATCAATATTTCTCATCGAGTGTACATATCTTGCGAGGGCAATGGCCTTTCTGTTCAATAATCGTACAAACTCAGAAATTAGAGAGCATCTTATGGAAGGATAGATGGTTAGCGGAATTACTCGTAATAATACATAGAACAGTTCTTGTACGCTTGTACATATTCTTTTTGCTTCTTCATAGTGGTCTCTAAATTGTTTGTCTCCTCCTGTTGTCTGAACTCCAAAGTCATTCAAAATGTTCTTAGATTCAGACTCTTCGAAATATTCTCTTTTGAATGCTTGAAAGTAGTGATACTTTTTAAATGAAAACACTTTTCTCTCTTTTAAATCTACAACTGTTATTGGATATCTTCCAGAGAGTAGACATTTGGTAGGTATTAAATCTTTCCAGTGTGACAGATCTGGAGTGATAACAAGTCCTTGTACAAATACTTCTGGTTTAAAAACGTTACTGGGGTTCAATAATTTCACATTACCGCTTTGGGTAATTTTCTTGAAGAAAGATCGAGCTTGAGTTTGAGGTTGTGGTGTACTAATTTTGGTAGCATCAATTTTGTGGGCATGATTAATAAGTTGTTTTTCATGCTGAGAGAGAAACATGGCAAGAGTGTTGACCCAAATATTAATTTCTTTCACTTGATTGGGAGTTCCCACTACAACGCTGTATCCATGGGTTTCTAAATGTGATGTTACGGCTCTTTGCAAGAATAAATTATCTTCCTCATTTTCATATAATCTCTTCAAGGATGTTTCGTCATGAAAGAGTGTGTAAAATAAATTAAATTTAGGTGGTTCGAATGCAATCTTGCTTAATGTGTCAAACAACTGAATAAATTCGTTGAGATGTGGTGTAAAATTTGAAAGAACTTCTGCTTGATTTGAACTCATAAATGTATCAGCAAAATGCTGCAATATCTTTGCAAGAGTAATTAATTTTTCCTTGATAATAAAGTTAATCACCATATATCTGGAGAGGTTATCTCGATTCATGACCAAATTAATTGTGAATAATGTTGGTGGAGGATCTGCCTTTCTCCTGAAGAATGATCTCGAGCCTACCTTCTCCCAATTTTTACTGCAGAATACAGCAGTAAGAACCATGACATTTAAATCCGACATGATATTAAATTTGATTTCAATGTTGGATCCAACTTCTTCATATCTTGGCATATCATCCATGAGAGAAAATCTTGTAATAAACATGATATTATCATCACTCAGGTATTCTCTTCTGGAAATAGTTCCATTCCATACCTGCAGAGGGCGAGGTCCCATGCTGTTGTCCCAATATGAAACAATTAAATTATTTAAATAACAAGTTTTCAATAGGTTGTCCATATAACTATTAAAATTGGTTGCAACACCACTCAGATCTTCCTCCGACGTTGTTGTTAAAATATTTGAGAGATTATGAATTTCTGGTGATGATGCAACAGTATTATTTACAAGTGGTGGCTGATGAGTAGGCTCTTGCGAGGATGCTGTTGTTACTTCTCGCTCATGGTGGATGGATGTCATGGATTTATCCTCTTCTTCCTCGTCTTCATCATTCGTATTTACAACTTGAGAGACCTCGTTGTTCGGTCCGATCCAGTAAGCGTTCATGATTATTTTTTGTTTTGTCAAGATCAGTTCTCCAGATTTTTCGACTTTTTGCCTCAAGGGCTCATAAAAAAAACAACTCCCCCAAGTGGGCTCGAACCACTGACCTGCAGATTAACAGTCTGACGCTCTACCGACTGAGCTATGGGGGAATTCGATAAGTCTTTTTATTTTCTTCTAACACAATTAACAGTGCATACTTTGAAATGAAATGGCTGGAGTGTTATCTGGTTTCGTTTAAAAGAAAATGTGGCAGCTTCGTCAACACAAATTTTTCAAATCAGCCAAGAGAAACGCAATCCGAGTGGAGGACGATTTTGGGAGCGATGAAGAATCCTATTCCAATGATACTGACAGTGACGATGGTTATGAGGATGAAGAGAGTGGAAGGGGAAGTTTCATAACCTTGGACGGAGATGGTGATGAAGAAGAGGAATACAGTCATGATTCAGAAGATGAGCATCGGGATCATCAGTTTATCAACTCCCGTTTTAGAGGCTATTCACGAAACAGAAATTTATCACGTAAAAACAAATTGTCAAGAAGAGGTAATAGTGTTGATCAAACTCATCGTCTCAAAAAACAGAAACATGAAAAGTTAGAGTGTACATTAGTGATAGGAGTTGTTGTGTTTGGATTAGCATTATTATTAATTTTAGGATTTATTACCATTTATTCAAAATCAAACAATAATCATATTTTGCAAAAGGACAACGAAAAAGGTTTTATTGTTCATAATTCAAATGAAGATGAAACTAAAATTGATAATGATGGAGATGGACATCACTCACATTCTCATATTTTGCGAGGAGATGCAAAGCATGGGAAGAGAAAGGCTAGAACGAAAATTCCCAAAATTCGATCTCGTCTCCACCATCATGCAGCTAGCAATGCATCCTCGTACTTTGAATCGATCTTACCAGTTTTACCGTTTGACGAGTTCATATTTGAAAATAATCCAATCTCCAAATATCGATTTTACACAAAGCACAAAATGAGTATACAAAGATTTGACAATGTTCATCTTGGAAAACATACACCACTTGTGTCTGTCATAACCACGTGCAGGAATTTGGTAGATGCGTTTAAGCATACACGAGATTCAATTATTCATCAAACTTTGAAGTATTTTGAATGGGTGGTAATTAGCGACACAAACGATGCGAAAGGTAAACCAAAAGACTTTTTGTTAAAAGCTCTGAGGTTGAGTCCAATGTCAAATTTGATTTCACAAACAGATGCAGAGTCAGTTTTTAAGAGCGACAAAATAACTCTTGTACAAATGGCAAAAGAGCTTTCAACAGGAGCGCTAAGAAACATCGCCACCAAGCATATTTCCCCTTATTCTAGATATCTCATGTTTTTGGATTCAGGAGACATGTTAGAACCCTCTGCCTTAGAAAAGATGTTTTTATTTATTGAGATACAAAAAGAGTCTAGGAAAAACCAAAAGAAGGCCCTTAAAACAATTTCATTGATTAATTCAAATAGCGTGCAATTTTCCAAAATATACTTTTTCAATTTTGAGAAATTCCAAGAGATGACCCATAGGATTCCTTTTGAACCAACACCATTCTCTAGCTTCATGATTGAAAAAGAAGTATTTGATAGCGTAGATGGATTCAACACTCAATTTGATAACGGACTAGAGCTATGGGATTTTTGGATGAAATTTATTAATGCAGGTCACAGAGGATGGACCATGTCAGAAACTTTAATTTGGAATCGAATTGACGAATCCAGGAAAATAGGAACCAGGGTCGAGCATGAACCTAATTCCCAAGAGCACGAATTTATTGAGACACACCTTAAAAAACTCTATCCATCGCTGTACAAAAAGAAAGCGCTGGAATCGCTTAAAAAGCATGGATATCTGAAAAAAATTAATCCTGAAGTACAAATTTCCAAACCAATCATACGAAGATTGTCCCATCAACATCACAAAGTTCACAAAGGAAACCACAAATCAATATTGATTATTACAGAAAATTTAAATCATGACTTGCACAAGTTGGAGATCGTACAGCAGTTATTGACAGCTTTTTCTTTGGAGTACAATTGGCACGTAACAATTATCACAACTGATGGATCAGGGTTTAACCACCGATACAAGTCAGAATTTGAGAGATTTACCAATGACGTGTTTCATGTGCGAAATATTGTAGACTCCAAGGAACTGGTGAACGAAAAGCATGTGTCGCTTCTAGCGATGTATTTAATGAGCTCAAGACACATCCACAACGTTTTCATTTTCGAAAGCCAATTAGCTTATAAGATTTTACACATGATTCCACAGGCCATAGCTGATTATACGCATGTCATAGATTACATGTACTCCACTCATACTACTGAGTACATTAAGGAAAGTGTTAAGAATGATGCACTGTTGCACAAGACTTTTCTATCCTCAAACGATCTCTCGTCTAATTTTGGACAGTTCATCGAAATTAAGTCCGACAAGAAGGCGTTGCTGTTTCCTTCTGCTGTCAATAATCATGCATGGTCACCTTTGAATTCGGTTACAGAGTTTTCACAATATCGTTATCAAGAAGAGAAGGCACAAAGATTTTCAATGTTAGGAGACAAACAAGTTTTGGAATTTGATAACAATGACCATCTCGTGCTAAGTTATATAATTTCTGGAGAGGAAAATTCTCGTTGCGACAGCATGATTCTCAAAATTCTTTCCAAGATATTGCAAAACACACAAGAAAATCTAAAGAGCATCAAAATAATGCTCCTTACCGACATACGATCATCCTATCTATTGGATCAACATCCAGATCCGCAAAAGCGAAGCGTAGAATATTTATCTGAACAAGCCAAAATTTCATCTCAAACACTTGCTCCGTTCGAAGAATTAGCAAAGAATCATCCATCCAGAGTTTTATTTGTCAAACCAACCACACAATCCACCACAAGATCTCTTCGAAACGTTTTGAAACGCTTTTCTCCCCTAGCTCATATTACCTTAATGACAGAAACATGTCCTAATGTGGCCAAAGATTCTCCTTCTGTCACGCTTGCACCAACAATTTTCCAAGCGATGGCCATTAAGAACGCAGTTATCGCCCTCCACAACAATAATCCGTCTGTAGAGTCTTTTTTCAAGAGTTTAACGTTGGAGGTTCTGTTTCCTTTGATCTGAACGAGAATGAAAGTATTTCACAGGTGATACGAGTATTGACTCATTGGATTCAGAATCCAAACGAGTTACAACAGATTCGAAGCAACAATCTGGAGCTTTCTCTGAGTCATTTCAACGTTCACACAATGGCACAAACCATCTACTCGAACGCCATTCATTGATTCCCAAAATAAAATGAATTTCTGTGGTGAACCCTGTAAAAATGTCTTGATGGTGAACTCAGCCTTGTCCTGCTCACGATTTAAACGAGGCCTGGTCATCCCATCATCAATAACAAAACAAAATCAATACTTAAACTACAACACGTTAGCAATAATTATGACTGTACATAATCAACCATATTTTGCTCAACAAACACCATTCAACAGCAATTTGCAGAGAACCAACACCATGATGATGAAGAATAATAACATGCCAATGGTCGTTCCGATCAAAATGATCATCAAGAAGAAGGTTCTAAAGAACAAGGCTTCTGGTTTTGCCAAGCCACCAAAACCAACTCTTCTTCTTCACGAAGATAGTGTTTATCAAGGACTCTCCTTTGAAACATTCACCCAAAACGTTCATCGCTTATTGGGTGAAGAAGTCGCCAAAATGAAAATTAAAGTAAGACTCAACGAAAAGAAGAAATTCAAAGCCATTCGTGATGAGAAGAAGTGGAACAAGATTGTCGTTGAGAATTTATTGGCTAACTTCAATGGATCTCCAATTGAGTTCAAGATTATTGTTAAGCTCGCTGCTTCCGACAACAACAAGGCTGTCATTCCACAACAACAACCCATGCAACAACCATCATATGTTGCTGTCAATTCTAACGTGATGAGACCATCTTGGGTTGGTGAGGCAAAGAAAGATGTTGTCACTGTCTGCAATCCAAACTTGATGATGATGAAGAGCGAATCATCATCAGCACCACCATCCAATATGGAAGAACAACAACCAGTTCAATATCCATCGCTCAATTGCAAGAGACTGGTCACGAGAATAATGATAGTAAGGCTCAAGCATCATTGCCTACTGATGCATTAACTCCTCCACTCTCTGTTGTTGCAAAGAAGAAATCGAAAAGTGTTGCTTCACTGAAGAAGAAAGGCTCATTTTGATGAATAAGAAAGCTGAAGTTCAGCTATTGAAATCTCAACTTAAGTTGAAGAAACAAGATTTGAAGAACTATAAGAAGGAAATCAAGATGAAGAAGAAGGATCTTGCCTCTCAAAACGTTGAACAAGTTGGTATGGAAAATTGTGCCACTACTGAAAGAATTTATCCCACTCTCGTTTCATCCTCAGATTTTGAACAGAAGATTCGTAAACACAAGCATCATCACGGCAAGGAATTGAGTGCTGAGAAGCTCTTGTGGAAGCAACAAAAAAAGCTTGAAAAAGAGAAGAAAAAGCTCGATAAAGATTCTCAAAAACAACTCAAGAGAGAGCTTAAATTGAAGAGGCTTGAACATAAGGAAACAATGCGTGCTCAAATTGCACTCAACAAACAAGATGACATTGACCTTAGTAATGGTGAGATTTTGAACATCCCATACAATGTGACACAAGTCTTCATTGATGGAAACAACATGTTCTTCATGACCAAAACAATGAGAGATCTCATCTTGAAGAATAAGGATAAGGTAATGGTTGAAAAGTTGATCATTCATATTGCTCAAAAGTTTGCTCGAATTCTCTCAGATAATCGCCAACCTCTAAAGATGTTACATATTTGCTTTGATTCAGCAAGCCTTCAAGTCGTTTGTGTGAAGGATACATTTGTTGTATCCAGCGCCGCTCAACATGGCTTCACAACTGCTGACGACATGCTTGTGGACATGGCAATGAGACAGAATGTAGCTGGTTCCGTGGATTCTTGTCTTTTTGTAACCTCCGATTTGGCATTGAGAGAAAGATTGAGAAACTCAGGAGCAAAATGTATTGGATCTGGCTCTTGGATGAAATCATGCTATCAAAAGCTTTGTGTGAATACAGAGCTTCAATCCTTGGATGATTGGATGGCTGTTGAATTGAAAGAACTCAATTACACTCTCTAAAGATCTCAACAATCACTGCTCGATGTAAATAAACAACAACAATTCACAACAATAAGTTTCGGAATGAGCGTGAAAAAAAAAAATGAACACTTCGCAACAAGCTATGGATACCAAACAATTAGAATCCCTCATTGAAGAAGGTAACTCCTTTTTTAAAGCACAACAATGGAATAACGCCAAACAAAAGTACAGTTTGGCGATCGGATTGCTGCAAAATTATGGTGAATTTCAACAACAGCAAGATTCAAAATATCTTGAACAACAATGGGTCCGAGTGCATAATAATAGAGCACAAGTACATTTGATGTTGGTATGTACATGTCAACATTTATTGACTATAATTTTAATCTAGAAAGAATATAACGAATCTTTGACCGATTGTCATCAAGTTTTAAAATTTGATCCGCTCAACGAGAAGGCAATAATTAGACTTATACAGAGTCTCAATTTCTCGGGAGCTAAAGAGCTTGCTTTTGAAGGTAAGTATTTTTTACAAATTGTTAATATTCATTCACGTTTGAAACAATTATTATTTTGACATTTAACTATCTTTAATCATGGAAAAATATGCAACTAGCTCTTTTGAACGGATTACTGAAATTACCTGGTAATGACAAGCTGGAGGCTCAAAAAGCTCTCTTTCCAAATTTTTTAGATTTACATGATCTTATTGCTTTGGGATGTGAGCAAACAAATAAGTATATTTTCTCTGTTAAGCAATTGAAAGGAATCGAACACAAAGCCTATCATGACACTTGGAGAGTTGAGGACTATTTTGATCCAACAAATGAAAGCAGATGCTTTGACATTCCATGCCCGCCAGAACAGTTCATAGTTGACAATGACATCATTGAAAAGGAAAAGCAATATTTTGAAAGTATGTTAGTCTAACATTCAATTTAGGTACACTAATTTCTTTGCAAACTCATTCATCATTCTTTTTAAAATAGATCTTTCAAAGAAAAACAAAGGAACTCTTCCACAAATATTTGACTATGGAAATATTTATTGTCGAAAACCTCAAATTGCAACAGATCCAGAATTTCCATTGACGTATCAATATTATTATAAATTCTCTCATGGAGAAAAAAAGCCCCTTGGTTTTGCAAACATTGCATGGTTAAGATCTCTATTTAAATTACAAGCAAACAAAAAAGATTTATTTATTTTACTTCCACAAACCCAAAGTATGGAGTCATGGACATTGTACAAAGTGAAAGATTTCGGAATTCAATTTGGCAATGTGAGATGTAAATCTACAAATTGGTATGCCATTCACAGAGGAGATGTAGTAGTGAGAGACTTTGATAAGCACATTTGGTCGTTATTAATTTTGGAAAGTGTTGATCCTGCAAGACAAAACAACACGATCGAATTATTTATTGACTTTATGGGTCCTCAATTTAATCACTTTGATTATCTCTTGAGAAACAAGTTACCTTGTAAAATTTTCACACGAGAGACAGTTCAACAAGAAGAAGCAGTGTATTGTGAGGACTATATTGGCACATATAGAATTAAGGATCGCAAGATTGGCAAAGATGCCAAGAATTTCATTGATTTGAGCTATGTGGTTGAATTTCCATTAGAATCTTATTCCTCAACATTACTCAGCAAGCTTGAACAAGCGTATTGTATGAATTCAAAACTAGAAATTACATTCCCAAGCCTCAAAACCTTTTTTAACATCTCTAAGAGAATACTTAAAAACCATTTCATGTCAATGTTGATGTAACTGCACAGAATGTTGTGAATCATGAATAAACGTATTGATATTCACAATTTCAACATTCACTCCCGAAGAGTGGATAACAAAAAAAATTGAAAAAAATGGCATCCGCAACCTCCATGACGCTGTCTCTATTTCATGCGGTTACCCTCTCGGGTTTGTATGTCGGATCACTCTACATGTGGAAAGGAAGTTTAGCAAAATCTAGGAACGATCCTTCACAAATTCGTAAACGAACCATTTCAGTTTTAACGTCTACTATTGTTTCTATTTTTTATTGTGGGATGGTATATTTATTGAGTAATAATAGTAATGATACTACTCACAACAGCAGCGAATCGATATCATCATCGGAATCACTGGGATTTAGTGCCATGATGGGAATTGACTTTTTTAGAATATTTTCACAAATATTTGCTGTGATCGCAGTATTGTTGTTGAACTCGTGTTTGTTTTTAGGACCTATTGCTGAAGCGTTGAATGTTGAGAGCATCACTTCCATGTCAGAGGTCACTCAATTCTTACAAAAATCTGTTCAGTATCTTTATATGGAATTTATTGAGCTGTGTTATTGTTTATTTGAAATTTTAAAACAATATCCAAAGTTTTTAATGGATGAAGAAAATGTCATCAAATATGAGCCAAATGGAATCGATAAATCAGAAGAAGCAATATTTTCATTCCGGTCTATTATCATTGGTCCCATCACTGAAGAGGTTGTGTTTAGAAGTTGTCTCTACTATATTTTACATTATTTTGGTGGATTTTCCATGATGACATCTCTATTAGTGAGTGCAGCTCTCTTTGGAGTTGCCCATTGTCATCACATTATTGAACATGTATTACACGGGGATATGGAGATCAGGACTGCTATATTGAATGTCACTGTTCAATTGACCTATACATTTGTTTTTGGACTTTACTGTGGATATATATATGGAAAAACAAAAAGTATTATTGCTGCGATTGTATTGCATGCATACTGTAATTTAATGGGACTTCCAAGCTTTAACATGAGCAGACCTGTGTTAGCAGGTGCGTATGTTATTGGACTCGTATTGTTTAGGGTGCTACTCTTTCCTGTATTGTCTGTGTTTTGAGTTGTGTAATTAAATTATTAAAACTGGAGAAGTGTTTGACTTGACCAACAATCGAGATTTGAAACCAGGAACTATTTTATTGACATCGGATTACACAGCAAAAATTGCAGATTTTCATCACTCAAAAAGTATTTCAATGAATACTTGTAATTCATTGACGTACTTTATTTTACATGTATGTACGCTTGTGATTTTCTGATTTGTATATTGTTTGTTCATGAACAAATTATTGGAATTGACTTCTTGGGGCTCTCCAGAATTAATTTTAGGAAAATGCATTTCAAGTGAAACTGTTCAAGAAAAAAGGATCATACTTTTTTGAAAGAGCTTCTCCATTGAGAGAAGCGAGTCTCCTCTGACCCTGGACGAACGACTTTAACTGTGGCATCAGATGCGATATTATCAAGTTCAAACTCTTGCAAAGCAAAGCGTGTGTTATCTTTAGCAACAAGTCTTTCTGTGAAAGATGGAACTGAAACAACACTTTCTACTGTTGCAAATCCAACCCCCGAATTGATCTGTGTGTTTGAGCTTCTACTGTTGGTATTATTCCTTTCCAATTCAAACAAAATAGGAGCCAGCTGCTGCGAGGTTTTTAACGCTAGTGGTGTCGCTCCTCGATTCGACAGAATCCTACGCTGTTTACAAGAAGGCTGAAATCTGTTTCCAGAATTTTCTTTAAGAATCTCACCATGTTGCCTTAGCAAGGGAGTTGCTTCCACTTTCAACCTATTGAATGATCTAGACATTAGGTACGATCGTTTTTCAATTTCTTTCTTGGTATTAAGAGTTTTGAAATCGAATGGCGTATGACTGGCCTTGAAGGGTTTGTTGAAGAGGAGCAGAAGTCTTTGAAATCTGCTGAACATTACGAGCGGAAGTATTGATTTGAGAGATTGATGGCTTTGTAACTCGTGCAGTGGATTCATGAATTGTTTCAGCAAGCTATCGATATGCCTTTGTCTTTCTATTGCTCTTTCTTTGAATTTGTTTGATTTGTTGTTGATGAGGGTATCTCGAGCATGATTAACGGACGATAAGTCTACAGGAGTTTGATAGTAACTTTCAATGTCTTGAATCAATTGAGGTCTGCTGAATGAGTAGTGATGATGATCATTCAGTATAGCATGGTTGCTTAACGTTTCTTGTTCTTGGACAGTATTCAGCGCCTGATGCTCTATTACTGACGATTGAGTAGGAATTTCAACTTGTTCTTCATTCCTAAACGTGGGCTCAACGGTTCTCTCCCTCAACGATGGCCGTCTCTTTTCCATGGTGCTTGTAATTCCTGGATCTTTTTCAGCACATGGGCCCATATCCAACAAAGCCTGTCTTATATTGAACGAATGCATCCAATCTACTATTTTCAATATTGGTAAGGGATGTTTTTATCTTTTTTTTCAGAAGCCTTTGCTATGAAGATTTCATCATCAAATAAAAATGCTCAAGAAACTCATTCAAAACGGTGGTAGAACAATTCTCCGTCGTTCCAACAACAACAACAGCACTCTTGGACAAGCAAGATTCCAAAAGCGTTCATCAGCAACAACTCCATCAGGAGATAAGTCTAGAATTACTTCTACCGGTTGGACCTTTGAATCACCCAACTTGGCACAATATACTGCTTTGCGAGGAGCTATGGTTTCTATTTGTTTGCGTGGCTTGTATGTGTGGAATCTTGTCATGTTGATGGGAGAAATGTACGTTATTTCGTTTCATAATTGAAATTCGATAACCGACGAACGCATATTAATTAAAACAATTTTATCGTATGATCTGCACATCATGATGGCAATATTAACGATGATGGTTGTTTTAATGCGAAACTACAAATTTTCTTCGGAATTACTACAGCGCTTTCTATCCTTTCAATATCATTGATTTTGTCAAGAGAAAGAAGAGATTTTAAGCAGTAAGATGATGGACAAACTACATTTGTTATTATAATTTATGAAATGACTTTCGGTCAATAAACTAAGAATCCTTCTCGATGGGACATAGTTCATTCAAAATGTTGGTTTATTATGATGAATTGTAAAGACTATTGAAAATACTGAGGAATTGATTGATAGAGAGCTGGTCCGAACCAATTTGCTCCGTAGCATACTGAAACACTAAATCAAACTCGACTCCTTCTTGAGCCACCACATCTTGCACATATTGTTGTAATTCTGTTTTGGAAAGTGGAAAGTCTCGTTCTGGAACGTCAACACGGTTGGAAAGAACAGCAATTGCGCCAAGGTCTTGCTTTGATTTAACACCAAAAGTCATGCTTTCTGTTCCAGGAATAATGGGAGCATTGAAACCACGATCAGGGAATTTGTCAACTCCATAATTATAACCTCTAATGCAATCAATCGATCCCCATTCATCTATTTTGTTTTGCATTCCAAAGGTTTTCCCTTCAAATTGCGATGTGGTGGGAACTGGCTCGTCATGGAGTAATTGTTGAGGAGTGGGAGGTTGGTAATAATTAGAGAGTGTAAGTTTTGCACCGTCTGTTTCAGGTGGCAGAATTTTCCCAAATCGGTGCTTGGTTGGATCCTGGATTGGGGTGTTCTCCCAATCATAATTTCTATTGATCTGTTCTCCTGCTTCCCAAGATTGGTGTGATATTTTGTACAATTCGTTTCGTTCCGTTTCCATTTCATTTTGTTCATAACGCTCGATGGGATACAGCACATTCTTGGCACTCTCATTGTATTGAGTTTTGACGCCAAATGTGAGACCTCCTTTTTGATGTTCTTTGACAAATGTTACATGTTTGCTAGAATGTCCAACAGGTTCCCTCTTATAAATTGCTTCTTTCTTTTCTCTAAAATATGTTGCAAGAGGTGGCTCGGAAGGATGTATGGCATCTCCTGCCGTTCCGTTGCTCTCAATTTTAATACCAAATCGTGTTGCAGGCAATTCTCGTGGCTCCTCAATAGGATCTTGTCCATACTGAGCCTTGGAAAGAGAGTGCTCAGTCCGCGTCATCAAACTCAAATCATTATTCAATCCACAAGTGCTCATTCCGAAAGCTCTTCCATGTAATGAACCCAAATTATTGGGAGAGCTCGCCACATGTACCGGAATTGAGGTTCCTCTCAGTTTGGGGTTTTGAATCATTTTTTTTTTTTTTATTAATCACTGTCCATGCGTTTATTTGTTCAAAAATTCAAACGTTATTCATGGCTGTGTGTGCAATTAGTACAGTTAAAGGTGGTTCATATCATCAAAGTTAGTGTAAATATTGTTGTAAATTTCAATTATTTTTTTTGTCATCAAGGTTAGTGTTAATTTCAAATATTGTTGCAAATTTCAATTATTATTCATGGTCGTGGGTATTTCATGTATAGTTTAAACTTGTTCAAATCAATGAAATTGGGATTAAAATCGTATTGCTGTTCAAATTCATTCCAGGTGAGTTTCAATTCTTCCATGAAAAAATGATTTCGTTTCATCCACATTTTAGTAATAGATCGATAAGCTTCCTTGGTAAATACTTTGTCCCATTTCTTACCCAATCCAACTTTAGCACCTGTTAGGCTATGGATATCTTGCTTAGTCTTGATGAGGTACAATAGTCGTTTGGAGAATTTCCTGTTATTCTTTGCATATATTGAGATATTATATAAATTCCTAAACATTTCTTTTCTTATATCACTATAGTATTTACATTCAAAAATAATGTGTTGCATTGTCTCTCTACTACAGCAAGGACATAGCAAGTTCGTCTTGGATATCTTGTTTAAATTTTCCAAAGTCTTCATCACGTTCACTCTAATTTTAAATATTAGATTTATGGTTCTGAAACCGATTCCTATTGAGGGGTAAATGTTGGTGAACTTTCTGTTCTTGGGAGGAAGGTTCTTTGGCGTGTATGTTCTTTTGTGGAGGTGATGAAATAGAAGTTTGTACATTGTTTGTCTAGTGTTTTGAGTGTATAATACATTGTTGATAATAATATACCAATTATTGGATGGAATATTAGTAAGAATATTGTTACAATCAGCACCTTTCTTAGCAGCCCTATCTGCTAATTCATTTATACGGCTATAGATATCTTGTTTACCTGTATGACTATTAACATGCATAATTTTGATCTGATCCTTCACTTTTAAATAATTACGAATTTCTTCAACATAAGGATCTCTAGATTTTCTGAATTGGAAAAGTTGGTCATAAATACTTTTCGCATCTATGACTATTGTTCTAGGAGTGTTGTTATCTAGCAATCTAACAACTGTGTGGAGTGCTTGAACTTCACTGTTGTAGGAAGTTCCTTGTCCTAAGGTGTGACTTGAGATGGAAACATTCTGATCAGTTACAATACCGTAACCAGCAATATTATTGTTACATGATCCGTCAGTACCAATTAGTGTAGCTTTGTTCAAGAGGTTTGACAGGGATGTGTTGTTACCAACATATTTGTAGTATTTGCTTTCGTCTTTGATTTTTCCAAAATCCATGCTATTGAGAATGTTGCGAATCTGGGTGATATGATTGGAATGTTTGATATCATCATGTAATTTCACTTGTAAATTTTTAGGGTCAGGAACCCACATACTTAATCTGTTCCAATCTTTGTAGAGCAGGAATTTTCTTAAACCTTTAGGGAATTTTCCATAAGGGATGAGAGTTTTTTCATGCCATTGGTCACTCGATTGCCACAATCTAATATTGGAAGATTTGTTCATGAAAATTATTCTTTTGAGATATTGAGGAATCCATGGGTCTGGTTTATACCAAGTAGGGATTGGATCATTGAGGATGTCAAAACCATGCTCCTGTTTGATTCGTTCACAAAGGAATCTTGTAGAAGATCCAAGACAGATATCATATTGTTCAAGGAACTTTCTGACTTTACACATTAGGTCCGAGTAACTCATTTCTTGAACAGAAATTAATCCAAGTCCACCTTTGTCTTGATGAGTATAAAACCACTCGAGAGCTAATTTTCTCTTGGTTCTTAATCTTTCACATATAAAGTTGCGAAAGAATTTATCAATTTGTTTCTCTAGATGGTCATTAGCAAGAGGAATTAGGTGGTACAGTGCATACGGAACAATGTCTGTGTTGATAATTTTGACAATGTTCTGTATTGGAAAATTCCAGCCAATAGAGTTAGTTCTTCTTTTAACTTCTTCAATAATTGAAGTAGTGTATTTCTTTTGTTCCTCAGTATTATTGGTAATATTATTACCTAGTATAATAATAGAATCATTACTTTTGATCGTACTTCCAGATAATGTCTTGATACTACATTCCTTATCGGAGAAGAGGTTAGTTTTGGAATGATCTAATTCCATGTGATAGCCATGGAGATAGGTTTCAATGTCATGCAAAGAATTTTCAATTTCAGGTAATTCATTGGAAAATGAATTCAAATCATCAATCCATGCGCCTGTACTAATGTTCCAATAATTTGCAACACTAGCACCATTATATGTTATTTCTAAAAATTGTAAGAGAGGCTCAAGTGCAATTTTGAATGCAAGGGGAGAGAAGGTGTCACCTTGTTTCAATCCATCTTTCACAGTGAAACATTCTGATTTACCATTAGGTATAACAAACTTTGTCGTAGATTCACCTAATATTTCCAGAATTCCATCAGCAGTGATTTCATCAATTCCTAAGAATAGTAGTCCATCTCGAAGCATAATTCTCGGTAATGAGTCATAAGCTTTTTTGATGTCAACAGCCAAACCGTAAAAAGGTTTCTTGTCCTTTTTTGCCCAAGCAATCATATTGTAAATTGAAAGAACTCTGTGAATAGTTTCTCTGCCATCTTCACCACCAAATTGAGCTAATGATAATCTTCCCTTTAAAACTTCCTTCAATCTTTTGGTGATTAATTTAGTAGCTATTTTAAGTCCTGAGTCCATAAGGGCAATAGGTCTATAGTTAGCAGGGTTTGAGTGGTCCTTAT
Source organism: Naegleria lovaniensis (assembly GCF_003324165.1). Classification (NCBI taxonomy): domain Eukaryota; phylum Heterolobosea; class Eutetramitea; order Acrasida; family Naegleriidae; genus Naegleria; species Naegleria lovaniensis. The sequence goes on from NW_025407843.1 coordinate 457,764, forward strand.
TTTTTTTGTGAATTGGGAGAATGCTGACACTTTGCATTGATTCAGGAGTAAATCCAGTAGTAATGATATTTTCAATAATTTGAAAAATTTCCTCCTGTAATTCGTTACACATGTATTTGATGGTTTTTTGTCTTAAACCTAGTTCATTGGGTGCTGTGGATTTTAAATTCTGAATTATCCATTCTTTCTCTTCCGTGGTAATTCTACCGAGTATTTTGTCATTGCAATTATCAATTAATGGATGTTTGTACTTGAAAAACTTGGTAATGTCAATTTGATGATTCCTTCCTCTAAAGTTGAGATTTTGTTGATACTTGTCCTTGATCACATTGGCAACTTCATTGGGGTCATTAATTTCAGTTCCGTCAATAGATAATTTGTATGGTGGTGATGATGTTTTGTAAATTTTCTTTCGCAAGTGTTTAGAGTTGGTTGCATAATTCTGTTCCCACCATTTCATCTTCCTATTCAAAGCCTTGTCATGGCTCCATTTGATATGATTCTTGATCTTCTCTTTGACACTTGCTAGACATTTTGGAACCTGTTCTAAAGTTTTACCGATAGTGGCCAATAACTTATCACAAGGATATCCGTGCTCACTTCTATCAAGTATTAACATGAGCTTCTTGTATTGCTTATTATATTTGTAGATTTTAGGATCAAGTTTAGGTGGATTGACCTCCACAAATTTATCGCCTAGTTTATCACAAATGAAAAGCCATTTGTCGTTATCAGTTTCTAAATTCTTAACTTGAGATACACATTCTTTGCTAATGGCCAACACTTCTTTCTTATTTTTGGGATCTTGGAAGTTACGTTTCTTTCGAATTAACAAAGGTGTTCGTTGACATGAGAGATCAAGTAGAATTTTAACCATTTTGTGGTCTGATATGAAATTGGCATTCAATACTTCACCAGATGCAATAGGAAAATCTGTGGATATGTAGTCTATTATAGACTTGGATTGTTTGTTAATAGTATAATGAAGGTGCCATGATAAATGTGGGAAAGGATAGTAATTAAGATTTCTCTTGTTAATAAGATCTAATATATTTTGATCAGTTCTTCTGGATTCATTTGAGGAGTGATTCTCTGATAAGATTGCATTATAATCACCTCCAATAATGATTTTGTGATTAGGATATTTTTCAATTAGGTCGTCAAGAATATATGTGAATTCACATCTGTCAGCTGGTTGGTTTGGAAAGTACGCAGAAATAACTAGAGTATTGATCGAATTGACTTTACATTTCGCTCCAATAATTCGCGCGTTACTTCTAATGATCGGATCTAAGATGATTTCTTCAATATCTTTGAAAGTACTTTTGTTAAGGCAAATAGATACACCACATGAATCTCTTGGATCATGATAATACGTAAATGAAGAATAATATATAGAGGGAAAATCTGGACCAATATAGACGCTTTTAACTTCCTGGAGCATGATTACATCAGGAGTGATTGAATTGAGGTAGCCTTTTAGGGCTGATAATGGTTCTGCTCTGAGACCATTAATATTGAGAGTTAGAATAGATAATTCTGGAGCTACTGAAGTGAGATAATAATTTAAGCTTTTTGTGGCATTCCTCAATTTCATCTTCATATTTCTTCCTTTTGGTACAATCCTTTGTACAGTCATATAAGAAAGCTCGAGTTGCAATCCTATTGGTAATCATTAATTCTTCATTATCAGACTTGATGGTGTTTGTCAATTCTCTAAATCCTATGTCCAGTTTCAGACTCCGTTTTGATCCAAGTTCTGTGCAATTGGATCTTATTTTACCGATCCTATTGATTATCCTAATTGAATTGTCTTTGAATAAAGAGACTGATCTTGTAGTTCTGATTAAATACCATTCGGTCATTGGTGCTTTGATTTTAATAACTGCCATCGTAATAGGGTCTCGATTACAGTTTGATCACAACGGTCACAATTTATAACGGGTGATAGTTGTACAGTACTAAATTAGTACAGTACTCTGCAGAGAGGGAGAGATAAGTTTTAAATATAATTTTAATGATTCGGAGATAGGTTCTTTGGGTAGATGTTAGAGGGTGCTCAATGTGAACACCTAGCGGAGGTGTTGTGTTATTTTTTTTTTCCTCGGGGTTTTGAATCATTTTTTTTTGAAGTTTGAATTTACAGAAAACGGTTGCTAGTGGCGGCAAAATTGTGTAAATCCAAAAAAAGAA